>NC_135370.1:139790323-140105323 GCF_049243985.1 Paroedura picta | reverse complement strand
AGTGAATATAACCTTAATTGTCTAGAGGTTTTCTGTCTTTGAATCTGCTTGTTTTCTCATGAGCATTAATACATATAGATAGCGGCAGTTGTATATTGGTGCCATTTACAATAATTGGTAAGTATAATCTCACATGTAAAGATTCTCAGTAGTGAACATATAGCATTGAACAGTTCATTCAAGGTTTATGGTATTCAGTCTTACATACAATTTTAGAGTGTGGCCTGATTCTTACAAAAAATTGTTTCATGAACCAAGGTGTCATAAAAGCCATGGATTAAAACAGTTACCATTAAGAAAAAAATTATCCACAAAGAATATTGCTAGAATAGAAAGTATACGTTATGAAGATAGCAATGGCCATTTAATACTACGCTAAGATAGTGATCCTTAGTTTACAGTTGCAGACAGTCTTCTAGATGATACTAAGATGAAAGTATAGATGTATTGATACATTTTAAATGAAAGGTCACATAAATACGATTCTATGATTCTACATAGAGCCATCTATTTTTAGAAAGTTCTGGAAAAAACTACTTTGTTTTTTTTCTAAATAACCATATAATTTAAATGATACAGTGTTTACAATATAAGGAGTTTAGCATCTGTTTTCATTTTACAGTTTTATAGAGAAAATTCAGGAATTTTGGGAACAGGAGCTTCAAAATGTATATGAAACTTATTTTCTCTGAAATGTCTCACTTTCCTGTTTATCTAAACAGAGGATATAAATCTTGTGTGTACATTAATTTGCATGCACATATGTTCGATTCTCATGAATAGGGAATCTTGTGTAGGACCCTACATTATTGAGAGTTTGTGGAGCTGAAGATCATGGCATTCTCATAAAAATGAACATTGATGGTAGGTCTTAATATTAATTTTGAATGGAATGATATATTACTGTGTGACATGACAATTGAAAGAGGATTGCTCTGGGATGCAGAATGGAGACATACTCTTCATTCGAGCAATGGAGTGATATGTAGAAAAACAAGGCCCTTAGGTCTTTATATATAGTAGCTTACTTGATATTTTTCCCATTTCTGAAAAAAAAGATAACTAAACATAATTGAGTGTTCCAGTAATAAACAACATTGTTTGTAATGTTATCAAGAATATTAAAGTCTCTCTTAATGAGTACTAATCTTGAGGGAACAAAGAATCCAGAACAAAGGAAGTTCCGTAACTGAAATTACACTTGGCATCAAGAGGGCACTGTGCAATATACAAACGATTTGTGGTGAATTACGATTATATAAAGGAGTTTTGCTATTTTTCTATATCCTAATATTAGTATGATCCAAATGCATTTCTCTATTGTGGAATGTTGAAGTGCAATTTAAGAACATGTCTATGTTATGTAATGCGAGTAATGACATCTGCTTGAGAAAGGAAATAAATGTGAAACTGATGGTGGCGGGACCATGTGGCACTTTTAAGCAGTGATCATTTGTATCAACCTATGTATTAAAATAGTCTTTCATACTGATGAAGCTTGTATTAATTGTTCTTTTTCTGTTTACCTAGTGAAATTATGCTAAGTAATTAAATGGTTACTATCAGGCCTTATCTTAGTAAAATGTACTGTTGTGTAGAAACCTACTGCTCAGAATTTTACGGACAGATACATCAACTTTACAGTCCCTCAAGGAAATTTCTTCCTACTGGAAAGCAATCCTAGGGATTAAGCTTGTCTTGAGAACATATAACACCAGAAATGTGATTATCTCATTGTCCTATATAGTACTTAACACATCAGTAATCAAACACAGAAGTACCTATTTTAAATGAATAAATATAGTACCTATTTTTGAATTTTGTTTATTTAGATTTAATAATGATTAAGAGATCATTTTAGTTTGGGATAATAAAATGGAGAAGAAAGAAGCAACTAATGATTGATGTCTGAATTTAATCTTATATTTAATTTTGTATTCAATCATCTAAATGTTCTACCTTAGGTTCTCCAGGTTAATCAGGTTCTTGAGAGATGTAACATAGACATTTTCAAAATAAACAAACATTTTTATGTGAGAAGAGATATTAAATTAATCAGAAATACAATGAAATAAAATTATTAATCTAAAAAAATCACTGTTCCCTCTAGGTGCTACAAAATTTCTATCAGTTTCAAGTGACAGAAAAGTAATGGAATTCTTTTCTGTTCCTTTCTATTCTATGTGCAGGAAAATGCCACTATAAGAATTGCACATCCATATACTTTTATAATGGATAGCAAGAAGACCCAAAACTGCATATAAATGTTCATTCCCACCCAAAGAGTCATTATGAGAATTAAGAATACCTCTACAGTCATTAGGATGTCATCTTCCAATTATTTAGAATGGCCCTTTGAGTGGGAATACATCTACTTGAGGTAGTTGTCTATGTTTACTATTTATTAATACTGATGAACAATAAAGGAGAAATACATACCTATGTCACCATCTATGAGGATTTTTTCTTCTTCCATGTTCTGTCATGGAAAATTCAGTCTCTACATGGACTGCAACCTTGATTCTAAAATACTCCCTGAAAAGAATGACATGAAGTCAAATAACAAAACAATAGCAACTAATTATTATCAATCATAGTCTACCTTTCACACTGTAACAATCAGTCTGCTCACTAAAAGGCCAGTTCCTATAGTCACACAGGCCTACCAGTATAAGTTTAAATGTCTCCTCAATTTTTATATAGGCATCATGATAATCAGTTAAGAAATCTATTTGTTCAATATCAGTTTCTTTCTCGCCAGCTAGAGAGATTTTTTTCCCCTCTTGATATATATTTTAAAATTGGGATGATATCAGCACTTCTCCCTCTGTTCCTTGTATATATAGGGAATATGTTCTTTTTAATTGCTTCCAATTGGCATGTGCAATGACTTTTTGAGCCTTCTTCCATTATGGATAGCAAATTTTAAAGTATGTTGGAAAAATTTAAATGCTTCAGAAATGCTTGTACTGTCAAAATCACTTCTTGGGGAGACACAAATTCCAAAGTTTCACGTTCAACATCCATCTGATGAGGCATAAAAATTAAAAAATTAAAAAATTAATCAATAAGTAGATACATATTCAAGAGGAGCATTCATTCAGTTGAACAGAGCTTACAATAATAAAAGTTTTGTGCAACCTATTTCATTAGAAACAAACAGACAAGTAACTGGTGAGTTGTCTTCATTGTGTTCCTGCTATGTGAAAATGTTTAGGATTTCCCAGCTTATACAAATGAAAATTTAGGTCAAAAGCCATGTTGGGTATGAAGAATTCCTGTGTCTCATACAAGAGTATAAGAAGGACGGTCTAATAATTAAACCAAACAGAGAGAAACAGACTGGCAATATGATAAATATATTCATAAAAGAAAGAAAAGAGCCTCTTGTGGCGCAGAGTGGTAAGGCAGCGACATGCTGTCTGAATCTGTCTGCCCATGAGGTTGGGAGTTCAATCCCAGCAGCCGGCTCAAGGTTGACTCAGCCTTCCATCCTTCCGAGGTCGGTAAAATGAGTACCCAGCTTGCTGGGGGGTAAACGGTAATGACTGGGGAAGGCACTGGCAAACCACCCCGTATTGAGTCTGCCATGAAAACGCTAGAGGGCGTCACCCCAAGGGTCAGACATGACTCGGTGCTTGCACAGGGGATAGATACCTTTACCTTAAAAGAAAGAAAAATGTCCTATTTTTGTATTTATCATATTCCCAGTGGATAGGTCTAATTCCTGTGTCTCCACAAAAGGAATCGCTAATATTGTTCCCTTTTTTCCCCCAATCCTAAAAAAGGACCACCAATGTCACATCTCATTAAATCAAATAATGTATTCCTCTTGAATCAGTTAAGGTCAAGTTCATGAGGTCTGAAAGTATCATAAACGGCTCTGACACTCCTCCTTGGCATTTTGTATAAAACAGTGGAGAACTGGATAGGAGAAGGATCATATTGGAATAGACTGAATTATGCCATAATTCTTCACAAATCCTTTGTCTTTAATCTTAAATATACTTAATACAAACTAAGCTCTGAAGAGGAACATAATGCAGAAAGTTTTTAAAGTCAACAAAATAATAGGTGTAACTCAATGCAACAGGCTGGTTCATGATCAACAAGTACTATCACCTAACTATTTTTGACAAGGCTGAGGAACTTGTGCATCTTGAAAAATAAAAGGGAAAATCACTTTATGACATTTCAAACCTCTATGTAATTATATAGGCTACATTTTTACATACTGTTCAGACTATGAAAATTCCCATGAAATCACATCGAACTCTGAATGAACACAATAGTATTATGCTAATTGCTAACACATATACTCACACCTCTGAGAAATTTCTATGGAATGAAAAATTACTTTCGAGAAGTGTATTCCATGGGAAACTTTCCTGTACATGACCACTGAAATGAATAGAAACGGAACAATCCTAAAGCACACATAATTCATTTCAGTGGATGTTTGAGAAGCTGAACGCCCTGGAGGATTGTGCTCAAACTATATACATTCTTTTTTATCTATACATGTATTCTTCCATAACATTGCCTTTTTGAATGTCACTAATATATAAGCCTTTTGGTTATATGTTACCAGCAGAAGGAATGGTTTGTCATCTCTGAACAGAATTATGGTGGGCTTTGCATTCTCCGTTGGAATGTTAGGAGTTGCAGGCATCTTTTAAGGTGGGAGGGATTTGAGGTTTGTTATTCTGGGCAGAACTGGAAATGATTTTTAACTTATTATAAGTCATCTTGAACCATAAGAAATGGCAGGGTGTAAAGATTTAAACAAATCTGCTGGCCCATTCTATGTGTTAACTTCTTGTTTTAACGTTTGTGTGTTAACTATTTGTGCTAACTGCATTGTGAATATAGTGCATGGATACATGCATGTTTGTATTAACTTCCCAGGCTGTGACTTAGACAAAATACAGCCAGATAATCACTGTAGTTGCATTCTTCTGATCGACCTAGGCTCAAATAACCTAAAAGAAGAGTGAAAAGGCTGAGCCATATTGTGCAATAGTGTATTTTAAGAATTTCAAAAGGCAACAATTACACAATTAGAAGATTTGCTACTAACAGATTCACAATTCACATAGGAAAGATGGGATCTAGTGCAATAACAGTTGGGCTAAAGTAAAGTAACAGTAAATTACTAGCCAATGGTAATATACAAACTGAGTTGATATGGTAATGGCAAAACGAACCGATTTCAGGAGCTACATAAAGCTGTTGCGGGATCAGTCATTCCTTGGGAACAAGAACATTTGAATAACAGAAGCTTTTTACCCTATTGATTCAGTATTTTTGTACTACACTGATGTAAAATAAATGAAGCAGGGATTTTTATTTCTTCTGTGTTGCATCCCATGATGCATTTTTATCATTGTCTGTTTGGTATGTCCTGAAATTAAACTTGCTTCTTGTGAACCATGGTTTCGGTGTCATAAACTTGAAACTACCAAGCCAGCACCTTTACTAATGAACATCTATCTCCTTTCAGGGCGGCGGGGGGGGGGGGGTCTTACCTTGTAGCTATAGAATTCCTATGATCCTTATGCAGTCTTCTGTGGCCCATTACTATAAATGTATTAACAATTTCCCCTACTTAAATGTTAAAAATTTATTTAAAAATGTTATAAAATATATCAAGTCACCAAACAAAAACTACACTGTCACAAAGTTACACTGTTTACATTTAAAGAAGATGAATGAGTTAATCGGGTAGGTGGTTTCTATCTCTGTAACCAAGGAAAGAAATTGTGATCAAATGCAAGAAAGATTAATTTCGATGGTTCTTTTAAAAGTATTTTATAGAAAATGGCAATCTTAATTACCTAATCAGTTGCAAGGGAAATTGTAAATTTAGGCAGAAGATTAAAAATCTGCCTGATCTCATGCTATCCATGTGTGTCCTGGTTTCTCACAATGTTCTTCCTTAATAACAAAGCAGAGTAAAGTGAAGAAGGAAAAATCAAAGATGACGCGGTTTTGGACAGCTTTTGCATGCAAACATAGGTATCACTGCTATACCACAATGTTACTTCATGGTTGATCCACTTGATGCTACAAATTATAATGAATCTAATAGGAAAACGTATTTCATGCTTGCCTATTGAACACTGACAGCTGAAACTTGTTTATTTGGACCTTTTTATAACCCAATCTACTAATTACATTTGCTAAATACAGGGTAGCTTACTCAAGCCATTTATCTACCTTGGATATTTATGAACAAGTATGAAGCAGGCCTTGCTACAAGTTACCTAGGATGCTGGGTTCGATTTTACACTCCTCCACATGCAGCCAGCTGGGTGACCTTGGGCTCGCCACGGCACTGATAAAACTGGTTTGACCGAGCAGTGATATCAGGGCTCTCTCAGCCTCACCCACCACACAGGGTGTCTATTGTGGGGAGAGGAAAGGGAAGGCGACTGTAAGCTGCTTTGAGCCTCCTTCAGGTAGGGGAAAGCAGCATATAAGAACCAACTCTTCTTCTTCTTTAGGACAAAGGGGGATTTCTTCTGTGAAAGGGAGGAGTCAGAGGAAAATGCTATCCCATTCAGCTACACATTCCAAACAAAGGCACCTAAGATTTAAGAAATCTTAGGTGCCTTTGTTTGGAATGTGTAGCTGAATATGTGCCATTAATCTGTTTGCATATGACTAATGCTATACATTCAACAAATGAAAATTGGTGTATAGTTGGAATAAGTATTACTCTGAAATGTTTGTGAATAGCTCAGAAAAATCACCCACCATAAACATGGAGTATGAAAAAAATAGCTTGGGTCCACCAGGGTTTTGTCATGGGCAGAAATATTTCTGTTCTCTCGGGTCAACTCTTACAAGAGCCTGAAATACCCGGAATCTTGTTTCCAGAACCTACTGGATCAGGAAATGAAACTACTCTGATGGTAAATTCTGGAAATAAACATTTGAAGAATTTCTCTAATGACTTCAAAACATCAGCAAGGTTGGCAGGGGAATATATTTTAATGCTTAAATACTTAGGTGAATACTGGTGTATTATAAGGAGATCTTTATGACTGAACACAGAATAGATCAGCACAGTAGATGATGATACACTATAAGTTTGCATGTGACGTTGTATGACCAGATATGAAAAGAGGTTTTTGTAATTTTAAAAATGCCTTTTTACAGTTGTTTTAAAAACTGATATTACATCTGTAACATGCAATATCGAAGGGATAACTTATGAAGTCTTAATTAACTGTCTTGCCTTGAGAAAACACATTGGTACTTCCAGAGCACAGATCTAATAAAGAAAATATTGATAGGCACTTAACTGACATTAAACATCAATTTCCTCTTTACTTTTGGAAACTAATCGCTGACCTCTTCTGTGTAACTTGACTAATGTGAACCATTGAAATGCAGAAGAGCTATAAATCCATCTCACTTTATTTCTAATGCAATCATTTAACCAGATACTTCATAGCCAGAAATACTCTGTGGTCAGGTTAAAATGAGATACCAGTCATAGTTGTGTGCAGTGGTGATGAATAATTTAATGCTAAAGGTGTATGAGTATATCAATCCTATGAAAAACACACTTCAATCCCCAAATAATCTCTTTGTTTGAGGGAGGGGGCTGCACAAAAATACCTGCTTGGGTCATTCCCAGATATCCAAAGATTTGGGACTCTTCTGAGATGAGGCTGAGCTTTTGACCGAAAGTAGGGAGGGTGTGAGAATATAGGAAGCAGTTGAAAATAGCAGCAGAAAGAGGGACAAAACCATGCAAGACACTGGTTGCCAAAAATAAATAATTTCCTGTCTTCTAGCTTCTAAAGATTGCAACTACCCTTCCAGGCTTTTTCTACAGCCATGGGATTGAGGACATTCCACATTACAGCCAGCCGGCTGTAAGACTCAGGATGTTATATGTTACAATGGAACAACATTCAATTCCTGCAGAGTCATTCTCAGGATGAGTTAAATGAAGATAACCCTGAATATAGGTCATTCATTTGACTGTGTCAGCTTCCATTAGGAAGGTTCTGAAGGTTGGCTTAACTCCTGTTGTTTTATTTTGCTACAGTTTCTGCTGTGTTGCTGATGCTCACTACAAATATATAAAGTAGGGTAGACCATATTTTAACATCCTAAAATACAGGGAGGATTATGATTCAGTTTCCCAAAGCAAGAGGGAATGATACATCTCAGAAACCATGAAGAAAAATCTTGCTCAGTCTCTCCTGTGCATCCACAAAAAGTGTATCCAAGAAATCTCACTTGTAGATTTAGTTGTACATTAGTCATGTGCATTTTGGGTCAGATAGTCTGAAAAGTACCTGAATCAATGTTGATTTGGGCACTTTTCAGGCTAATCCAGTCCAAACCTACCTTCCCGTGTAGTTAAACTACCCGAATCAACCTTGGGTGAATCACCAAAGTGTGATTTAAAGGGAAGAAAATTTTCTTTTCTCTCTGTGGAATAGACAGAAAGGGGAAATTTCCATTGATTTTAATATCACCATTGGAGAGCCAACTTTGCTGTAGTGGTTAAGAGCACTGACTTCTAATCTGGCAAACTGGGTTTGATCCTGCACTCCTCTACATGCAGCCAGCTGGGTGACCTTGGGCTCGCCATGGCACTGATAAAGTTGTTCTGACCGAGCAGTAATATCAGGGCTCTCTCAGCCTCACCCACCTCACAGGGTGACTGTAGTGGAGAGGAAAGGGAAGTTGATTGTAAGATGCTTTGAGACTCCTGGTAGAGAAAAGCAGCATAAAAGAACCAACTCTTCTTCAATGGTGCCGAATTTGAGCCATGGAAAATTGCTTTGGATGTTTTGGATTTGGGCCTGAATTAATTCAGGCCCAATCTGAAACAGTCTGAACTTCTTTTGCATATGCCTATTTTGTATTAATAACATAGAATAAAAATATCCGCTACAAGTGGATATGATGCTGTTTCTAATGTACATGAGTCTACTAGGCAGGAAAATAAATATTTTCTCTGCAAATATCAGCCTTTGTTTTATCATCTTGTATGGGGCATAATCCAACTAAAATTAAGCACCTGTTTCAGTAAGCTTAATGTCCCCTTTCATGTGGGTTCTGGCAATATTTTGATGCTGATTTTTTTGTTTACAATGGTTTGGATCCCATTGCAAAACTTCACTAATGGAAGACCCTGTAGGACAAGACTTCCTCAGCTCCTTCCTAAGGAAATCCTTAGGAAAAGCATGAAGGCCAAACTGAGGGTCTGTGGTATGAGGAGGAATTAACAAAAATCATCACCAGGTTCCATTAGCAGAAATTAACCACAGGATCCATTACCTGGCAAAACTAAAACACAAATTTGTCTTTTATCCAGAAGAAAGTAGAAGTTCCAATAAACAATACTCATGCATTGTACCCACTGTTATCATTCTTCAAAAGCTGTTTCTACAATTAAAGTCACTGATTTTTTTCATCAATCACGGAGCACTATTTTAAAGGTTTGTGTATGATCTCTGTATTAAATGTATGTGGAGCTTTATTCTATTCCTGGAAATGCTGGCTTTCTTTCCCTCTCTTTTTCATCATTTTCCCAATACAAAAACTAGGCATTCCTCTCTACAGTACTGCATTGTTAGGGAGCTACACCATACACAACCTGAAATTTATTTTTGCAAGCATCTCTACCGAACCCATGTAATGTTTAGACATCATTTGCTTTCCAAGGAATGCTGTGCAGATAGATGTTTGAGCTCATAAACAGGTGCCCCACGAGTTTTCCCAAGCCACAGGGTTCTTCAGCATGTTTTTTTAGGGTGCTTATGGGCAATTCTGAGTTTTTGCAGCCTCTCAGTCATAAATCTGAGAAAGAAGAGTTGGTTCTTATATGCCACTTTTCACTACCCAAAGGAGTCTCAAAGCGGCTTACAATCGCCTTCCCTTTCCTCTCCCCACAACAGACACCCTGTGAGGATGGTGAGGCTGAGAGAACCCTAATATCACTGCTCAATCAGAACAGCTTTATCAGTGCCATGGCGAGCCGAAACACATCACCGATTCCAGAATACACAGTATGAAGATAAGGCACACCTGGTATAGCTAGCCACTGGTGCCTTGGGCACCACGGTCATTGGGGGGGGGGAGCTATTTGGCCCACATTGTAAATGTGTTCTTCCCATTAAGTGCATGCTTCTTCCAGCCCTCTCACCTTGGATTATCTGCTTCTCAAAGGAAACAAATTTGGGGAGATTCTGACAGAGAGGCTTAACTGAATCCTTTTTCACCTGTTCCATGCTATTTTGTTTGGAGACAGATGTTTAGGTTATTGGGCCTGGCCAGGCTATTATTAGGTGGCAGAATTAGTGCAGATCACTGTCCTTCAATTGGTAAGGTTTTTAAGATATCTAATGATGAAGAAATCTTACCTAATATAGTCATTTTTCCATTCTTACAGCCAAAAGAGATTTAGGAAGGTGCTGAGTAGCATCAACTGACCCCTACATCCTATACAACATAGGGAGAACTGAACCTTTCATCACAGGATTGTGAATTCTAAGTAGTTGCCTGTATGTCAAAATCCTGTAGAGGCCATCCATTAGCTATGATGTTCATCAAAGAAGTTGAGAAACAGGTTAATAATTCTTAAGATTTTGCATATCAGACTTTAATAAAACCCAGTTGACCTACAAATGTGTAATGTGTGTTTATTTACGGGTCTGGGGACAAAATCACATGAATTAAGGTCATGCTCATGCTGTTCTACACAGAATTGAGACAACACAGTTGAATCCTGGCACACAAGTCGCTATTCAAACTGGGCCATGAAATGTCTCTGCTATTAAGCTATGCCTGCTAATAAGGATCAAAAGACAGCCCTGCCTTTGATATCTTCATTCTAGAGTGTGAGGACAAGACATATTCACAACATAAAGGCAAGGTAACTGTAGTTAAAATCAATCTGCAAATACTAGCTGAAATAAAATATTGTCACGTTGTTCACAGAGGCAATAATGAAGGGAGATGCCATCAATTTTTGTCTCCAGGCAAAAGGTATATAACATGATATTTTGAAGCATATCCAGGAAATCTACAGTTCTTGATGGAAAATTAATTTCGTGCCAACCCCAGTATTGTGAGGTGTTTGGGGATGCAAGAGCAAGAGGGAGAGAAAAAACGTAGCTGACTTCAGAGGAATTGACCCAGTATTCACTGGCATTTAAATGCAATGCCATGGACTGGTCTAATGCAGTACAAAAGATTTTTTTAAACCTTTTTTTCCTTGAAGAAAACACTTGGCAGCTTGGTTAAGACTACTGAAATTTTACATACCATACAAATCAAAGCCTATTTTTCTCTAGCCTTTGAAGATTTCCCTTGAGCAGACAGGAACAGTACTATATCTCTTTTTTCCTCCCTTCTTTAGACCTTACAACTTACCAATAACACACAAAAATATAAATTCTGCAGTCTAATTAAGATGCATCCTCAGCCTTTGCTATTTCACTTGCTGTAAGCTTTAAGTCACTTCAGATTTAAAATAAAGAACTTCCATGCTCAGCAGTTTTGAAGAAAATAGAGATAACATTCTATGGAATAAAATGCCTTAGGCCGCTCAGTTATAGCATCACAACATCTCCCAAGTAAATGTAGGCCATAATCCATATGTCACTGATGGCATCACATCATCATCATTTAATATAAAACACACACCCCCCAGATTAATAGCTTCTTTTATAAATGAAGCATACAAATGTAAAACAAACTTTTAAAAAGAGACTCTGATAGTGGGGTTAGACTGGAGGAACTCTGCATAGAACTGTACTGTAAACAGGATAGCCCCCAGTGAAAGAAATGTTTTACTAGTCTGGAGCATCTGTTGTTGTCTTCTGGACACTTAGAAAGTGTTCTGCCTATGGAATGGATTTAAAGCCCCTTGGTTAGCCCTTCAAGCAAAGATTCTTAACATCTGCTAAATTTATGTGTTAATTAAATGAAAAATAGCTTGCCAGGTTGCTTCATTTTCCCCTCAGCTCCCTGCTCTATATTCAGTTGCAAACTTTCCATTCTAATTTTAACAGCTCCATTAATGTTATCAGCATTTTTTTTACTATCCTTCCCATTGAATCACAATTTGGCTTTCTACTCAGCTGAAGTTTGTCCTTCTGTTTGCTCCCTGATAAAATAGGCCTTAGACTGTCTGTAGCATTTGGATGCTTGCCCTGAATTCTTTTCCCAGTTTAGTTGATGTGCCAGCTCCACCCCAATGATACATTTTTTGGCACATTTTTGACTTCCACAAGATGATCAGTACCACTTATCAGACTCAGATTCCAAGAAATCCAAGTGATATAAATCACAAGTGACAGAGAAATAGGTTTGCTGGATTCTAGCCTCTTGGCGAAAAATTTGCACGAACCCAAAACTCATTTCAATACCTAATGGGGGGGGGAGTAATGTCAAGCCATTCACATTCACTTTATTCCTTGATGTATCAGAATAATCATGAAGGTTATGCGGTTCTTCTTTCTGCCAAAACAATTAGTTTTGTCATTTGGGTACTTAAATCTCCAATAATCAATTTGTAAAACTGTTTTTAAAAGTAGGCTCTGGCTATCCTATATGATGAAATGTCTTCCTTATTTGGTCCTCACGTCTTATAACTTATTCTTGCATTGGAATCTGACACATGCGTTGATCAAATGTGATTGATTTCATGTCAGGCTAATAAAATAAAAGCTCTTATTCTTTCATATTCATTAACATAGGTAAACTCCTGCCAAAGACTACAGTAGCTTTTCCTTTGACAGCTTGCTGAACTAAGAGGTATCTTGCAATGCCATTTTCTTCCCAAGAGATGATTTCACTTCTTAGTATTATAGTTCATTATCTCTTCCATTACATTATCCTCTCCAGTATATACTGTGAACTTTAAACACTGAGTGTAAGTGAATTTTAAGTAATATTTTGCCAGGAAAATAATCATTCACCCTCTTCAGTAAAGGTCAGTTTGGGATTTTTTTTTAAAGCATATCAGTGTCTATTCATTACAGCTGTACTTAAACAGCAAACATTTATACTTGTTTTTATGTGTTAATGGGGTTTTACTGGAGACACTAAACTACTTGATTAGAACACCAATTAGATTTTTAAAAAAATAGAAATATGAACCTGTTAATTGCTATGAAAGTAAATTAGCTGGTTAGCTGGGTGTGTGGTGGGGTTAGCTGGTTTTTACTACCCAAAGCAGCGTACAATCGCCTTCCCTTCTTCTCACAAAAGACACCCTGTGAGATAGGTGAGGCTGAGAGAGTGCTCTGGCTGCATGTGGAAGAGGTAGGAATTAAACCCGGTTCAACAGATTAGAGACCACCACCCTTAATCGCTACACCAAACTGGCTCTTCTTGTACCTTTCATTGCATAAGTTCATGTTGTTGGGAAGCATGTCAGTCTGGAAAATGCTACATTCTTCAGTCATGCAACTATGATGAATTCCCTCAAGTGTTACAGAAATGAACAGAGCTGAATTAAATCAGGCCAAGGCCCTAAGCCTAGTCAATTTTAAGAGACCTCATAGCATCCAAAGGCTAGTTTGGTTAAAGAAAAATAGTCTGGTGCCCTAAAATGTAGTGTACTTAGCTTGGGTGTAAACTTAACATTGCAGAGATGAATAACACAGACCATTTCCACACAAGAGCAGCCCCCTACATCAGGGTTTTTAAAGTACTGAAGAATATAAACATTTCCACACAACATTTTGCCTCCTCAGGAGTAGATTTGAATTTTGTGCCCCCTTATCCCATGTTTTCTGAATCCTCTCTTACAGCAATTCTTTTGTCCTTCGGATCTTGACTCGCACATTCCAAATTAGGACTTTTGAAATTCAGATTTGTTTTCCTGCTGTGCTGCCATTTTGTGTCAGCAGTTTGGTGCTGTCATTGTCCTGTGCTAACCCCACCTACTGTCTTCCCTCCCCAAGTCATCTGCCCTTGAAAAAAATTGATTAAGTTAAGACATAATTTTAATAGTAATCATAGAATAATAGAGTTGGAAGGTACCAATAAGGTAATCTAGTCCAACCCTCTGCACAATGCAGGAAACTCACAACTACCTGCCCACCCACAGTGACCCCAATTGTATCCAATTTAAAAAATGTGCAGAGTGCAGGCACAAAATTCAAATTAAAGGTATGACTCCAATTCAGTGATAATTGAAAGCTATCTGTCAGATAGCTATCTAGCCTCTGGTTTAAAAATTCCAAAGAAGGAGAAACCACCATTCCCTGAGGAAACCTGTTCCACTGAGGAACCGCTCTAACTGTCAGGAATTTCTTCCAGATGCCCCCTCCCCCCAAACCAGAATCCCTGGCTAGTCAGGCCTGGAAGAACTTCACCCAGCCCCAAAGTGGTGATCGGCATTTCCCTGGGCATGCAAGAAAGGGCCGCAAGAGCCAGGCACTGACACAGTCCTTTCTGCGCACCCACTTACAATCTGCCTAAGTTCACAAAATCTGTCAGATCTGCTTAAAAACCTCCAAAGAAGCCTGTTCCACTGAGGAACTGCTCTGTCAGGAACTTCTTCCAGATATTTAGCTGAAATTTCTTTTGAATTAATAGGTTCTGGTCTAACCCTCTGGAACAATAAAAAAAAAACAATTCTACCCTATCCTTTATATGTTTTCCTTTCATGTACTTGAAGTTGGTTATCTTATCACCTCTTAGTCATTTTCTCTCCATCCTAAACAGACCAAGCTCCCTCAACATTTTCTCATACAACTTGGTATCCAAATTCCTTACCATCTTCATTGCTCTCTTCTGGACATGCTGCAGTTTGTCTACATCCTTCTTCAGTTGTGGTGCCCAAAAATGAACACAATACTCTGAGGTCTAACCAGAACAAAGTAAAACAGTACCATCACCTCACACAGTCTGGACACTATATGTCTTTTGATACAGTCTGAAATCCCATTTGCCTTGTTCAGCTACAAAATCACACTGCTGATTCATGTTAAAAAGCAGTCCATCTGCCCAACACAGCCTGCAAAGGAGCCTATCAGCTCCATTGTTACCCTAATGAAAATGCTGTTTCCTTGAAGGGAGGGGGGGGGTGTCAGACATTCTGAATTGCAAAGTGAGCTTTTTTCTCTTTTTCAAATGCAAATAGATAGTAATGTTGCTGTTCTTGTGTGGGGAGGGAACCCAGGTGAACCCAGTTAATGGGTAAATATGAAGGCAAGCAGCTGTTTCAAAATGGTAACTCACTAGTATTTCTCCGATTACAAAGCAAGCCCTTTTTCACATTGTTACATTACTGGGCACGCACCCCAAAAAGACTCTGGGGAAGGCCTCTCTGCTGATGTAATGATGTAACTCCCCTTGATGGGAGGCAGCACAGTCCCCATTCAAAGTAAATGTGGAACTCATTAAATGGGTCTGATCCTTACTTAAATATCTTCTTATTGAGTGAGTGCCACAAACTGAAAACTTAAGATGTATCTTCAACTTGACACTAAAATGAGGCCAGCCTACACTATGGAAATGCTCGCAGTCTCTGTTATCCAGAGTTCCTGCCTCCTGAAGCTCTGTGGGGTAGCCAGAGAAGGATTGCTTGCTGGCATATTGTGCACAGAACCAGTAAGTCAGAGTTGGGGTGAAGTCAAATTTCTTAACAATGTTGTTTCAGACTGAGAATCCCAAATTTCTGATTTAATGTTTTGTTAAGATATATAAAATATGGAATTTCTTATTTTCATGCATTTTTGTTTCCTCACACTGATGTTTCCTCTGTACAATTTATGCATTTTCAGGCTACGCAGTAACATCTAGAGTACCCCATTCTGGTGGGGGGGGTGGCAGCTGCAGGGACGGGAGAGGGACTACACCACCAATCTTATCTTTTTAGCTCATGCGCTGTTTGTTCTGTTATGGGATGTGGTTTTATGTTTTAGGGAGGATTCTGTATATTGTACCCTACCATGAGTCTCCCAAGAATGGTGGGCTAAAAATCCAAGAAATAAATGTATAATTGTTGTGGGTATTAAAAATCAGCATTATACATAATATGAATAAATTATATGCATCATGATACAAATACCATATTAGAAAATATACACAGAGAATATAAGCAAATATGCTTAACCGAGAACATATAGTGGGAAGGTTAAATTATTGACAAAAATGTAAACAAATAGGAGACTATATCAAATAGAAAGCATTCACTCATCTCAACTTTGAAATGTCATGTTTTCACTGAATTCTCTTGGAGTTCTATATGTCAGTCATAACATGGAATTAATCTCCACTGACATATTTGCTTAGAATAGCTACACATCTAATCACATAGCATTTTCAGCTTAATATACAGGTAGCAGATTGATCATCCTAAAAGCTTTTGACAGCACATTATAAATAACATATTGAATGATTCTCCCTTTCAAGACATGTTCACATAGTTCACCATTACCTCTGTGTCATTGGGGTCTGCAAGTTCACAGAAAGAAAGAAAAATACAAAAGAGCTCTTTAATAGGACCAGTAATCTGGATATTCAGAAATGTTTATAATATTTGTTTATAGACAGTATAGCTAGGAATCAGTTTGGAATGCAAGATCCATAGCCTCTGCTTTCCACCACAGGCATCTGGATTAGGGTCTCTCCTCAGTATCTGGATAATGGGCAGGATCCTGTGCCAAATTTCCACTTATGCAAACAGAAGGTAAAAGACCACAGTAGCCACTTGCACTAAGCCAAACTTAGGGCCGTTCTGCACTCGTCCAAAATAGCACAATGGTTACAAATTGAAATCGCTACAGTTTTGCCATTATGCACAACGACGTTGACAATCTACAACACTCCTGAAACCGATCTGCAAAAAGCGCTTCGTTGTAGCGCTTTCAGGGAAATCCCAAAAAGTGGATTCACCCTCCGGAAAGCGCTACACTCCTGAAACCAATCTGCAACACTAGCAGAAAAGTTCTGTGCATTACCATTGTTGCAGTTTCTGCAAAGTCCCTCCCCCTGGCTCTCTCCTCTGATCTTCCGGCGAAGTGATTGCCATTTTTTTTCTCCGAGCGAGCGGAGATCAACGCACTGGCAAGCCTTCGTTTACCCAGTGAGGCTTCCCCGGCTGCAGTCCCTCTGTTTAAAGTCACCAAGCACAAGCAACACAGAGGCCCGTTTGCTGGTTTATTTTCCTTTTATTTTTCACACTGTTTTCGGCCGAAAATCGCGCCCGTGAGGGGGGGGGTATTTTTTTTTTCACTCGGGGGGAACGTGGCAACGATGAAACGGCAGCTCAAACACCACCTGCTAGCTGGATGGGTCTCTCCGTTGCAACGTATCAACGCAGATTCGTTGCAACGTGTTTTTTTTTAACCTTCCTTAAAGGGAAAGGGGCTGTTTGGGAGTATGATAACGGCCACCCATTGGCTGCTTGATGGCCAGGGGCGGGACACAGCTCGGCAATATCGCTTCCTGGCTAGCAATTTTTTCCGAGATCGGAAACCTGTGGGAAACGATAGAAACGCTACTGGATTCCACTACAAAGGTAGGTATGCATAATGACGAATTCCACTATTTACAATGGTGATTTTTCTTTCCGCAACCAATTTGCAACATGGATCCCTGTGCGGAATGCCCCTTATAGTATCTCCATGTGCACTTTCACTTGCTCAAGATCTTGTGTAGCCAGTTTGGAAGCACTATAAAGTATAGGGAGGAAAGCATGAGGGGTTGCACAAGAACCACATCTGTTTATGTCTACTTATGCACCTCATTGGACCCAAGCTGTTTTATGCAATTTATTTTGTTAGTTTGCCTTCTCATCTAAGAGTGATGATATTCACTTCACAAAGTGAAGGCTACAGGAGAACCCTTAAAACATGGCTCTGCTTGAAGACTGGGAAATGATAGGTGATTGAGGTAAATTAATTCAAGAACTGCAACTATAATTGCTAGACTATTAACATTAATACCTGCACTAATTATTGACATCAATCTGGTAATTATCTTGTAAAAACACTCATAATAAATGTTACATTTGGGGATGAGCAAAGACAGTCCTTTTATTTCTGGTTTCCTTTTGGTGTTGTCTCTTTGGTATCTACAGAGCATTCTCAGAGTAAGTTTCAGCTGTTGTTTTTTTCTAAACAGCTTCTGCATTGTGGATTTCGTGTCTCTGTGTTATTCCCCATAAAGAGCAGTTGCAAAAATGGCTACGTCTGGCCAGCAAATGCATGTACCACAAACTGGTCTGTGCATCCATCGGCACCAGGGCTGATACATTTTCATATTCAAATGCACATTCTTATGTGCTTTCTGATGTATATGCAGCCTTTCTTTTGCTTCCTCTCTGCCTAGTTGGTGCAATTTATTATTTTCACTCTTCATTCCAACCCTCAGCAAAAAGAAACTTCATTTTTCAAAAGGTGGTTTTGATCAAGGATTCTAAATACACTTTCTCAGAAACAAATACAATGTAAATCAATTGAATGTCCTTCCAGCGTAATGCCTGCCAGACAAGTCCATAGAAATGGAGTTACCCCCCCACCACCACCACCACCACCATAATGAACCAAATAAAGTGCTGGCATAATCAGGAAGTGAGAAGGCAGAGAGATTTCATCATAAAGCAACTGCAAACTGTGATTGTTCTTCAGCAGATCAAACTATTCTTTCAACTTCATCCATAGTAGTTATGGACAGAGTGGTGGTGTGCTAGCCCCTTCTACTCTGAACAAAGTAGGGAATTATTCAGCCAATCAGCAGGCTTGAAGGATATTTCATAAAGGGTGTTCTACCTTCCACACACAGGCATATGCAGCATGCTGTGCTAACCAATCTAACATCATGTGTTATCTGGTTGCTATTGGAACCACACAGGAACTGGGGCTATCCTATGACTGGTACTTATGAGAGGGTCATTTTTGTTTGCTTTAAGTTGCTCTTAAGGCATGGTATAAATGGTCTTTGAACTTATTGGGCCATAACTACGAATGTCAGGAATAGGGAGAGATGCTCAGTATGGGTATGACAAATGTCATACAAGAGTATAAGAAGGACGGTCTAATAATTAAACTAAACAGAGAGAAAAAGACCTATCCAATGGCAATACAATAAATATATTCATAAAAGAAAGAAAAGTGTCCTTTTTTTGTAGTTTTCCTTATCTGTTTATTGTGTAGAACTTCTGTCAAAACGGAATCCAGGTAATATCCGTTTTCAGTGAGATTCTTTCATCAGTGACAAGTGAGTCTTCAGTATTTTTATCAGTTTTATAGGTATCAAGAATTTAAACCTTATGTATAATCATAATATAATACTGGTCACAGGCTCACATAGGTATGGGGATACCGGTCTGTATTGACACGTTCCCCAGGGGAATGTGTCAATACAGACTGGTATCCCCATACCTATGTGAGGGGAACGTGTCAATACAGACAATCAAGAGTCCTATCCACTGCTTTGGCTACAGGAGCCAACATTTTGTGTATGCGACAAGAAAATATCAAGTGATTTCCAGGCCATTTAGATTGTGGATATCTTTATATAATCATATCTATTTAATCTCCTTCAGATGCTATTGTACTAGTCCCTTTCCCAAGGCTCTTCCATGAAATCTGTGATGCCTTTATAAGCTTGCCATATGACTACTGCTGAAGAGGAGAGACTGAAGTTATTGAATGCCAGAGTCATGGGATCAGAAGAATATGTATTGCAGACTATGACAAAACATTTCATTAGAAAACTCCTGGAGCTCAGGAGTTTTCACAGGTCAGAAGCACAACATTACTGCTCTTTAAATTAATTTTAGCATCACCTGTGAATTTACAGTTGAAATATATTTCCTCTTTGCAACATATTAAACATATACATTAAAATACAGTGTCCAAAATTAAAAGTGCAACACACTAAACATCTACATTAAAATATAGTGTCCATAATTAAAAGTGTCTGGACACAAAACCGTCTGCTTGAAGGCTGTGAGTGGCATATATACTGGGAGAAAAGTGGTACTTTACATGGACTTACTGAGAATAGCAACTTTTTACATTACTGTGTAATGCTTTATGATGTCATATAGAAATTTGTAAATTCAGAATATGAATCTACCTTATTTCTTTAATGTATTCTGAATCTAATCTCATTTTTGAAGTGTTTCTTCTGCAGTTCAGAATGTACAGCAAGATTCTTCTTGTGCAACTAACAAGTCCATCTATGTTCCCTCCAACAATGTAGAACCTTCATGGAACCGTAAAGTAAATTTCACAGAAATGAACGTCTGCTTTCAATCGGCATCTACTTTTGTCCAAGACTTAGACACAAACCACAGCTCAGATGCAGCAGTCCTAAAGACTCCCAAGAATGATATTTTGTAAATGAGCAGCTGTGGGAACAAGGAAGTTGTGCAGTCCTTTTTATATAAACTTATTTATTTATTAATTATATTTTTATCCCATTACTCCCATGAAGGCTCAAAGTGGCTAAAAATAAGCATTAAAAAACCAATAAAACCCATAAAATAATTTTAAACAGACTAAAACCCAATCCATCAGTCATATATCATCCAATACTCTGCGGCAAACAACCAAGTTCTATCCACCAATAGGCCCCGGGGGTGGACAGAGGGTCTGATCTTTCTTCTTTAATCTGCCCATAATAGCCCAATAGGGCTCGATGAAGGGGGGGCAAGATCTTCTTCAGCTCTCTGGCCTCAACCATAAACTTGGCGGAAGAGCTCTGTCTTGTAGGCCCTGCGGAAGATGGAAAAATGCCTGGCTGGCTACCTTCTTGACCTGACCCTCCAATGTCAATGAGGCATAAGTTTATATAAACTTTATATATCGTTTATATAAAATTTATATATAGTTTCTCTAAATGTATCATTAGATCCATCCAGTATTGACTCACCATCTACAGGTGGAATGTATGTCCCCAAAAACCTCTAGTTTCTTTTTTTTTTTTTTACCTTATGATGATTCCACAACGTTCTACCTAAAGGCCTCTAATGCAATTTATAGGAGTTTATACTAAAAAGCAATTGTAAGCCGCTTTGAGACTCCTTTGGGCAGTGAAAAGCAGGGTTTAAAAACCAATTATTCCTCATCTTCTTCTTGAATGTAATTTACAAGCCTTTATAACTAATTTAACCTAGAACAGAGCCTATGTCATAAAATGAAGAAACAAGACCGTAAGGTATAGGTTAAAGTTGTTATTGTTATGTGCGAAGTCGTGTCCGACCCATCGCGACCCCATGGACAATGATCCTCCAGGCCTTCCTGTCCTCTACCATTTCCCGGAGTCCATTTAAGCTTGCACCTACTGCTTCAGTGACTCCATCCAGCCACCTCATTCTCTGTCGGCCCCTTCTTCTTTTGCCCTCGATCGCTCCCAGCATTAGGCTCTTCTCCAGGGAGTCCTTCCTTCTCATGAGGTGGCCAAAGTATTTGAGTTTCATCTTCAGGATCTGGCCTTCTAAAGAGCAGTCAGGGTTGATCTCCTCTAGGACTGACCGGTTTGTTCGCCTTGCAGTCCAAGGGACTCGCAAGAGTCTTCTCCAGCACCAGAGTTCAAAAGCCTCAATTCTTTGATGCTCGGCCTTCCTTATGGTCCAACTTTCACAGCCATACATTGCATAGCCTTGACTAAACACACTTTTGTTGGCAGGGTGATGTCTCTGCTTTTTAGGATGCTGTCTAGATTTGCCATAGCTTTCCTCCCCAGGAGCAAGCGTCTTTTAATTTCTTTGCTGCAGTCCCCATCTGCAGTGACCTTGGAGCCCAGGAAAATAAAATCTGTCACTATCTCCATTTCTTCCCCATCTATTTGCCAGGAATTGAGAGGGCCGGATGCCATGATCTTTGTTTTCTTGATGTTGAGATTCAAGCCAACTTTTGCACTCACCTCCTTCACCCGCATCAACAGGCTGTTTAGTTCCTCTTCACTTTCTGCCATTAGAGTGGTATCATCTGTTAAAGTAGGCTTTAGTAAATGACTGATATCTCTCATCAAAAAGTTTACAGCGTGGGATGGAACTAATAGGTAGTCTACTGGCTGCCAGTTTTTCTGCCTTCAATCATGCCCACCACTAGCTCTGAATGTTCTTGATTGCAGATCAACTGTGTGAATAGATACTACTAAGCCTTTGTCTCCTTCCCCAGCATGTCATACAAGTAACTATGGGTTTGGCTGATATCTCTCAGCACCAAGCTGGGGGAGCCTTCTTCCATCCCAACCAGTTATTAAGATCAATTATAGAATATTTTTGGAATGGTCCTTTGCCTGCAGGCACATCTGTGTTAGCCTTACCTATATTCCAGCAACCCATAGTATTCCTGCCATCCCTTGACATTGTCTAATTAGTCTTGTAGTCCATCTGTGGCTACTAGCCACAGGGAGTAATGGGAACTTCTATATACAGGAGCAGGAAAACTCTGTGCTAGGAGGTAGCATCAGGTGAAGACTTTGTTTAGTTTAGTCTTTTTTCGCTCAAAGGGCAACTGGTTGGCCCTCATGTGAGACAAGATGGTGGATGAGAAAGGCCACTGGTCTGCTCCAACAGGGCTCTTATGTTCACTTTATAGTATTAATATCGCATCACTCCAAATCTCCGTACAATGTCTCCCAGTGATATTATGTTGAGCTATAGGAGTATGGAGGATCATAAGAAGTATAGAGGATAAGATGTCTTTGAGGGAGAACATAAGTCAGTGATCAAGGGAGTGAATAGCAACATCCCTGACAGCTTTCCAAAAGAGATGGAACAAAATGCAAGGCAATGCCAATTCATTCAGTTGAATCTGCAATTGAAATATATGACTACAGTTATTTTAGGCTGCCATGTTGATAGATATTTTCTATCATTTAGACACACATCAAGTGGAAAGGAGCTTTGATTACGAAGAAGAAGAATTCATTCTTTGGTGTAGTGGTTCTTATATGCCGCTTTTCTCTCCCTGAAGGAGTCTTAAAGTGGCTTACATTCACTTTCCCTTTCCTCTCCCCACAAGAGACACCCTATGAGGTAAGTGAGGCTGAGAGAGCCCGGATATTACTGCTCGGTGAGAACAGCTTTATCAGTGCTGTGGCAAGCCCAAGGTCACCCAGCTTGTTGCATGTGGGGGACTGGGGAATCAAACCCAGCTCACCATATTAGAAGTCCACACTCCTAACCACTACACTAAACTGGCTCTCACCAGTAACAGATGTTGGGCTACTGAAGTATGACTTTGGTACCAATTCCTAATCCACTGGGTTCAAGGAGGTATATACATTCCATCAAGAGAACAAGCTCTTATTTTCTGGTGCAGTATAGATCGAGATATGATGATGATACAAAACATTGATCGGGCAAAACAATTAGTGCTTCAGGATTGAAGTCCTGGCAAAAACTAATTACATCCACTTTGAAACAAAGCTCTGCTTCAGAGTAATACTGTCTTTTTATCAATTATATATTTTATGTTTCTATAAGTTTCTACAATTTATTATTAATAGAAAAATATTTGTTTGCATTCAGTACCCCTCTGTTATTGTTTTTGAAAAAAAATAATGGCACCTATTTTGTGCCACAGAAGATGTGCTTATTCTAATTGGGTTCATTTGGACTTTTCACAGTCTACTGGGGAAATTTAATTGATAATTAACAACACTCCCTGTTTCATTGGCTCATGGGATTCTAACAAATACATGAAAATCTGATAGCTCAGCGCCTGGCATTGAAAGGTGGGGGGAAAAGAGCATACAATTAGATACACAGGAAATCTATCTAAATCAAAGCTGGCTACATTGCACATATGAATGAAATCTGCTTTATAAGGATTCATTTTAACATTCTAATGAGAATTTAAATATCAGCTATATCAATGTTTATAGCTCTTCAGAACCATACTGTGTGTTTCTATGTGGTGAGAAAAACCAAAGGGGAGTATAGGGGTGCCAGCTACAATGGTAGGCTAAAATCATTGTGCGTCCCTGAATTATGGCTTCCAGCTGCACTTCTCTGGAGCTGTGTAACAGATCACAGACCTTCCAAATCGAACTGTTATACAAATAACTAGAGGCAAAAGCCCATTGCACCCAGGGAAACAATGGGCACTAGGATTCACACCCACACTGTGGCCATACTGAGGACTGGCTACATGGCAAAAGTTCCTGCCCACACCTAGAGTCTTGAGACCCCACCTCCATACCTTAAGGAACATACCTGAGCCAGGGGTGGCCAACCTCCAGGTGCCCCAGAGGTTGCAGGATACGAATCTCCAGTTGGGACATGGGGATCTGTGGCTTCTAATGTGGTGAGCTGGATTTGATTCTCTGCTCCTCCACATGCTGGGTGACCTTGAGCCAGTCACAGTACTGTTAAAAACTGTTCTCACCGAGCAGTTTCTCTCAGAGTTCTCTCAGCCTCACCTACTTCACAGGGTGTCTGTTGTGGAAAGACGAAGGGAATGGAAGGCTATAATAAGCCACTCTAAGATTCCTTTGAGCAGTGAAAAGCAGGTTATAGAAACCAACTCTTCTTCTACTTGGAAGGTGTTACTGGGAAACAGTGACTCCCCCTCCTCATGTCCCCATGGTGCTTTTCTGCCCTGTTAACCATTTCCTCGTCCTCCATGCTATTGGTCTCAAATTTGCTTTGTTGTGATGGTCTTGGAAAGATTGGCAGAGTGCAGTTTGAACTGATTGGCCCACATTGGCAGAGTGCTCTTTCCCGATTAGCAGCATACCCCCAAAGAAAGCCAATCAAGTAGGGAGTGAGCTGTCAGCTTGAGCTTTATTATGTTTAGTGATTAGGCATGAAAATTCAGATTGCAATGAATAACTAAACAAAGGGTCACTTTCATTCATTCCCTGACAATCAAAGTTAATTTTAAAAAATATCCATTAATATTTGGTAATATTTGGATCTCTTTCTTATCCTGGTG
Organism: Paroedura picta; assembly: GCF_049243985.1. Classification (NCBI taxonomy): domain Eukaryota; kingdom Metazoa; phylum Chordata; class Lepidosauria; order Squamata; family Gekkonidae; genus Paroedura; species Paroedura picta. Next base: position 140,080,433 of record NC_135370.1, on the reverse strand, counting down.
GCAGGATGTTTTGTTGAGACCACACTGAGGTCAGAGAAACAAGAAGAGTAAAGGAGATAAGTCAATTGATATGAAATATTTCCTTCAAGGTTTTGCCACAACTGCCATCCTTCCTGGCCAAGCCAAGCAGGAAGCTGGTGCTAAGCCAAGACTGGTTCTCTCACCTGCCTTCAGCAGCATCTCTTGTGCTCTTTCAAGTTGATCTAAACCATTAGAGAAAACATAGGGAGAAAGATTATATAACTGCTGACAAATGCTGGCCCCTGCTTGGTGTAGCTGAGCCAAGTAGACTCAGCTTTACAAGTGTGTTATATAAATGATTGCAGTGTAGGCTTCCCACATCCCCCTGGCCACTGGCATGAGACTTACCTTTGCTGGGAGAGACCTCACTGGTGATGTAATTCCCCATGCACCTAGGAGCTATGTCAGCACATTGCCAGCGGATGTTGGGGTGCTCTAGCAATTGGGCAAGTGTATGGATAAATCATAAAGTTTTGCTCAAATGTCAAAGTGGCTACTGGCAATGCATTGATCCAGGAAGTTGTCATCAGTGTACTAGGACCCAACTGATGCCCTCTGGTTTCCTACCATTTTCAGTCCCATTAGCTAGCTGAGCAATTTGCAGATCTTATGATAAAACAGAAGAATACAGTGTTTGCAAAGAAATCTCTCTCAAGGAAGTGAGATAATATTCAGACTGATTATACACACTACAGCAGAGCAGGGATGAGAGATGTTGTAAATCAAGGCACCACTTGCCTTCATTTCTGTTTAATATTTCTCTAAGCTATAAAATTGTATTATGTTAATGTAATGTACAGTCCAAATGATAAAAGCTCCTAATGTGATTACCTCTTGCTGTGCTATAAACCTTTCAGGGAATCCAGCATTCAGCTGTTTCTTATAAGGATAGTGTTATGTGCTGTGGATTATATGTTGACAACCATCGTTGGATGTCAGAACATGCCTAAATGTCTCAAGATCTACCTGGGCAATAGGATAAAGCACTGAAAATTAATTTAAAGAATTGTGCCTTTGACAATATTAATTTTACAAACTAGGCCCTGGGGACCACAAACTTGTCTTATCACAAAAATGGAAATGAAGGTTGTAGTGAAACAGTACAAAAATGGAAGCTTTCTAAAAGCCTAAATTGGTGAGAAACCTAAATTGATGCCCTTTCATCTAGCAACTAATATTGTTGATCCTCCAACCAAGTGAGCAAGGAAGTGGGGTTACCGTGGTCTGCCATGTTTTACCGATGTCAGTTTATCCAACAGTCTCCAAATTTTGATCCCGATTTAAGCTGCCAGAGGAAGTCTAGGGCCTGATCTTTAATTATCCTAGGTTTAAACATTTACCTCAAAATGTATGTTGTGGTACAGTGTAGCACTTCATGACTGCCATGACAACCAGGGATCTTACTAAGATTCTATCTGGTATAACACATTCAGTATTATAGGGATGTGCGTGACCTGGAAAAATGTGGTTCATTTCAGTTGATGGCCAAACCATGAACCAAATCATGAATTGAACCAGGAGGTTTGTAGTTTATGGCACCCCCAGTTGAAAGAAACTGCTCTCTGCTGCTCAGCTGTTTTTCAGGCTGTTTTGTGCAGGCCTTTTGAAATTTAAAAGATTTGCACAAGACAGTCTGAAACAGCTGAGCAACAGGAATAGGTACTCCATGCCATTCAGCTTATTTTTGAGTTTCTTTGTGCAGTCCTTGCACAGGATAGCCCAAAACTGATGTTTTTGCAGATTTCATGGGGAACAGAAAGCAGGGTTTTAAAGGTTCTTGGAGCTCCTTTAAACTGCTGCTTTCTGCTCTTCCATGAATTGCCACAAACCACCAATAACTGCTTTAAAAGTTCATGTAAGTTCATGCCATGAATGTTGGCTCATAACCATACACAAGGCAAAATTCATGACAATTTTGTTTCCTGGTGATTTTTCCACTTTCCCCTTCCACACAGGGCTGTTATGCTCCTACTGAGAGCAAGAGACACTCTGCCTCCTGTGGGCCCTTCCCTCCATTGCTCAGCTGGGTGGTAGGAGAAAAATGGGGTGAGGGAATGGGAGGAGTTATTGCCAGCATACTGATATGCTGTTGTAACTTCTGTAGTGACCAGAAGTGATGTCATTGTGTCACCAGCAATGCTATCTGACTTAACCACAGAGCTTGGGCCAAATGTTAGAACATCACCAACAATATGATGGCATCAGTTCTATGAAAGTGATATCATAGTGCCAGTTATATTTTCAGTGGGAAACCCCCAAATGATGTGTGTCATAGAATCAATGAGTCAGAAGGAGCCACCTAGACCATCTAGTCCAATCTGCTGGTCAATGCAGGATCAGCCTACAGCACCCCTGACAAGTATTTATCCAGCTGCTGCTTGAATACTGCCCGTGAGAGGGAGCTCACCACTTCCCAAAGCAGCTGGATTTCACTGATGAACTAGTCCGACTGTTAAAATCATTCCCCTTATAGCCAGTTGGTATTTTTTCTGCCCTCTTCCTGACTTGTCCCTAGATCTAAAGTAGTTAAACAGAAGTTTATAATACTTCAGTCCCATTTTGGAAGACAAGAAAATACAATACAGTTATGAAAAGTTGAAGGCAACAGGAAAAGGATACCCAACATGGGATGAATTGACTTTATAACGGAAGACTTGGCCCTCAGTTTGTAACACCTGAGGAAGGCTGTTAAATAACTGGATATATTGGAGGACATTAATTTACAGGGTCACCATACGTCAAGAAGTAACCTGACAGCACTTAGCACACACATCTGCCTGCCCATAATTTTAATCCATTACTGTGGGTCCTATTCTCTGCTGCCAAGAGGATCAGCTTCCAACTGTCGTCTAAGTGACAGCCTTTCAAATACTTAGAGAAGGTAAATATTCCTCCTTATCCTCCTCTTCCCCAGACTGAATATTCCCATGTTTTTCAGACTTTTCTCATAGGGTTTGATCTCCAGGACCCTGATAGTCTTGGTCACTGTCTTCTGCATTCATTCCATTCAATCTATACCCTTTTGTAGTGAAGCCTTTGGATGCTTTGCCTCTGTTGATATACCCAAGATTGCATTACTCTTTTTTGCCACTGCATTACACTAACTGTTTATATTTAGCTTACAGGCCACCTGGACCTCAAAGTTCTTGTTCAAACACACTTCTATCCATAAATGAGTCCCCATTCAGTATGTGTACTTCTCATTTTGTTACCCAGATATATGGTACTTATCCTTGTTGCACTTATCCTTGTTGAATTTCATCTTATTCATATGCAACCATTTTCCTAGTGCATTCAGATGTCATTGAATTCAATTTCTATCTTTTGATGCATTTATTACTTCTGCTAATACCTCCACCACCTCACTCAGGTCATTCATAAAGATATTGAAAAGTTCCAGGCAGAACAGAAACTGTACTTCTGTGAATCAGTGGATCTTGCCTTGGAAATAATCACAATGGTAAAAAGTTAGGGGCTGTGGTAAAGAGGAAGAAATGAGGAATACTGCCCCACTTCTGTGAGCACAAAAGTTTTCCGTGAATGGAAAGGACACTTTCATTCCAAGCTAAGGAAAACTATTAAGATGTTCCACATTTAAAAGCTAATGGACGCATATAGCTTCCTCATAGCTGTTATAGATTGTCCAAGTAGTAAGTTAATGATGGTACTGGAGCTTTGCTTGGCCTCTGGAATGAGGAAATGGTCTGAGTGATAGACACAATTACTCCCATCTCTCACTGATGAAAACTTATTCACCTCTTAAGTCTTCCACAAAGCTGAGGAAAATGGCAGAAACAATGACCAGAGCTCTAAAGACATAATATGGAAACCAAACACAAAAGGTCAATGCCTAGAGCCCACTGCAGGTCCTGCTCATCACAGATGATAATGACTGAAAAAACATTATTATTATTATTATTATTATTATTATTATTATTATTATTATTATTATTATTATTATTGTTGTTGTTGTTGTTGTTATTATTATTATTATTATTATTATTATTATTAAAAATCATTTCCCACCACTCCCTGTGACTGTGCTTGTGGTGGGTAACATAAAAACCCACAACAATAAAATACCAATAAAAACCCCAAGTAAAACATTACAAAACATGGTGGCAAAATCACTTGTTCCCCATACCAGCATATCTGCTCCCCATACCACTACATCTACTACTACTCCATTGTTATGTTTATATTCAGTGCTGCAGATGATCTTTTCTAATTGCTCAGGTGGTTATGTCACTGTGTCTCTCAGGAGAAGATAGACATATCATTTGGTCTATTTGTTACACATTAATAACTATTCTGCTTAAACATTTTGTGGCTAATATATAGTCCTGAGAGATGCCAAGCCCCATCCTCCTCCCCTGGTATGTCATAGGTTCAGAATGATGTTGCTCAGCACCAAGGATACTCCTAACCAACCCTCATCCCACTGCAAAGCCAGTGATGGTCTGTTCAGGACATGTCATCCATTATGCCTGATTGCTCAGGGTGCTTTGTCAATCATCTCTAACTATCATGAACAAATATTCTTATCCCTGCCAAACTAGTTGGGGTTTAAAAGTCAGGGCCAGGTAGGTAAAATTAATATAGTTTTTGCCATTATCCTCCAAATATCATAAAGCAGGTGAAAAAGGCTCAGCCCACAGCCACAGTGGAGCCCCCCCCCCATTCTTGCCTGGACTAATAGTGACTGGCCAATATTCTGGGGATTGTAGGCTGGTTGGCAGCAGGTGACCAAAGCCTGCTAGGAATAGATCAGGTTTCAACATAAAAACCCCTTCTCCATACCTTCCCATTGGATGAGTACTATTTAGTAGGGTTGGGCATGAACCAAAAATGTAATTTGGTTCATGGTTTGTAGTGTGTCCCATTTGTGAACCAGACTATCATGAACTTTTAGCCGGCTAAAAAAACTGATATAATGCCTCTCTGGCATGTTAGAAACAGAAAACTCACAGGGGGTTCCCAGCTGACTCTTCTCTACCTGCCCTCCACGTTTGATAAGGATTGGATACATGGGGTATAAGTTACAGTCCCCCGAAGAGGATGCCCCCAGGAAATGCTGAGGAAATTACCACAAAGCATGAACACGCTGAAATTCATCACAAACTTTAGTTTGTAAGCCAGGTTGTACCCATCCTTACTGTTTAGCCAACTTTAGGTCCATGAATACACCTTCTGAAGAATCTGGTAGTTTGTTAGACTGACATATCTGTTCCACTTAATATTTCTGGTAAGGCCTTGGGAGGACCATGGCTTATAGCTTAAGTGCCACTCAGCACTTAACACCTACTCAGGGTTGCTGTCCCAGCCCTGAGTGCCTCCTTCTCCAAGTGACTTGTCTGTCTGTCCAGTGGCCAGCCAATTGCCTTTCATCCCCCACCTGACCACCCCCTCCTCCTTCCACTTCCCTCTGAGGCTCGGAGGCTGCAGATCCCTGCAGCATGAGGGCTGCCCCTGCTGAGAGTTCCCTAACAGCTGCCTGCAGCCTTTCCAGCTCCTGGGGGGGGAGGCCATTTGCAGAGTTCTTCCACACCCAGTTTAGCACCTGTTGTATTTTTGAATGCAATAGGCTTGGCCCCCAATATACACATAAATTCTAGTAGTGAATTCACACTCTTTAAAAGCTTGGTGCAAAGTAAACAGAACAGGTAAAGACCGAGTACCTTTGGATGTTGCCATATTTGGGCATATCAGAGTTAAGGTCCAAAATAGTCATTTCTTCGCAGTTGCAACCATTGCTCTTGTGTTTGTACAAATAAGATATTTTGCATAATGATTTTGTAATTAACAAGTCTGAATCTGTAACAGGTCCATAAAATCCAGCCCTGATCTAAATAGCCCTGGCTAGCCAGCTCTCAGCAGATTTTGAAAGCTAAGCTGAATCTGTCCCAGTTATACTTATATGGGAAATGACAAAGTCCACAGTTGGGTTCACAATGTAGAGGCAGGCAATGACAAACCACCTCTGAAAAACTCTTGGCTTGAAAACTCCCATGAGAGTGTCATAAATCAGTTGTGACCCAATGGCAAAACAAAACAAAATATCCTAGAACTCTGTCCTTGAAACTAGATATAACAATTATGAATTCACTTGTTTGTCTTCATGGAAGAAATCTGGATCAACACTTAGAATTGATTGGTTTCTGCATTCCTTTTCCAGCTTAAACATTTAAGACATCCCAAATAGCTAGTTATTAACATGGGGTGAGTATTTTTATTTATTTTGCACTTGCAATTTAAATTCAAGGAGGGATCATAATTCCATTATGCCTCTGGTCAAAGCAGAGCTCTGCTAAACATTTAAAATCTGATAATTTTTCTGGGTTCCAAGCCCTTTCCTTTGCCAATATAGTTGTATTATATTTTCAGTGATGCCATAGACTGCTCTATTGGGTTGCCATGGCAATACGAAGTTGCACATTACAGTTACCTTCACTTCGTACAGCAGAGGGATGGCTCTTGAGCCCTCTGTAGCCATCTCACATAGCCAGATTACATGTGCATGGTATGCTTGCAAATGTATTCCCACCTTTAGTTCAACTAAGTTAGCATATATTAGAATGATATCAACAGGGACTACAGTATCAAACTCTGGTTCTGTGAGGCTATAGAAATATCAGCAGTGAGTATTCTAAACTTTGGACAAAAGAGATGACATTGCCAATATAAAAGTACAGAAACTCAGCTTGGCATGCAATGAAATTCTTGTGCACGAAAGAGAAAGCTGCTTTTCGATCCCCAAAGAGTGACCATCCTCACAAAATGGGAAGATTAACAGCTTACGGTTCCTTGTGGAGAAGATAGAGGCTTCACTGCCAGTGCTGACAGAGCAGCAGTAATTTGTCCTCTTTCTGCACTGACTTTGGAATCAAGCCACTCAACTACTTTGATTTATTTTTACAGAAAAATCATATTGCTTACAATGTTTCCAAAACTGATAGCACGGAGAAGCCCTGTTTACCCTAAACACACCTAGGTGGCACTGACTTTCACTGAATTCCATCAAGATGGCATTCTGACATATTTCCAGGTGAGTATTTTTCCTTGTTCCACAGCTGGAAAGCCCAAATGGATTGCCTACTCCATCCTGAGTGTTTAAGGCCTCAGAAGTCTACCTTGCAGAAAGAAATGCGTTCCTTTGCTTCCATTGTGAGTCCACTACCACTGCTTGGGATCGAAATCAATATGGCCCATTCAATAAAGGCTTTGAGTTGCATAGTTACCCCTTGCTTAAGAACCATGCCCATAAGAAAGATAGTCTCCACTGGAAGATAGTTATTGAAATGGATGCACAAATAGCTCCTTCAGGGGGAGACACAACTGTTTCCTTTAAGATAGTTAGCACTATCTATTCCTTTAATGAAATTTTCACTACTTACTGGACCCAACTGGGAATCGTTTTCAGCAAGATATAAGAATACAGGATGGGCAGCAGAGAAGAGGTTGGTCACACCTCATAAACAATTTCTTCACATCTTTCTAGTTATAATTGAACCTCATACAAGAAACTGCAATTGGTGTAATGACAGTGCTATCCAAGTCATGATGGAAATTATTGGTGGGTTTTAATATGCAAAATATTTAGCAAACCCATGACAGTGAAACTATGAATCCTCTCCACGCACACACAAGTGAGAAAAGCTCCATTGGACAGTTTTGTGCCTCTCTAAAGGAGATGGAGATGTATGAATACTTGCCAACATAACCACCAATTAATAAACACAACAATTATAACCTAAGTAGTTCATTTTCTTTCAGTTATTCCTAGATTTATTTCCAAATCATCAATATACCAAGCAGATAATGTCGGGGTGGGTGTGGGGTGTGTGGAACAAACTGTCCTTCAGTTCCTTACCCCAGTACAGATTTTGAGTTCTTGTAATTCTAAACCTAGGGGATATGGGATGGCATAGTATAGCCCAGTGGCATACCTAGCCTACTGTTGCTATCAAGTCACAGCTGACTTATAGTATCCCTGTACAATTTTCAAGGTAAAGAGTTGCTTGGAGGTAAATTACCATTGCTTTCCTCCACTTCAGTCCTGCTTAGTTTCTGAGACCTGTTAAAATCAAGCTTGAATAAGAGTATCCAGATCAGAAATATACAACAAAATTATTTTTAGTAATGATCATGAAACAAAACAATAATAATGGCCAACAAAGGCACAGACAGTGAGAATGTTCTTTTACTTAACTTCATATATATAATTGTGCCAGTCAAAATTATTCAAAGTCCAACACACTATTCCAACATGAGAGCCAGCAAGATACAGTGGTTAAAGTGTCAGGCTAGGACCTGGGAAATCTAGGTCTGAATCTTCTCTCATACCATCAAAGACAGCCAAGGTGACCTTGGGCCAGCCACATCACTCTCAGCCTAGCCCTGACTGGATAGCTCGAGGGCAGCCTCATCTTGTCAAATCTCAGAAGCTAAGCAGGGCAAACATGGACACAGACAAGAGGAAACCACCTCTGAATGTATCTTGCCTTGAAAACCCTACATGGTCACCATAGGTCAGCTGTGATTTTACAGCAAAAAAAAAATCCATCACGTCACTTGTATTCTAAGCAGGTACTTGTTCTCCATTTTGAAGTCAAACAGCTGACCATTCCAAACTTCTACAAGGTATTTATGAGGGCTAGAAGTTTGACTTTGTACAAACTTTTACCAACTAATACTAGACAAAGCATCACAAAACAGCAATCACAAGCTTCACCAGCCTGGATGTTAAGAAACTTATTTCCCACCAAAGAAGGTGTTCCCATCTTTCATTGTTTCCAAAGGATTAAAGTCAAACAAGAGAAACTTTGCAGTAGAAACTGATGCAAGCCTAGCAGTACCAGTGCAATCATAAGGTGCTCAGCAGAACCCAGTGCCATTGTGGCAATGCCAGCTGATTTCAAACACAGAATCCAATCAAGGGGGTAGGAGTTAGAATCCCAGCAGAATCAGTTTAAAGAACACTGGCCAGCAATTGTAGAGCTTCCTGTTCATTATATTAACAAAGGTTTGCTACTATACTACTCTTGAATGCATTTTGTCACTAAGAAGGAAGGGGATGAGAAGGCTTTGAGACAACAAACTGAAAAAAGGGGGGGACATGGAAAAGTCCAGTGAAGACATAAATGACTGAGAAAAATGAGGAAAAGAGAAAGGTTGCTTTATCTTGCTATAATACCCTAAGTATTGCTCTTCAAGATCTGGCTGAGCTGGGTGCAAGGAAAGGAAGAGAGAAAGGCTAGACTATTGGAGAAAATGACCTGCAGACTCACAATTACTTTTGCAACTAATAACATGCTGTTTTGATTGTTGTTAAATAAATTTGCTTCAGCTTTGGAGAAAAAGAAGTCTAGCCGATCCCAGAATGCTTTTTGTGATGCTCAGACTTGCCTGAACTTTTAATGGCTGCTACCAGTACTTCAATTTAAAAATAAAATGAAAGAAATCAAGATGGATGCTGCTTCAAAGAGTCCCTTCAGAGGCCTTCCTCAACCTGCACCTGAGGCATACTACAGTCCCAGCCCTAGGTACACTACTGATACAACCTGATATCATCAGATTTCAGAAGCTAAACATGGTCAATACTGAGATCAGAGACCACCAAGGAAGACTACAGATGAAGGGACCCGCAAACCACCTCAGCTTAATCATCTGGCTTGAAAACATCACCTGGTAATAGTTAGTTGATGACACTGGAACTTTCCATCATTTCTAGATCATTTGACATTGAGTTGCTGGATAAAGTTAATTTGAATATATAATCTGCCACGTGTGTAGGAATTATGTGCAATTTGGATTCGAAATATTCAGAATTCACCAGGTGAAAAGTGGACCCTTGCTGTTTCTTGACCATCTGCATTGGATTAAGCTTTGCATGTTGAACAGTCTTCTCTTTCTTGTTTCCCTATTTAAGCACCTCATTCTACATTTTGTACCCACTGCACCCTTTGGGATAATATTTAGGATTAGTACTTTCATAACATTTAAGATTAGTAGATTCATAGATTTCAACAGGGATGGACCAGTGTGAAATTGCTTCTCCAACTTTCACTGCTTTATTTCCATGCTTATGTAATACCACTTAATACATTGTTTAATATACGATGACTAATACTCTGTTTGATGTTTAACATTGCTGTTCTAATTCTATGATTGTATTGATTTAGAGTGCATCATCAGCCTTGAATTTCAAAGAGAAAGGCAGGTATAAGCAAAGTAAAACAAGATACAATAAATTCAAATTGGAACACTGGGTGTCATGCCTCCTGGTGAGAGAAATTGATAGGACAGAGCACCCCACATCCAGCTATCAAGTCTAGACTGAGATCACACCAAGAAATCTGGTGGACACAGTTGGGAGAGATTAATTCCAGCCTTTGTCCTCTTAATTAAATCTGGGTGTCAAATCCCTGCTTTTCTCCAAAGGACTGATGTCTTTCACATAAAGCAGGATCCTTTCTCATTGAAACCTCCTGAAGACAACCCTCTCCTGACCTCACTCAGGTGTGGGCAAACTGTGGCCCTCCAGATGTCCATGGACTACAGTTCTCATGAGCCCCTGCCCACCCCTGCCTCAGCTCTTTCCTTAGCCTTTCACCTTTGAGGAAAACAATATATGGAGAAGGAGGTTCTGATGCAGCTGTTTCTTTTTCACTCATAGAGACTAAAATGCAGAGACACAACAAACATAAGCAACTACTGCCACTGCTGCTGCTGCTACTACTGTGAATGATATTGCTACTAATAGTATCTACTGCTGTTATGTGATAAAGTTGTTCACTGTTATTTTAATCTTTAGCTTCTGGGGGAATGCTAAGCTATATAAAGAGCACTATCCAGACACCATTTAAAATTATTGATTTTGGTGGGTGTGTTAAGCAAGCGCTTAAGTTTTTTCACTGAAGATTAATGGTATTTAAATGTGCTTAGCTTTGACTGGATTGTGTCCAGAGTTTGAAATGTCGGAGCAACACTTTTCAATATCTTCCTAATGATGATTAATTTCTTTGATATTCATTTGAGTAGCTGTAATCATGATGAATTCATAAAGAGCAAATGTGGACAGAGCATTTCAATTCCTCTAGCATTTCAGTGGAACCCATTTTAAATGAATAATTGGGAAATAATGAATAATGGAATGGAAAGAAGTTAGCATGTCAGCCATAAATTGTACAATAAAATAGCATACTCTGAGCACTTTGGTATAATACAACTTTAATGAATGGCAGATCCACCTAGATGCCAGTCTGGAGCAAGATCTATAGTAATGCTATGTAGACAAAAGTAACAATGAATGCTTCTGCGTTTTTCTGGTCACCAAAGGCAACACTGCAGAGGGTTTTATAGGTAGCCTGTACAAACTTTTCTTCCATTTTAAAATTGGTAGTTTTCAAAAAAAAAGAAAAGAAAGAAGGGGGGATTATGAACTTTGATAATGAATGCAAATGGATATGGTAAAAGAAACTTTCCTTAAATTAATGTTGAAAGAAGAAAAAAATTACAGAATGTATCAGTGATGCCTGGAGTCACATAGAATCATAGAATCATAGAGTTGGGAAGGACCTCCTGGGTCATATAGTCCAACCCCCTGCATTATGCAGGACACCCACAACCCTATTATTAATGATCCAGATGAGGGGGTGGAGGGACTACTCATCAAGTTTGCTGATGACACCAAATTGGGAGGACTGGCAAATACTCTGGGAGATAGAGACAGAGTTCAACGAGATCTGAACACAATGGAAAAATGGGCAAATGAGAACAAGATGCAATTTAATAAAGATAAGTGTAAAGTTCTGCATCTGGGTCAGAAAAATGAAAAGCATACCTACTGGATGGGGGATACGCTTCTAGGTAACACTGTGTGTGAACGAGACCTTGGAGTACTTGTGGATTGTAAACTAAACATGAGCAGGCAGTGTGATGCTGCGGTAAAAAAGGCGAATGCCATTTTGGGTTGTATCAACAGAGGCATCACATCAAAATCACAAGATGTTATAGTCCCATTGTATACGGCACTGGTCAGACCACACTTGGAGTACTGTGTGCAGTTCTGGAGGCCTCACTTCAAGAAGGACGTAGATAAAATTGAAAGGGTACAGAGGAGAGCGACGAGGATGATCTGGGGCCAAGGGACCAAGCCCTATGAAGATAGGTTGAGGGACATGGGAATGTTTAGCCTGGAGAAAAGGAGGCTGAGAGGGGACATGATAGCCCTCTTTAAGTATTTAAAAGGTTGTCACTTGGAGGAGGGCAGGATGCTGTTTCCATTGGCTGCAGAGGAGAGGACACTCAATAATGGGTTTAAACTACAAGTAAAACGATATAGGCTAGATATCAAGAAAAATTTTTTCACAATCAGAGTAGTTCAGCAGTGGAATAGGCTGCCTAAGGAGGTGGTGAGCTCCCCCTCATTGGCAGGCTTCAAGCAAAGGTTGGATACACATTTTTCTTGGATGCTTTAGGATGCTTAGGGCTGATCCTGCGTAGGGCAGGGGGTTGGACTAGATGGCCTGTATGGCCCCTTCCAACTCTATGATTCTATGATTCTATATATTATCTTCCATGCAATGGAGGTCAGACTCACTGGCCTGTAGCTTCCCAGGTCATCTCTCTTTTTTTTGACAGCCACCAGATGCTCAAAGTGCCTGGTACTCACCACCTGAGCTACTACATCCAAGCACTGACAATGCTGGACACGGCATTCCACCAGTCATGGTCTCCAGTCATTCCCTTTCAATGGCCACCCATATGGATCAAAGTGTGGGGTGTTGCACTATGCAGGATGTAGACCCTGTACTCTGGGGTCAGGCAATGGCTCTGAACTACAGCTCCCCTCAGGGACCACTCCAACTGCAGCATCAGGATCCAGACCAGGGTACAGTGCCACTCTCTGACAACTCAGATGAGAACATTAAGTCTGCTTGCTGTGATGTCTTGTTCTAGGGTTACTAGCTACAGTTACTAGCTACAGTTTGGGAAATACCTGGAGATTTGGGGTTGGAGCCTGAGGAGGATGTGGTTTGGGGAGGGGAGGGATTTTAATGGTGTATTATTCCACAGGGTTCACCTTCCAAAGGGGCCATTTTCTCCAGGTGAACTGATTTCTGTCTCCTGTAGACCAGTTATAATGACTCCATGCACCACTTAGCAACCCTAACTTGCTCTCATCTAGGAATCCTGGGAAGACACTGATGTCCAGAGGATGACCAACCCAGCTTCCATAGCCTTCCTGAAAGATGCTCCACAATATTTATTTTATTATTTTATTATTTGATTTATATACCAGCGCTCAGGCCGGCTCATAGTGGTTTACATTAAAACATAAAAAAATTAAAAATCCCCTACAATGTGCTTAAAAACAACTTATAATACAATCACAGCAACTTAAATATTGTCTGAGAAGATCAGGGCAGCAGAACCTGTTGTGTTTGGGAGTGTAATGAAGAGCAACATATTAGTCATGGGAGCTGACCATGCTCACAGTAGTGGACTGGGGGGGGGGGCACAACCTGCCAGGAGTCCTATGGCCTGGATCCACAACAGCAATGATGTTCCTGACTTCTGGATCTGAACCTGGATACACAGTCCTCAAGTTGCCATGCAGTCCAATCTGCATAGGAGAACTAACCAACTCACCTGCAGGGTAAAAGAATGAGCAGACGCCAAGTGGGCACAATCCCCTGCCACTCCCTTGAGGTACACTATGACTGAGAGGCCTCATACAGACAGAATGGCTGCCTGCAACAACTGAGAGAACCATTGCACATAGCTATACTTCATTGGTGGGTAGACCCTCCCACACCATGATTTCAGGGAAGATCTGAGAGAGCCCCACAGTGCTGTTCCACTGCTTCAGGGCAGATAGGTATAGCTGCATGGTGTGTCCCTGGGCAGACATCCTTTCTGGTACCATGTGCCAGAAGGCACAGCAGCATCTTCTTTGCCTAGGTCCAGTGGGGTTGATGGCAGACATCACTATCTACTGGGCTTAACATGGCCTAGCTAGCTTGCCATTGGAAATTTGGGGGTGGGGCCAGTGATGTGGAAACCTCCTGGAATGCATACCACATCCATCCCAACAGCCACAGACTGGCTGTGGGGCAGCAGAAGAACCTTTTGGGGCAGGGGACCATCCCATGGGCTTGGGAGTAGGCAAAGATCCCTGGCTTGAGGACAGTACAGCTCCAGGAGGCTGGTGCACTAAGCCACTGTTGCTTCTAATGAGTTGCCCTACCTGAGCTACTAGGCACCTAAGAACAGGACATCATTTATATACTAGAGGAAAAGCCCATTGTACCCAGGAATGCAATGGGCGCTAGGATGCACACATGCACTGTGTCCTTCCTGGGGGCTGGCTACGCGGCAAAAGCTGCTGCCCACCCTTGGATACTTGGACCTGCCTCCAAACCTCAAGGAACAGTCCTGATCCAGGGATCACCAACCTCCAGCTTCGGCCAGGAAATCTCCTGAAATTGGACTATAGAGATTAGGGTTGTGTGCAGTGGCATCCAAATTGGCTGTTCTAGGCTGGCACAGCCAGCACGTGCTGCGGGGGGGGGGGTGAGGATGCATGTGAGCCGGTGCGCAACTCAGCACACACGCAGGCTTGGAGCTCTGTGCCTGCATGTGTGCACCAACTGATACACCGGTGCCCACGCCTCCCCCCCCCCCTCGTGGTGCGGCTCTAGCTGCGTCGGCCTGGAACGGCCAATTCGGATGCTGATGCGCACAACCCTATTAGAGATCAGCTCCCCTGGGGAAAGTGGCTGTTTTGGAGAGGGGACTCTACAATGACAACTCACGTCCAGGCTCCTGGAGATGAAAGGGCTTGCTTGGGAGGGGGGAACTCTGTGGCAGAAAGGTTGCAGGATGAGGTTGGGACCTGGATTTTTGCTGGAATTGCAGGTCATTTCCAAGCAACAGAGATCAGTCCCCCTGGACAAAAGCCCTGGCTTTGGATCCCATGGAGGTTCAGGGATGCCAGGCTCCAGGTGGGAAACAAGAAATTCTGGGTGGCAGTAATTGCTAACAACAATAAACATCAAATAATTCATAACCTTGTTGTCACAGTTTATTCCTTTAATCAATATATTTAATTGTTAGAAAAATTTGTTTAAAGAACTGGACACCTTTCAGTCAGTACATTCTTCAGTTCAATATCAGAATAAAATTTTTAAAGAGCTGTGTGTTACAATCATACATGAAAACATTGGTTGGCAAAGAACTTCTAGAGGGTTTCTCATTTACTGCCTCTATGTCAGCTTTTCTCAACTTTCTTACCATTGAGAAACCCCTGAAATACTCTTCAGACTTTGAGAAACCCCATTAGTGGCATCTCCAGGTCCCAGCTGGAGGCTAACATCTCCGCCACTGGTCAGGGGTGCCAGCCTCCAGGTGGGACTTGGAGAATCCCCAGAATGAAAGCTCCTCTCCAGGATGCAGAGATATGTTCCCCTGGAGGAAAGGGCTACTTGGGATGGTGTTAGAGGGCTGTGTTGCACTCCCCTATGCGCACAGTGAAAGGGGGGGGGGAGAGAGAGAGAGAGAGAGAGCGAGAGAGAGCAGTATTCCTTTCTTCTGAAATTGCAAGCCTTATTGACCACACAATCACCTCTCCATGGAGTAAATACCTGAGTGTCTCTGTCCTCAGATTGATCTGAGAAGCCATTAGCCAAAAGATCCAAATTTAAAAGAAAAGAATCCCATAACAATCAATGAGCAAGGCATCCTCCTGCAACTGCGTTTTCTGCCTGTGCTCTAGCTACATCTCTTTCAGGCAATGCCAATTTATACAGCTTGGTGTAGTGGCTAAGAGCACCGGGTTCCAATAGGCTTGTGCGCTCTGGCCACCAATGGCCAAAGTGGCCAGCGCCATGGGACAGCATGGGACAAACGGGCAGTACTGCTATGCCAGTTGGCGCATGCACACAGACGCAGAGCTCTGTGCCTGTCTGTGGGTGCTGGTTTGCCCCTTCCCTCCACGCCACAGTGCTGGCTGCTTCGGACATGGCCGCACAAGCCTAGCTTCTAATGTGGTAAGCTGGATTTGATTCCCTCCTCCTCCATGTGCTGGGTGATATTGGGCTACTACTATCCTGTTATAAACTGTTATCACAAAGCAATTTCTCTCAGTTCTCTCAGCCTCACCTAACTAACAGGGTATCTTTTGTGGGGAGAGGAAGGGAGGACTTTTATAAGCCACTCTGACTTCTTTGGGCAGTGAAAAGCAGGGTATAAAAACCAACTATTTTTCTACTGGGAAGGTACTACTGAGAAGAAGAAGGAGAAGAAGAGTTGGTTCTTAAATGCTGCCTTTCTCTAGTCAAAGGAGTCTCAAAGCGGTTTACAACTGCCTTCCCTTTCCTCTCCCCACAACAGACACCCTGTGAGGTAGGTGAGACCAAGAGAGCCCAGATATTACTGCCTGGTCAGAGCAGGTTTATCAGTACTGTGTCGAGCCCAAGGTCACCCAGGTGGTTGCAGGTGGGGAGCACAGAATCAAACCCAGCTCACCAGATTAGAAGTCCGCACTCCTAACCACTACACCGAGCTGGCTGTCCCTCCCTCCACATGTCTCCATGGCCTCATGGTGCTTCTGTGCCCTGCCCACACTTTCCCCATCTTCCATGCCATTAGTTTCAAATTTTCTTCGACCGCATCATTGTATGTTCAAACCATGAGTATTCCAGCAAGAGGTAAACATAGTAGGGGATCCAAGAAGTCCATTTGAATGAACAAGAACTTCAGGAGAAGCTAAGGAAGAAACAGGAAATGTTCAGGAAATGGAGGGAAAGACAGATCTCTAAAGAAGAATACCTGCAGGTTATTAGACACTGTAGGTCACCCATCAGAGAGACCAAAGGTTGTTGAGATGCACATGGCTGTACTTGATGAATTCAGATCGTAAGAGTGCTCAAAGAACTTTCTAGAGAGCTTGCAGAACCTTTGCTCTTTAGGATATCTTGGGGGACTGGAGATGTATCAGAGGGCTGGAGAAGAGTGAATGTTATCCCAAGCTTCTAAAAAGGGAGGAGACATGACCGGGAAACTGCAGGACAGTGAGTAGGACCTCATTTGCAGGGAAAATGATGGAGTAGATTTTAAAGGGAGCAATCTGCAAACATCTGAAGGACAATTTGTTGATCCAAAGAAGTCGGTATGGATTTGTCTCCAACAGGCCTCCGGACCAACCTGGATTCCTTCCTTGATCGAGTGACGGGCTTACTAGATTGTGGGAACTCAGTGGATGTTGTTTATCTGGATTGCAGTTAGACTTTTGATAAGGTTCCCCGTGATGTTTTGATGGGTAAACTGGAGGACTGCAGACTTGATTTTCACATGGTTAGTTGGATCAGGTTAGAAAACCACGCTCAAAGAGCACTTGTTAATGGTATTTCATTGGATTGGAGGTAGGTGAGCAGTGGGGTTCCACAGGGCCATCATAGGCCATTTTAGGAGGGGAGGGTGTGTCAACATAACCATATATGGTCATATCACCTGATAAATGTTTAACAAACTTAAAAAATACATTTACAATTCATTTACTCCCACCCATTCGGGAAATCTTTTCGGGGCCATCAAAAAAAACATAGGTTTCACAGTTTCACATCAGATTAGGCTGATCCTGCAGGGGGTTTGACTGCCTGTGTGGTTAATTCTATATTTCTATGGTACTTAAAAGAGAAGAAAATGCTGAGGTCACTATGCTATCTAATACTTTTCTTGTTGGCCCTTTCAGTGTCTCCTCTTCTTCATTGTATACCAGACATTGTCTTTCCAACACCTTTAAAGCTCTTTACAGCTCAGGACATCTCTGTCACTCCTTATCTGCACCCATGTACCAGTTCCGTTCATCTAATAATTGGCTACTTGCAGTCCCTCCATCTAGGGTCATCAGAGACCATCTTCATCAAGGGTGGAGTAATGTTGTGGCTGTCCATCAAATTTCAATTGGAAATTCAAATGTAAGGTTTCAGGGTTGAGTTTGCAGATCCAAACTTTATTTTGAATTGTGCATTTTTGAAGATCATCTGGCTTTGAAATGTTCCTAAAATTTAATTCCTACTGCACTGCACTTGCATGCATAAAAACCAGCCCTTTGCCTGAGTACTGCTTCCTGCTTCTCTCTGGTGACGCATCCTAGCAAAACCTTCTTCATGACTAGAACACTCTCGTGTCTTGATTGGCACTTAGAGATACCTAAAGTGAGTCATTACAATAGCAATGTTATTTCAGAAAGATATCTGGAGGCTGATGTGATTTTTTTTTATTGTAATACTGCTGCACAGAAAATGCTACTGGGTCCACCCTGTTTTAATGTTACCATGGCAATCAAACACTTGATACTTTATTGAAAACTATCTGCCTAAAGTAGATTCGCAGCTTATAGGATAGAAATATGCGGTGAGCTTTAGCTCTTTCTGTCCTGGAACCAATAAATTGCCTGGTAGGCATGGCAAATAATTAGCTTTCATCACCTCCAAATCCATATTATGTGATTCTAGCTATATATCCCCCACACAAAACAGCTTTAGAGGATGCATTTGGGACTTCTTTTGTTCTTTATATTCAAGAAGGATTGAAATTTATCCTGACAGCCAGTATTTCCCAACCTCTGGCATGCACAAAAAAATTACCTAACAAATTCAAATTATACAAGATGGATTTGTGTGCATGTGTGTGTGTGTGTGTGTGTGTGTGTGTGTGTGTGAGAGAGAGAGAGAGAGAGAGAGAGAGAGATTCTTGCTGTATATGGACATTCAATCTGTTGAAGGATTTAACCAAGAATTTCAAATGCTTGACTTTTCTTAACAAAAGAAGATTCATTTGCAAATCTGTTTTGGTTTCTCTTCTTGCTGCCTTCTTTCTGACTTGGAGCTTTGAGGCACTGCTTGTTCATGAGAAAGATTGTGAAATTAAGTATTCAAGCCATGCAGAGGGGAAAAGAAAAAAAATCCCAGCAACCTACATTTTCTGAAATGAAAAAAAGCTGAGTGTAAAAACAATTATTTTGGTTGCCTGTTGTTACTTAGCTCCTATACTAAATAAGCAGTTTATATGCCACAAAACTCAAGTCAATTCCTGGTTTTAATCTCATATTCCATCTGTTTTTAGATTAACTGGTAAAGCCAGGCAGCAAATGAGTTCTAATCTTCTCTTAGGGCCAGATTTTGCTGGCTGAGTCATTTGGAAGGAGATTGCAGAACTATTTACAAATAATTGCTTCAAGTAAAGGAACAGCACCTTAGCGCTAAAGAGATGCATTTCAGGCTCAGCTCTTGCTTTTACTTTGTTACTTGGCTGTTTCTTCTTTGGCGTTCCACCACAGCAGGGCTTTGGATAATACCGGTAATGTGAGAGTGATTCTGTGGGTTGAATCAAGCACACATTTACTGTTCACACCAATGTCATCCAACCCAGCTGATGACAAGAAGCTCCAATGGAAGCGCTTTATGTGATCAGGACTCAGGATGCAATCATACTTTACCAAGTGAACATAAAAACAGTTATCGGAGAATAACTTTGCGGTACAGCCATGCAGTAAATGTTATGTGCACATTGGCCATGACATATAGAATTGTGTCCACCAGCATTATCAGGGAGGCATATGGCAGAAGGTGAGTGAAGCAACTCCATTTTTCAATGTTGCTTTAACTGGACGTGATTGTTAGTCACATGGGTTGATGCTAATACAGACTGCTCAGGGAAAAATTCTTTAGCACAACATTATTATTATTATTATTATTATTGTTATTATTGTTATTATTGTTATTATTGTTATTATTGTTATTATTTAGATTTAGATTTAGATTTAGATTTATTTCCCACCCTTTACTAGCATCTTAGGGCACCTAACAACGTAATTCAAATGCAACATGAAATTACATCCAATTAAAAGACTGGTTCCTAATCTAGCTCCAAACAGCCACAGGATTCACTCAGTTGGTCTACGGAGCAATATCCAGTGCTATAATTGAAGGTGTGGGAGTGTGTAGTGGGAGGCCAATTTGATGTATATTGTGCAATGCATTTAGCAGTTGCACTGGCCTCAACCAAAGTCTGGGTGGAAGAGCTAAATTTTGCAGGCCGTGAGAAACTGCTGGAACTCTGACAGGGCCCTGATCTCACGCAGGAGCTCATTTAATCAAGCCTGGGCCAGATACACTTCTTTAGGGCTGGGGGATCACCAGCCTGTTGGCATTGACTTAAGGCAGTGGTCCTCAACCTTCTTAATGCTGCAACCCTTTAACACAGTTCATGATGTTGTGGTGACCCCAACCATAAAATTATGCAAGTGTTCTTTCACAGAAATTAAACTGAAACTGAAGACAATGGCGTGAAGATCCATTGTTCATGATTGTATATAAATTGTTTTTTTCCTGGGATTTCTCAGTTCAGTTCAGTTTTGCCTCTTGTCCCAACATGCCCATCTTGCTCTTTTCCGCTGCTCCAGACAGATGAATGCTCTATCTTGATCAACCCCGCAAGGTTGTTGTGTGGATGGTGCCCCTCTGGCTAAGCTGCTTGCCCTGCTGCAATCACTGTGAAAATGTCATTTGACCCCTAAAGGGGTCCCAGCCCCCAGGCTGAGAACCACTGATTTAGGGGGACATACTCAGGTGGTCCCTAAATTATGCTGGACCTGGACTGCGTATGGTCTAAACGTTTAATACCAACACCTTAAACGTAATCTGAAATTCAACCAGAAGCCAATGTAACTCCAGAAGAATTGGTATCACGCGGGTCCTTCTAGATATTTGAGTGATGACCTGGGCAGCCACATTCTGAACCAGTTGAAATTTCCAGAGCAGAGATAAGGAAAGGCCCACATTGTTTGAGTTAAAGCAATCCAGCCTAGAGGTGACCACTGCATGAATCACAGTGGCCAGGGAGACTGTGGCCAGATAGTAGCTTAGCTTGGCAAAGATGGTAAAACATCAGCTGAGCTATTCTCATGATCTGAGCCTCCATAGTTAAAGATGCATTGAAGATCACTCCCAGACTCCTGGCAAAAGCTGGACACTGACCAGGCTAGGAAGATGCACTTCCTGGTCTGATCCTTTCTCACGCAGGCAGAGGACCTGGGATTTAAGTCTGAGGGATTGAACTTCAGGTTATTTCACTGGAACCACTCCTCCATGACCTCCAGGCATCTGGCCGAAGAATGTGGGGGAGTACCCAGCTGGCCATCCATCAGGAGAAAGAGTTGGGTGTCATCCACATATTGTTATTCCAAGCCCAGAGCTCTGAATCAGCTGGGCAAGGGGTACATAAAGATGTTAACATTGGGAAGAGACTTACAACTTGTGGAATTCTGCATTGGAGCTGGCATTGGTGCAGCTTCTCTCTGTCCTCGATTTTGGAGAAAAGAGATCAGCTATTGTAAGACTGTCCCCTGTATCCCTGCATTGATGAAGTGGTGAGCAAGAAGCTCATGGTTGACAGCATTGAATACTGATGTCAGATGGAATCATAGAATCAGAACTGGAAGGGTCCATAAAGGCCATCTAGTCCAACCCCATGCTCAATGCAGGATAAGCCTAAAGCATCCTGGATAAGTATCAGTCCACCTGCTGCTTAAAGTCCACCAGTGAGGGGAGCTCTCCACCTCCCTAGGCAGTTGATTCCATTGCTGATTGAGTACTATCAGCAGCGCCAATCCACCTTGGTTCAGCTGGCATTGGAGATCATCTGTCAGGGCGACCAGTATGGTCTCCAACCCATGGCCAGGTTAGCTCCAGGAATGCCAGCAGTTGAGTCCACAACAACATTTCTTTATCAGCACAGCTGCCAGAAAATTTAACTCATTCAACAGTAACCCTTTAAAAATCATTTGGAAGAACCACATACCCTAAATAGTGGTCTGCCAGAAGCATACCCACTTTGGCAAGGCAGCTGAAACTGATCCTTCTTCTTACATTATTCTAGCCTGCTGGCAGCAGGCTATTCTGGGATGGGGGAAGAACTGTAACTCTCCAATCCCCTGCCCCCTGCTGTCAAAACACCAAGGACCAAAGAAGGCAACCAGATAGAATAATGGTTTGGTCACCCTCACTGCCTGGTGAAATAGGTTTGCCCCCCACCCCCTAAGAAATTGCCCAAACAATTCTAACTCAAGAAAACCCCCACATGGTTCCAATCAACTGCAGTCAAGCCCTAAACAGTTCAAGAGCAATTTAAAATTATCCTACCCTAATAAATGGAACTACCACACCAATAAACTACCACACCAATAAACTACCGCACCATTGCACTCATTTCTCATGCTAGCAAAGTTATGCTCAAAATCCTACAAGCTAGGCTCCAGCAATATGTGGACCGAGAACTTCCAGAAGTACAGGCAGGATTTCGAAGAGGCAGAGGAACTAGAGGATTAATTGGGCGGCAAGCAAACCACAGCATTTTGTACATGTTGAAGTTTCTAAGTTGTCTTGAGATGCAGTTCCGTATAGAACATGTCCCAATTGTCCAACTGTGAAGTAATAGAAGCAGGATCCATTCTATCCAGGTCCAGGAAAGTCTGGAAGGAAAGAAAAACCTCATAGAAGAGGATAGTCACTGCCACCCAGTCCTCTGGATTGTTGCTGAAGGATCATAAGTCATTGTAACCTATTTCCCCCCCTACTCCCCACATATACACACTTGTTGCCCTTTGTATAGCACCAAAGTGCTGCCCAAATGTTTCAAGACTGGCCTGGTGATGAGCACACTTGCCTTTCCTCTCCTCTAGATCAAAACATGCTTCCCACAGAATAGGCAACACCCAAATATCTCCATACTAAGTTAGACAACCAGGTGGTGGTGGTGGGGGGGAAACATTGGGCTAAACAACCGCCACTCAGAACCCACCAACTCCCAAAGCACCTTCTTCAACCACCACCAATTAAAAACACAACCCAATGCAAGCTAGAGTCACACACCAACAATGCATTTCAGTGTCATCTTCCTGGGCCAGCTGCAGAAAAAGAGGGCTGGCCTGTTCCCAGAAGCACAGACTCATGGCAATCCCTGTGGTCAGCAGATGGAATGGTTTGGACCAGAGGTCTTTCACAGTCATACCCACCTCTCTGCCAGATGTCATTCAATATGTACTGTATGTTGCTTATATCCTAGCACAGTCACCTGTTATATTGACTATCACAACGTATACTGAGCAAATAAACCTGAGGTAGTGATAGAGACAAGTGAAAGGATTCCTGATTTCCCAGGGCTCTTTGGCCTTATTTCCATTTGTTTAATCCCAGTGTTAGCTTTTGGATGTGTAAAGAGGTCTGATGTTGAGAAGGAGGGATACAGTCTTACCAGAGGCTAGCAGTCTGCATAAACAAGCTTAAACTCATATTGAAGCATCACCTCCAGGCTATGCAGCTGTGAAGGGCATTGGATCGGTTAGACTGGCGCAATCAAAAGCAATCAAATGCATGATTCTGGGCTATCAAAGTGGGTGTACTTTAGCCCCCCTGCTCACTCTGATCAAAGGTTTGCTAGCCTACCTTAATGACAACTTTGGTCCAATAAATAAGCATTGCGGATGGATACTGTCTTTCTTTTATGGATGCTACTAGTTTGTCCTTGGGGTCAAAACAGTCCCCTTTTATGAGTCCATAAAATATGAAATGTGCAGAAGATACATAGAACACAAGATGATGAAGTGAAAGGATCTGTGCTGTGCCAGACTTATCAGACATCCTTCGTCATTGATCTGACTGCCTTCGTGCAGGCAGAGAGCGGCATAGCCCAAGGGCAGAGACCATGCCAGGCTTGCAGATCAAAGGGTTTAGCTCTCTGCTCACATAGGTGCCAGAGCCATGGCTCCCTTCCAAGAGAAAAGCGCCTGCAGCAATGTCAGCTAATTACAGGTTTTGTTCTGCTGTTTCCAAACAGGGTGAAAGTGACAGAAGTTTAACTGTGAATAATTACACCCTTGAATAAGTATGTGATTAGCCCTATTTGTTGTGGTGGGGACTAGAGTGACAGGACAAGAATGGAGTGATTGCATTATTTACAGCTTAATTGTAGACAAGTAATTACTTTGGAAGCTGGCGTGGTGGGGTCAGGGAATACACACGCACACATGCGCGTACACAGGGATGGAATTTGACTTTAACCAGAACTTCTGAGATTTGACTTCTTACTCACAAGGTGGAAACAGAAATTTTCTGTGCTTTTAAAATCTAATTATGGAGAAGGTTTTCTGGAATTAAATGCCTGACAGTGTTCGGTGGCCTGTTCTCTCTAAAATCAAGGATCAGTGGAGATTTTTTCTGAAACCAGAGCTTCCAAAGTAATAAATCACAAATGCCACCTAGTGGCTTCTGCTGTCCAGTGAAGAAACCACTTGCACAGATTTCTCCCCAAAATAAAATTGCAGGCTTCGAGCATTCCTGGATACGAGGCAACCCGGCTTCCTAAGAGATCTTCGTATGCCTCCTCATCTTTTCTGTACACGGAAGCCACCTTACGTTATCTGTCTTTATGTTACTCATTTCATGCAGCAGCAGTTTGAAGAGGCCTTTAATGAGAACTGAACTTAATGTTCATGGCAAATTTTGGATTGGATGCATGTCTTCATTTGCTGGTAAATGGCATACATCCAGTATTCTATCATAAAATGTCTGGTTTGGCAGAGAAGTTAAGAGAATGTGTGTATATAAGAAGGGATGGCAAACAACATATTGAGCTTTTTGAGACTACCTGACTTCCTTTTATTGATTTAAAATAATGACACTTTATGAAATCCCCAGACAATTATGAGCATTTTGCCAATATGATACTATGACTACTACTGTGACAGTATATTGGAAGAGGAACCACTGACGAAGATAAAACAGAAAGCGGGTCACTTAACCTAGGATCCCGTTTTGGTTGACTCTTTATGTTTGATCATATGTTAGACCATTTAGACTTTATGTTATAACCTTTTCATCTATAAACATAGAGAAGACTACTATATCATTGTGCCTCGTGATTTCCTTTTTTCTTCTGAGTTAAAATAATGACAGGCAGACTATTAAAGCATACTGAAGGTCTTCACTCTTGCCATTTATTCGCTGTGTATACTGAATTTATTTTTCTTTTATTATATAGACAAGGCATAGTTTAACAATTTGTATATGTGTGTGTGTGTGTTACATATATATATAGAGAGAGAGAGTGGGAGAGGGAGGGAGAGACAGAGACAGAAGAAAAAGTTACTGGTGTGCTTTTATTTTACCTGCTTAGATACTTTTCATAAACTCACATGCTTCAACAGTCCATTAAACACTGCTCTGCCCCTTATTGCTGGATTCTTCTTTTGACCATCCTGAATCAACTTTTTTTTTTGTAATGGCATTAACTTGCTTCTCCTGTAATAAAGTTGGGTCCCATAAAAACTCAAGGCTCTTCACTGAGTCAGCAAGGGTCAGCTCAACTCTGTCCAAAGTGGGGAGTACAGTGTCCTTCAAGAGCTCTACCTTCAACACCAGCATTAACTCAGTCTTAGTTTTAATTTATTTACTCTTCACTGGTTTACCATAGCAGATAGGCAGCAACTCAAGACCCCTACTACAACATAAGGGTAAGGGTATATAGAAATGGGTATTAGTAACATATTGATGACATCTGATTCCAAAGTGATGAATGATTTGTTCTACTTGTGTGATCCCCCCCGCCCCCACTTTTGGTTGCCTGTAATGATAAAAAATAAAATTTTGTTCTCAATTACTGTTCCCTTTCATGTCAGTCATTCCGTGCAATCACATTGCTAATTCATTCACAATTAAAAATGAGGGATGCTTCAGGTAGCTTTGCATCTGCACAATTGG
Organism: Paroedura picta; assembly: GCF_049243985.1. NCBI lineage: Eukaryota > Metazoa > Chordata > Lepidosauria > Squamata > Gekkonidae > Paroedura > Paroedura picta. The sequence continues at coordinate 140,054,589 of NC_135370.1, read as the reverse complement.
CAGTGTTCAGCATGGCAGCTGCCTGAGTAGCTGCTATTGACACTTATTCATAATTTACTGGCTTTCTAACATCGCATAGTCTCATGGTTATCATGGGCCAGACATGCATAATTTAAAATAAGCTACATTTCAAATGTCTGGGCTGCTTTCATGACTTTTGCAGTCCATGACATTCATCCGTCAACAGCTTTCATCATGTTCCTGCATGTTCAGAACTTACTGGATCAAACTACAGTTCCTGTGAGAATGCACAAACTATTTATGAGCCAGCTTAGAACATTTGAAGATGAACACTTTGGGAATACAGCCGCCAAGCCTAGAATACTAAGGAGAGAGCAGCTACTTAACTGGTCTCCCTCCTCCTAAGGAGGACAGGGACAACCAAGAAACATATAAATGGGGACAACAAAGAAACCAAATAAATGGGGTTGTTTTTTTCTCCTGCATGATGGGTCGGTTAGGCAGATATGGGGGGGGGGGCAGGGCAAGACAGCTGTATAACAACTGATATGCACAACACATTTGCAATGTAATTTAAAACAGTTTCAAGCATTTGATAAAAAGCAATTTTGAAGTGCTTGAGGGTGCTGTTTGCAATTTGTGATCAAATAGTGATTAAACTAGAAGAGGCTTTTTATTGAATTCAGTTATCTCCTGTAGTAATATGAAAAAACTCAAGAATATAGTTAAAATAATTAACTATACCATTTATAGGATACAAGCAACTCCTTGTTTGAAAAGATTATCCCTTGAACATCACACCCCCATGGAACTACTGATGTTTGCTTTTCCCAAATATATTCCTTGTTTTGCTTACTATGGCTCAAAAAGTGTCCATTATTTTTTACATTTTTGTCAGTCTCATAGTCCCTATGAGATCAATAGAATTGTACCTTATCTTTGTACCAGTAATATATAAGGGACTAGGGGCCAAGCCCATTGCATTCAGGGCACTAGATGGGGTGTATGTGGAAGAACTCTGCGGATGGCCTCCCCCTTCCCCTAGGACCTGCAAAGGCTGCTTTCTGCTTCCCATGAAAAGCTGTGGTAAGCAAAAAGTAGGGGTGAAATGACGCATGGTGAAACGACACGTAGCCACTTAGACCAAACAGTTGAGTGGTTCCCTGCTGCTTGGCTGTTTTTTATGAAGAGCAGAAAGCAGGGGTTTCTTTCTGCTCTTCATGAATCATGATGTAATGCACCAACATTTTTGAAAGTTCAGTTCACAAACTTTGCTTCATGAACCACAAACCAGCCAAAATTTGTGAAAACCTTTAGTTCATCAGCCAGTTCATGGCCACCCCTAGAAGGGTGGCCCCCTGGACTTTTACATAGAACCAGTACTTAAAGATCTACAGAGGTGCCAAGTTTGATTAACAGCATGTGAATGCCTGGTAATCAAGCTGAGACATGCAACACTAAAGGACAAGAGGACCTAATAGAGAACAAAATAACTTCTAGAAGACATGTCAAGTCATATCACAAAAGATACAAGGCAATGGTTTGGATACCACTTAGAAATCATGGCAGAACAATAATTTTTGGTCCCTTAGGAAAAGATAGTGTTAAAGAAGAGAAGTTAAAATGACATTTATATCTCTATCCCCATCCCTTTGAATAGAACTGAATAAAAGACAGAGGGTTGGATGAGTCTAGTCAAGCAGCTAACATACCAGGAAGGAATATCTACTATAATCATCTCAAATCCCAGGACCCACAAAAGCTTATATTGATGTACATTCTTTAGAGTGCAACTAGATCTTTGTTTTATTTTCCTTTACTGAGGATTCTGAATAGATTTATATGCTAGGCTTTCAGGAATTTATGTAACTTTGCTAGAAATTAAAATATAAAGGAAGATGTGAAGGGAGGTCAAACCAAAAACCACACTTCAATGTGCTGATTTCCTCCTGTGCTTTCTTGTAGTTTTGAGGTCTGTGCCTTCTGCACAGTAGGCATCTGCCTACTGAAGTGAAATATGGACCTCATTTTCACATGGCATATGTAGTTTCATAAAGTTATATTCTGTCATTTATGTTATGAAAGATTTACATGAAATCCATGGGAAAGCTCATCGAGGAAAGATTGAGATGAAACCAATATGATGATTATATCTAAATCTATTCCCTCTCTACAATGGAATCAAGATGAAACACTGGTACATTCTTAGAAATGTAGATGTATAAAATACCTTCAATAAATAAGCAATGTGCATTGTAGAATAATTTAAAAAATATATATAATAGTGCATATTTAACTAACCATTGAAATTACTATAATATTCTACAAGAAAAGGGTCTTCAGAAAGTTTTTATGTAGTATTTACTGTACATGAATTTTCATTTCTCATCCCATACACTTGGTTTTCATTCAAAAAGTCTTCACTATCCAATTAGAACAGTGTTATATTAATAAATTGATTCACCAAAGTCTATCAACAGCAAGTAACAAATGCAAATGGACTGGAAAATCTCATAGGCCCACAATTGTTTGTTCAGTACCATTATGTGAATAATTAGACAGAACAAATCATTAATAGAAACTTGGCACCAAAAAGAATCATATATGAGTAGCTTTTTTAAACGCACATAAGAAATGATAGAGGAAATCAGCCAGATAATTTGGCCATCTCTTTTTGACACTTTTTGATTCTTTTAAATCAGATTGTGAACATTTTTATAGGGAAAAATAAGCCAAGGCATACAAAGTACACATCAAACATCAATGAAGCCAATATACCAAGAGACCATTTTTGGGTTGTGGTTAAAGTATCTGGCTAGAATCTGGGAAATCCACTTTGCTATGGAAGCTTGCTAGGTGACTCTCAGTCTAACCTACCTTGCATGGTTGTTATAAGGATACAATGGAGTAGACAAGAACTATGTAAAGTGCTTTGAGTCACCATTGGGAAAAGGCAGGGTACAAATGAAGTAAATAAGATACTTCCTCAACCACCTTCTTCTTCATCAGGACTTATAAACTGAGGGCTAAGGTTTCCTTTATTGAATAAATCTGTCTCATGTTGGATCTTCCTTTTTTCCATGAAAGGTGGGAAAGTACCAAATATGAGAACCACCTAGAAGCTCCATCTTGTTTAGTGCCTAGTCTTACTCCCCAGTCTCTTGTGTCTGGCATTTCAATTCCTTGCTATTTTACAGCTGCAAATAAAAGGAAGTTAAAATTCCTTCCTCCTTGTCAATTTTCTGAAATGTTTTCATTCCTGAATCTTTACTCTTGCTGCATTCCATGATTAAAAAAAATTAAATTAAAACTGCATAGTTGTTTGAAATCCAGTTAAGAGGTAGCTATTTCTCATCATTATCAATACCACACATTATATTGATCACAGGAACTTCAGAACAACACTGTGAGAAGGCACTGTATAAGTGGTCTGACCAGAGGGATACAGAGAGCATCTTTGACAATTTACGCACTGGGAACTTCACTGCCCCAGCTCCCGTGCAGGAGCATAAATTGGGGGTGGATTAGGTACGCCGGGCTAAATGCTCCCCCATGTGGGTGCAGGAAAAGGTGGGGCAACCTGCCATGACTAAAACTCCAGCCTGCTTTGGCATGAAACCTCCAGTGCATAAATGGTCTTTGTCCATATATACCTATTTTCCTATTTCCCTGCAAATAACAGCACGAGTTTTATTTATTTATTTTTTAGAAACCCTTCTGAATGTATTAACATTTTGTGGATCCCTTTCCATTCCCTTTAAGATTCTTTATTCATCACAAAATTAATGAAGGGTAATTATTAAAGATTTTTCTGCAGTCTTTGTAATTAACACTGCACCTCAAATTGGCTCAGTGCAGAGAAAGTGAGACATTTCTCATCTTGTATCTCCCTGGTGATGTAAACTGGCAGGAGAGATAGCAGTATGCCTTAAACTTGTGACTGCTAAATACCCAAATCTGTATACAAATTAGACAGAGGTGCCATGAAAACCATTAAAGCTGTTGCCGCTAAGATTCCATTGCAGAGTATCATGGTTACACATGGCTGAGTTTGCTATTAGCACATACAGACTTCAAGCAAGAAATTGTGTATAGGTTCTTTCAAGAATAATATCCTGAGTAAGGAACTTACATAACAGTTAGTTTTGTTTCTACACAGATTTTTAGAATGTTGTTATAAAATGTCCTTTTAAATGAATTAATTGCACCATTGTAAGTCATTCTAACTATAATATGGCTGTAATGAAGGCCAAGAAGAGAAACAAAAGAACTGTAAAGTGAAAGTAAATTACATGACCTGGGGCTGCTTTGTGGCCAAAGGGCTGAAGGAAGGGCTGGGCAAAGGCAGTCTTGACCGTGGGCTACAGTCACAGCTAGCCTGCAAGTCTCCTGGATGCCAGCCAATCAGTGGTGGCCGGGGGTGGAACCAAGAGCAGACCTCAGAAGCTGGGTTTTCCTTCTGGTCCTCCCGCACCCATTTAGATCATGTGTTCTGAGTCCCATTACCCAGTTAGTTCCATCTTTCCTTCCCTCCTTTGGTTGGTTGTTTCTTCACTTGTTTGTGTTACTTCATGTCACAGTGTTAGGGCTGTTTCAGGCATTGGGCTGGATCTAATTGGAATGGGGGTGGGTGGGGAAGGCTGTGCCTACAAACCTGTCTCCCTTGGGTGGGAACTCCCTTAAGAGGTCTTTGGGAGTTGAACCCTCTTGGAATGTGCCAAGCTTTGGGGCAATTGCTTGGTTCTACCCTTAGGTAGCAAGGGAAAAATACAGAGACTGGATCCACTAGACTTGTCATCATTTATCCTCAGCAAGCAGGCTGGAAATCAGTTTCACCAGTCAGCAGGAGGGTGAGCCAATGGTCTTTCTGCAATCAATAAAGATTATTCCATCTTGGCTTTTATGCTTTTCTGTGCTCCCCTTTCGCTGCCTCCTTACCTTATCCTTAGAATTAAATTTATACTGAGGCCTAACAATGAGAATAAAAACAGTAAAAATCTATGGATAGTAAAAACCACGGAGAGTAAAAACCCTAAATTTATACAGAGGTGCCATCATGGACAGTAATTAGATTGCTGGCTGACGATACTGATAAGGAAAGTGTAAGTTTTGACGGGGTCTCTCTCCTTTGGCAGCATTTACTGTATTTGCAGACCAGTTTTAACTTGTAAGAACATTTTGAAAGTGGATTATAAAGTAATTTGAAATCATCATAATATAAAATACTCTAATAAAAACTGGGCATTAACCAGCTCTGCAAAACTATGAAGACTGCATTAACACATCCTTGCTAGTGTGAAGTGGCATTACACTTTAATAGACTGCATATGAATTTTAGAAAGCATTGTCAAACCTGCCCAGGTTTCTTGATTTTCAGGGCATTTGGGCCCAGCTGTTTATATATGTCAACTGTGGAGACACTTCGTGCATCTAAGTGGACTCTAATAAATGTATGCTGGAATTTTTTAAAAGTTAGAGCTTTAAGACTCTCGTAAATTTCATGTAGGTATTCACTATATTTCATAAGCATTTTGTTGCATTTGTTCTTTGCAAACTTTATACCTCCATGCGACACCTCTCCCCCCAATGGTTTAATGGAAAAGTCCTTTAACAAGTTGTTCTCAGTAAAGAGAGTTCATGAGACTTGAAGAAATTATCATCTCAACAATGTGTTGTTTAGAATAACCCTACTGTTGATTACCACAAGGCCTTGGCCATGAATGGATTGCTACATTTCTAGAACTTATCTCTGAATTCACAAACACTGGCATTACTGAATGCTCTCAAGGAAACAACTATCTTTGAGGAAAATTCCACTTTATAGACTTCTCTTTTTGCCCGGTGTAGTCAACAAAAGGTACTACTTATGCCCTGTTGGGCCCCCTAAAGCGCTGCTTGTTGCCTGAGCAATACCCAGTCCTGCAGATCTTTGAAGTTAAATGCACAAAAATAAAGCAGACATATATATATATATTTTTCAATAAATCAATCAATATATATTGATTTATTTAAAGATAAAAATGATACCATTACACAGTGCAGTCTATAGCTTAGCAACAGAGAAAATAAAAAAGATAACTGTTCTAATACAATGGATATCTGATATTAGCTGGTATATCTTCTTGCAGTGTCAGAATTGAAACTGTAGCCCAAAAGCCTTTTATATGTTGCAGCTCATCATGATGAAGCATCTTATCAAAGCATACTAGCATGGCATGAGCATAAGCATAGTTTCCCTCTAGCCCATACCCTTATTACAGTCTTTTGTCCTCTAGTGCCAGGTGGTCTCTCAGATTCAATCAGGAATCTCCTTGATGGAACTTTCCAGAAGTTATTGGCATTTGCTCCTAATACTACACCCCTCAAAATTTGGTTACACAATTGAGCGTGGATTCTCACAATTACCCAAATTACCATAGTCTTAAATTCAGTCTTGACAGAGATAAAGATGCTTTCTGTGTGAAGGCCCAATCATGGAAAAATTAGTGTGCTTTGCCCCACATGCCTCCCCTTCTGGAAGATGAAATCCATAGTGTTACTATGGATGAAGCTCACGATAACTCGACAAAACAACTACGTTTATATTCCTATGAAACAAGGTATATTAATGGTGTTTTAGCAGCCTGAATGCAGAATGCAAAACAGAAACATACATTTTGAAGCAAGAAGTACTGAAATAATCCTGTATGTCAATAAAGGTTATGCTATGCTGCTGAAATAATCTTCTTTTGAGATTGTACTTACTCTGTATGTAGGACAGACTGTCTGCCACCACATTCTGGCTATCCTTAATATGAGCAATCTCAAAACTGAAAGCATGCAGGTTTAAGGCCCACCTCAGTCCTCGAGGATTATTTCCCTTTGCTCTGTAGATGAAAGACAAAGGCTTATGATTAATTTCCAAGAATAACTTGACACCACACAGGGTTCAGCCTCATTTGAGCCCATACAATATTCAGACACTCTGTACCACTGTGGCATAAGCTGACCCTCATGGCAACAATTTTCTGCTGAAATAAACAATAGGTGATATTCACCATCCCCTTCATAACAGGCCCCTTCAAGAAGCATCAGTATGGACAATGAAGGGTTTGTCATAATCTGATGGAGCCAAGACTGAGATGTTCTTTGTTTCAAAGTCTCAAAGGCATATTTGACACTCAGGAGTCCAGATGACACTGTCAGGGACCTTCTTTTTGCATAAATCCTACAGTGGATTTTAGTTGGCTAAAATGACTAACGAAATGACTATTTAAAAACCCTGAGGACTTGGAAAGCTTGCACATCTTTCTTGGTAGCAGGCCTGGGCCTATTCACGATACTGGCTGTCTTAGCTTCATGAGATCCAGACAGGTGACCCAGACAACCAATGTATTTATAACCAAATTGGCACTTTGAGGTCTTGATAGTCAGTCTTGCATTATGAATTCTCTGAAGCAGTTCAGGCACATACTCAAGATGTTCATTCCAAGTGGAACACTAGATGGCAATATCTTCCTGATAAGCTACAACAAAAGGCAATCCATTAAGCACTTTGAAAAGTCTTAGATGCTCCATTCAATCCAAATGGCATCTTTACAAATTGATAATGTCCCAAAGTTACACATATGCTATTTTATCAGATGCTTCTGAACTCAAGGCACTTGCACTGGCCAAACCTTCAATTAAACTCTCTATCCAGTGAGTGGGGTATGGATCTACAACAGCCAGCTTATTTAGCTTTCTAAAGCCAACACAGAAATGATATTCAACAGGTGCCATTTTAAATAGTCTTTTTTTGAGCTCAGTCACAATAGGAAAACCCCAAGCAGAATGGGACTCTTTAATCACTCCCCACTTCAAAATGTGCTTAATTTCAGAAGCAACATTTTTTTCCATGGGTCCATTCAATGAATAAGGACTAGGTTTCATTGGCAGATACACACTACTTTCAATATGCTGAGTAAACAAATCCATTTCAATTCATTTTGCTGCTGAGGAGTTGAAGTAGAAGCCATCTGCACACACTCTGTGCCTTCAGCTTCCATCAACCCATCCATCAAATCAGGCAAGATTAATTCCTCTTCTTTCGCAGCTTTTTCTGGAAACATCTGTCCAACTCTCTATAAACAACTTCTGACAATTAACATGAATTACTTGTGAATACTTTTTTTTAAATGAGTATTCATTTCTTTAACCAGATAATTGTCATTGTCCATTGTTTGCAACACCTCATAAGAGCTTTCCTAACAACAGCCACCTTTGACACATAATCTGGTTTTAGTATTAGCAGTTTATTCGTGACAGCAAATCTTCCCATCTTGGCTTTTTGATTGTAACAGGACTTTTGCTGATCTTGTGCCCTCTTCAGAAATTCACTGGCAGCTTTTTTCACTTGTTCCATAGTCTGCTTCAACCTGTTAAAATATTCAGTCACACTAGGAGGGCAATCAGTAGCCTGGGTGCTAACCTAGAAGGCTCTTAATAAATGCAATGGCCCTGTCCAACTCCTAAAATCAGTTTATTAGAAGAACACCACCTCAGACCAGCTGGAAGGGAATCTCTAATAGCAAATTAGAACATCCAGCTGCCTGGATGTTCTACAGTGTAAGCTTTTAACATTTTACTTGAAGTTTTAGTGTACCTACCTGCAAAGCCATTGGAGTTCCGATGGTGAGCCAATACTTTCAAGTGCTTGATCTCTACCAATTAACAAACCTTCAGTATCAATTTAGAAGTAAAGTTTGTTCCTTGATCTGAAATTACCACATGATGCCATACAAAAGATGAACGAAACTCCAACAGAGAAGAAGAGTTAGTTCTTATATGCTGCTTTTCTCTACCAGACAGAGTCTCAAAGCGGCTTACAATCTCCTTCCCTTTCCTTTCCCCACAACAGACACCCTGTGAAGTAGGTAAGGCTGAGAGAGCCCAGATATTACTGCTCGGTCAGAACAGCTTTATCAGTGCTGTGGCGAGCCCAAGGTCACCCAGCTGGCTGCATGTGGAGCAGGAGCAGGGAATAAAACCCATCTCACCAGATTAGAAATCTATGCTCCTAACCACTACACCAAGCTGGCTCTCTGTGCAGTGATAGAACTTAGAGCTCTGGCTATGCTCTGTGCGGTGCAGAACTTAAGGCAAACACAGTGGGGAAACTTGTATAGTCCATGATCAACAAAGCAAATGCTTACCAGATTTGGCTTTAAGTAGAGGGCCTAGAATGCTGATAGAAATCCACTGGAAAACTTGACTGATGTCTGGAAAGATGCAAAGGAAACTTGGGATGACCTTATAGAAACCCCACTTTCTGGCAGACTTCACAGATACCATAATAAGTCTGTATACTTTTAGCCACATTTTATCCAGAGTATTTTTTATGCCCAGGTGGCCTGCAAAAGGTATGTCATGCACTACCTTAAGAATCTCCTCTCAGTGTCATTGGGGAACTACACACTCATGAACTGGTTAAGTTCCCTCTAGATGATTCCTAAGCAAATATTCCAGTACAATATCATACCACACAAACCTGACAGTTACAATTAAATTAAATTATGTTGGTGCAACATCAGTTTATAAACTGTAGTACCTTAAAGTCTTCCAGTTAAGTTGTATCTCCTTAAAGCTGCTGAAGGGCTTAAGCTTACCAATGCATCTGTCTGCAAGGTTTCACAATGAAGCTGTGCCTCTAAAAAGCTGTTGCTCTTGTTGAGTGCCACCAATATGCAGATTACACCCAGTTCTATCTCCTGATGGACAACTTACCAGATGCCTCCCCCAGACACATTGGCTGGATGTTTTGAAGCTATGGTGAGGTTGCTGAAGGGTAGGTGACTGAAGCTAAACCCTTTGAAGATGGAGGTCCTATGGCTGGGGAGGAAAGGTCCAGAACAGGAAGCATGTCTCCCTCTCCTGGGCACAGTGCAACTGACAACTGTACACAGGGCCAGGAATTTGGGCATGATATTTGACACCTCCTTGTCAATGGAGGCTTAAGTTGGCATTTTTCTACAAGTGCCCTATTGTGTCCCAGAGCACCTAGCCACAGTAATCCACACAACAGTCACCTCTAGACTGCACTATTCAGCCCTGGCCTCTGCCTGGTAGAATGAGCTCCTGGAAAACATCAAGGCCCTGACAGAACTAGTACAGTTCCACAGGGCCTGTAAGATGGAACTCTACCACCAGGCTTACAGTTGAGGACAGCATAAACAAAAACATCACATGGACCTCACATGCTGGTACGTTATTTCTTGCTGCTTCCTCTCTTGAGGGAGAGACCCACCAAAGAATTTGCTCTATACAGATTATACATCTAATGACAACTGAGCTTCAGTTAACTGTTTGAGTTTTTAATGTATTTATTGTATGTTTTACAATGTATTGTATTGTCTTATGATGTAACTCACTCCAAGATGGCAGGGCCAAGACTATAAATATAATTATAAATAAAAATAAATAAAAATAAATAGTTGCTAACTTCTCTCTCAATCCCATCCTGAAACTAAAATCCTTTGTTTACTCCCAAAGTACCTTTCCTGTCCCAACACTGAGCCAGCCTGTCAAGAGTTTAATCACTCCCAAAAGCTAGGCATTAATTAGCAGCCTGTTTCCAGAAGCTTCCCATTTCCCCCAAATATCCCCTTTTGTTAAATTCCATTATCTTGATCACTGCAATTCCTAGGACAATCAAACCTTTTGTTTACTCCCCAGAAAGCCCACCGTGTACCTTCCCACTATGTACATTACTGGAAAAGAGTATAAAATCCCTTCAAAATGCCTCTCTGGTGACCACTTTTCCTGATACGGATCCTGCCAGACACCAAGCCTGAGCGAAGGTTCATTTGTATTACTCTGCTCCTTTCCCAGCACACCCCACGTCCAGATTGGTAAATATAAATTTTGCTTCTTCCCCAAATTTAGCCATTTCCATCTTTTGTCTTCATTTGTGTAAGTGTGGTAGTTTAATGGCATATTGGTTAGTCCGGTCTATTGTTTGTCTTGTGTGTTAGTCCCATTAAACTGAATTATTTTATTTTAATATCTGTTGTCTGACTTGGATTCCTACAAGGGGACAACTACCTCATAAAACATTGGCAGTATGTCTTGCGATTTACCCCCTCTTGCATAGCTATTCCCCAAATTAAGAGCATTTTGGTTAGGATTACAGTCCACTACTGCCTTGCTCCATGGCAGAAAATTGCTGTCTGTTGAGCCAGGCTCCTTGCACGAAGCCTATTACTACACTAGGTCCCCTCCCATCAAGAACTTTCTCCATTAGAATGAACTAACACAGGCAGTTCACCTTCCCAGTTGCAAAACTTTACTTGCATTAGAGCTACAGGCTCACTGGAGATTTCTGCATTGCAGGGCTGAATGGGCATTTCTCCCACCCACTTAATCTGTTCCTTTAACATTCCCCACAGCACGGAACTGAAATCTGAGCCTGTATCCAGAAAGGCAGGTGGACGTCTGCTATTCTCCACAACAACTCTAAGTTCTTCTAGCCAATGTTTCTGAACCAATGGGACAAAGAATTTGGTTTCCTTGGCCATTCTGCCTCCTGGCATTGCCTCCTCTGAATAGGTGTCAGGTTATGCTTTTTGCAGAAAAGTCAGTTCGGTTCTCCACTTTTGAATTTGGTCTGCTTGTGGTCACTGAACATGAACCTGTCTCTCTGGATAACAGTGACCAGAAGAATCTTGGCATCTTGGGGGTCTTCCCCAGCTGATTCAGAGAGCTCCTGAATCCTAACCCTTTTCATGACAAAAGTAAAAGTCTTTGGAGTAGAGGTCACCATGGCCTTAGGCTGCTTGTTGAGAATGAGGCTCTGATGGCTAGAATGATTTGAAAAAATTGAGCAGTCACTCTGCCCTTTGCCACACTGTCCCTCCTTTTTTTAGTCATCGGTCTCAGGAATTCAGGTCCTTTGTGTTCGGGATGGAGCTGCACAGTTAACTGACTGGAAAAAGTGCCATGTCAGTCAGAGTGGCTGGGCTGCAGGTTTGTGCTAAGACCACAATGTCTGAAGGCAAGGCTAGAAAGAACTGTTTTTTAATCAAAATGCCATTCAACTGGGCATGAGTGAAGGCCTGTGCTATCTCAATCCATAAATCCAGGAGTTTACTCAGACGGTTAATGAAAGCTGCATATGGCTCTTTAGGCTTAGGGCTCACCTTCCAAAACTGAAGCGTCTATTGATCTTCTGACAGTCTAAACTTTTATCTGTCAAGTCCCTTAAAATGCCAATAATTCTCAAACCCAGCTTGTACCTCTTCCAAAAGGCCACTCAACTCATCACACACATGAGCACAAAGAATCCTCATGTACTCCTGTTCTGGACTCAAACATTCTCATGAGAATGGACTTTACTTGTGTCTGGGTGGATTTCTGAGATGCTAAAAATGGTAACTGGAGTCCAAAGAGTCATTTTGTATAAATGGTTGGCTTAAAAACAAAGTGCTCAGACCCCTGTATGATCTGCAGAAGGCTGCTCGATCACTGCCCCCCCCTTCCCAGCTAATTTCCCACCTTCTGGTGCACAGAGATTTATTTATTTATTTAATTATTTCCCACCACTCCTGATGAGTGGCTCATGGTGTGTTACAACATCAATCCTCGAGTACAATACCCTTCCCTCAATAAAAAATCCCATTAAAACCATATACAACAACATATAATACATGGCAGTAAAATTCAACCTTCCCCCACAATGGCCTGACTGTCAGCCAGGTGTCAGGGGGACAACATCCGCTGGTCACACAAATGTTCTTTAAATATGGTGGTAGATCTTCCTTAAGGGGGCCCATCCAATCTTTGCACTGGACTGACCTCAACCAGAGACCTGGTAGAAGAGCTCCATCTTACAGAACGCCGTAAGGTCCCACAGTGCCCACAGCTCTTCCGGGGCCTCATTTCACCAGGTGGGGGCCAGAACCAAGAAGTCTCTGGCCCTAGTTGAGGCCAGGTGAGCTTGCCTGGGGCCAGAAATGACCAGCAAGTTGATATCCACAGAGTGCAAAGCTCTGTGGAGGGGGTAGGGCAACAGGCAGTCCCTCAGATATGTGGGTCCCAGACTGTGAAGGGCTTAAAAGTCAAAACCAAAATGTTGAACCTGATCCAGGCTGCAGCAGGCAACCAATGCAGCTGCCTCAGCACAGGCTGGATATGGGCCTCTCCAAGATGTCCCAGTGAGGACTCTAGCAGCTGCTTTTTGCACTAGCTGCAATTTCTGGGTCAGGGACAAGGGCAGACCTGCATAGACCAAGTTACAGAAATCAATTCTGGAGGTGACCATTGCATGGGTCACCATGGCTAGGTGTTCAGAGGACAGATAGGGCGCCAGTAGCCTAGCCTGGCGAAGGTGGAAAAACGCCTCCCACAGGTTTCCATGTCAGCTTCTCTTCTTTTTCTTGGCCTCAACTCAGCAGTGAAGCCCTGGGCTAACCCAAAGCAGTCACTGTTCCTTGCTCTCTGCTGTGTCCATGCTAGCCCCTGGAGTGTCAAAAAGCTCATCTTGCTCATCCATATCTAACTTACTTAAAATACCAATAAATTGCTTATGTTGCTTAGCACTGGCTCAGTTCCCAGATGAAGCTCCTCTTCCATGTCATACTGCATGTGGACTGGAGCCTTCATCTTCCATGCATTATTGCCCTTCCTGGCACTGGTTTGCTTTTATGACTGTTCAGCTCATGGATAACAAGTGAATCCCCTGGGAACTCTGCTGCTGTCATCTTCCCTGATTACTTCATTCTAACTACCCAAAATAACAACCACATTACTCAATCTAGACAACAGGTTTACTTGTGAGCAAAGGCCTTAATTCCCTTAAGCTGCCATCATGTCATAGACAAAGCCTGGGCCCCTTGGGTCACTGCTCTTTGACACCTGAACAATACCCAGCCCTGTGCATTCCCAAGGTTAAATACACACAAATAAAGCAGACTTTTAAAATATTAGTATGTGTGTATGTGTTTATTTAAAGATTTTAAAAGAGACCACTATGCCGTACAGTCTCTATAGGTTAGCAACATATACATTTTTAGAAAAACCTAACTATTCTACCCCTAATTATAGTCTTTTGCCTTCTGGTCTGATTTTCTTGGATCCAACCAGGAGCCCCCCTTGATGGTACTTTCAAGAAGATGTTAATATCCCTCCCATCTGGTTGCACAACTGAATATAGGTTCTCAAGATTAAACAATTACCATATTCTCAAATTCAGCTTGAGGGAGATATGTAGTTCAAAGCAAATAGCATGGAAAAGGGAAGAAGAGCATGGGATAAGGTTAAAGGTAAAGATGTGGCTTGGCAGAATAGAGTATATTTTTGAAAAATGCAAGCCACAGACCTCCTGATCTCTTTCAACTGATCATTGTCCTGCTGACAAGGTTTGGAAGAATAGCAATATTCCCCGTCTCATCTCATTTCAGCTGAAGTCACTAACTAATTAGCAGGCCTGGTGCAGTGACTATGGTAGAAATAGTTTCTACATGGGGGTGTATGAGGCAATGCACCCTAATTTTCCTCAAGGGTTAACATGGTTATTAGATGGACTAATCCTGGTCACAGATGTCCATGATTTGGTCATTCCTGCAAATACCATCCTTTTGCTATAACATCAAGAAGTAAGATCTATACCCTTTGTAAGAAGATGTATTTAGAGAGCTAGCTTTATTACTTATTGTGTTCTTAGGCCTGCCACTGGAATGGTACTGTTCTTAATTTTTTGGTTTTCTTTCAGTAAATCTTTGCTCTTTTTTACTTCATGGTGTTCACTGACAGGCGAGCATTTCTGGCCCCAAGAAGGACATGGACACTTAGCTTAGCTTAATATGGCCACAGCTTTATTAACACATAAACATTGAGTGTTAGCAGGGCATTGGAGGAGACCCACCACACCCCCTTTTTATCCTAGCAGCCCTTAGGAAATCCCCCCAATTTCCCTGCTGGAAATTCCGGGTTTCCTTTGCTGCTAGAATTACATGCAATGGAAGTGCCACCTGAAGTACCACAGGGGATGCACAACTCCTCTGGTCCCCTTCAGGACACCTGGCAGGGTGAGCCCCTGGTGCCTTTCCCTTGGGGTCAGCCCCTGCCCCTTCTTACGGAGGCCCCTGATCTGGGGAGCCTGGACTGCAAACTGGGCTCTCCCCAAAAGCAGGCTCTTCCCTATGCCAACCCGCGATCTGTGACAAACAAGAGCAAACAGAATAAAAACCAAACAGAACAGGGTGGGTGGGAGGGAAGTTGTCTGGCCACAACAGCAGGCGAAAGAGGCCAGGCCTGCACATGTGGCACTTTCTGGCCTCTCCACCCCCTACAACATGATGCATCCTGTTACCCAAATTGCTGAACAGGTGTCCTAAAACACGTATCTTTGAGCTTGTGGGGAATATTAGCTCAAATGCTGCGAGAGGGGGGTAACTTAGCGTTATCGGATCGTTACCTTTGTATACGAGGGTTTATTACACCCGTGGGAACTCAAGGCAAACACAGATTTAAAGGTAAAATATTAATATAAGCTTTTATTGAAAGGAAAATAACAAAAGTACACACAAATAGCTAACACACATACAAGCAGTCATATAGAGAAGGGGGAGGAAGAGTGGAAGGCTTGATAGTTACCTGTCCGAGGAGTGGTGGGTCAGAGGAAGGAGCACGAACCAGCGTGGGAGGTCCCGGGTTGGAAGACACTCAGAGTGGCTGTGTGAAGCCACAGTTTTTATAGGATTTTGGGAAGGGGGCTATGTGACAAGGCTCAGGTAAGCATGTGCTGGAAGTTTCCAGGGTCCCCAGAGATTAGGACAATACCTGGCCAAGTGGGGGGGGGTGATGGCCGTAAATGGATTTGGATAAAGGTATTAATGGCTCTGAGGAAGAGAGCCATCAGGTCTAGCTGGCAGGGTGTGGGGAGGAAATATCCCCTGGCAGAGGGGCCAAGTGTGAAAAATGTTGCAAGACAAAGGATTTTCCTAGGAGCCCTTAGGCAAACAGGAGGAAGCCAGTCCACCCACTTAGAAATACAATGGGGGGGGGGGTGAGCTGATGCAAGCTTGAGTCCAGAGGCACCTCTGGGTCAGGCAAAGGCTGTCATTCCAAACCTAAGGCAGAGAGCAAGATTTCTAAGATGGAGTCTGGCCTGGCTTGGCTGACCCTAGCAGTGTCATGGCTTTAGCTTAAGCCTAGACTATTGTGGGGTGCCATTGGTTATAGAAGACAGTGTGCCAAGGCATAAGGCAGGGATCCTGCCATGCATAACAATCCACATCATCCACTGTGGACCCACTGCCAGTGGCACATCATTTTCCTATGCACCCTCTTGCTGTCTGCACCGCCACCAGTCAACTCATGGCCCTGGTAAGTCGGGGCCTTTATTTCTTGCGGTGAGTCTACCAGTTCAAACTAAGGGTAAACTGGGCAACATTATCAACTGAGAGGTTTGCTCCATGATCCCAGGTTCAGGGATAGGGAACAAACTGCCCAGGCCTTGACAAAGGCATTGTTCATATTGATGATGAGACGGACAGATTTGAAAACTACTCTGAAATCTAATTTTTCTAGGAATCACCATGAGCAGAGCTTTCTTATTAAACAAATGATATGTATTAGTTTGCGTTGGATATATTACAGCAATAAAAATATCACAAGATTCTTGTCTCCGAATGTCTCCGTTGGACTAGATGGCCTGTATGGCCCCTTCCAACTCTATGATTCTATGATTCTATCTTTTTATTGTTGTTAGGTGCGAAGTCGTGTCCGACCCATCGCGACCCCATGGACAATGATCCTCCAGGCCTTCCTGTCCTCTACTATTCCCTGGAGTCCATTTAAGTTTGCACCTACTGCTTCAGTTACTCCATCCAGGCACCTCATTCTCTGTCGTCCCCTTTTTCTTTTGCCCTCAATCGCTCCCACATTAGGCTCTTCTCCAGGGTGGCTCTTCCTTCTCATGAGGTGGCCAAAGTATTTGAGTTTCATCTTCAGGATCTGGCCTTCTAAGGAGCAGGCAGGGCTGATCTCCTCTAGGACTGACCGGTTTGTTCGCCTTGCAGTCCAAGGGAGTCGCAAGAGTCTCCTCCTGCACCAGAGTTCAAAAGCCTCAATTCTTTGACGCTTGGCCTTCCTTATGGTCCAACTTTCACAGCCTTACATTGCAACTGGGAATACCATAGCCTTGACTAAACGCACTTTTGTTGGCAGGGTGATGTCTCTGCTTTTTAGGATGCTGTCTAGATTTGCCATAGCTTTCCTCCCCAGGAGCAAGCGTCTTTTAATTTATTTGCTGCAGTCCCCATCTGCAGTGATCTTGGAGCCCAGGAAAAGAAAATCTGTCACTATCTCCATTTCTTCCCCATCTATTTGCCAGGAATTGAGAGGGCTGGATGCCATGATCTTTGTTTTCTTGATGTTGAGTTTCAAGCCAACTTTTGCACTTTCCTCCTTCACCCGCATCAACAGGCTCTTTAGTTCCTCTTCACTTTCTGCCACTAGAGTAGTATCATCTGCATATCTGAGGTTGTTGATATTTCTCCCTGCAATCTTGATCCCAATTTGTGGCTCCTCTAATCCTGCCTTTCTCATAATGTGCTCCGCATACAAGTTAAATAGGCAAGGTGACAGTATACAGCCTTGCCAAACTCCTTTCTCAATTTTGAACCAATCAGTGATTCCACGTTCAGTTTTCACTGTTGCTTCTTGACCTGTATATAAGTTTCTCAGTATTTTTATTAAAATATAATTAGAATCATAGAATCATAGAATCATAGAATCATAGAGTTGGAAGGGGCCATACAGGCCATCTAGTCCAACCCCCTGCTCAACGCAGGATCAGCCCTAAGCATCCTAAAGCATCCAAGAAAAGTGTGTATCCAACCTTTGCTTGAAGACTGCCAGTGAGGGGGAGCTCACCACCTCCTTAGGCAGCCTATTCCACTGCTGAACTACTCTGACTGTGAAAAACTTTTTCCTGATATCTAGCCTATATCGTTGTACTTGAAGTTTAAACCCATTACTGCGTGTCCTCTCCTCTGCAGCCAGCAGAAACAGCATCCTGCCCTCCTCTAAGTGACAACCTTTCAAATACTTAAAGAGGGCTATCATGTCCCCTCTCAACCTCCTTTTCTCCAGGCTGAACATTCCCAAGTCCCTCAACCTATCTTCATAGGGCTTGGTCCCTTGGCCCCAGATCATCTTCGTCGCTCTCCTCTGTACCCTTTCAATTTTATCGACGTCCTTCTTGAAGTGAGGCCTCCAGAACTGCACACAGTACTCCAAGTGTGGTCTGACCAGTGCTGTATACAATGGGACTATGACATCTTGTGATTTTGATGTGATGCCCCTGTTGATACAGCCCAAAATGGCATTTGCCTTTTTTACCGCTGCATCACACTGCCTGCTCATGTTTAGTTTACAGTCCACAAGTACCCCAAGGTCTCGTTCACACACAGTGCTACCTAGAAGCGTATCCCCCATCCAGTAGGCATGCTTTTCATTTTTCTGACCCAGATGCAGAACTTTACACTTATCTTTATTAAATTGCATCTTGTTCTCATTTGCCCATTTTTCCATTGTGTTCAGATCTCGTTGAACTCTGTCTCTATCTTCCGGAGTATTTGCCAGTCCTCCCAATTTGGTGTCATCTGCAAACTTGATGAGTAGTCCCTCCACCCCCTCATCTAGATCATTAATAAATATGTTAAAAAGTACCGGGCCGAGCACCGAGCCCTGAGGTACCCCGCTACTCACCTCTCTCCAGTCTGATGAAACACCATTGACAACAACTCTTTGAGTGCGGTTCTCTAACCAATTCCCTATCCACCTAACTATCTGAAAATCCAGATTGCAGTCCTTCAACTTATCCATCAGAACATCATGGGGAACCTTGTCAAAAGCTTTACTAAAATCCAAGTAAATGACATCAACCGAATTTCCCTGATCCAGCAAACCTGTTACTTGGTCAAAAAAGGAAACCAGGTTGGTCTGGCAGGACCTGTTGGAGAGAAATCCATGCTGACTTCCTTGGATCACCAAATTGTCCTCCAGATGTTTGCATAGAATTGCTTAAGGATAATTATTTGCTTTTTTACAGTGGAATCACTAAAGGAAAATGATAATACCCTCTATTGGTTTTAGAATTAATAACAATAATACTAATATGAGCCCACTAATTATTTCTTGCAAAATTTAAACCGGTTGAGTTGTCTTGAACCATGAGGAAATGTGGGTGTTATATGCTTGAATGTGTCTATGTGAATCTTCAGTCATGATTCACTTAGTTGCTTGTTATGTTGAATCTGTTGTTCAGGGTTTACATTAGTTTTACCTTCTGTGTGCTGTGTCTTAGTAAAAAATGGTAGTTCCCAGTCTGGCCTTGTGTGACTCTTGATAGAAGATTATGCTATTGGTGCAAATATCTTACAAGTGATGATGAAGATGGGATAGAAAAAGGTTTCTTATGATACAGAACTATAAGTTACAGGGAAACAACAAAGATGGCTTGTGATAGACAAATGGAGGCCTTTGATATGCCTGGAGGAGAATTATATTGAATGATTGGAACAGTGCCTTGAAGTTAATGAGATTCCCCCAGAAAAATAAAATGTAGCTTCATTGCTAAGCACTGTGGGAGGAAAAATCTGTAGCCTTGTTCATAATTGGGCTGTACCAGAGAAGCCCACAAGTCTTTTAAAGAAATAATGCAAACTGGATGGCAAGCTCTGGTAACAGCAGAAAACTGTTTCTTCCTTTGCTGCAGAATTTTTTAAGAACTTTCAGAACATTGTAATTTCAAGGAGGGATGTAATGATGCATTAAGAGACATATTTGCATGTGGTCTGCATAGTGAGAGTATACAAAAGAGAGTTCTTACTGAGGAAAATCTGACTTGAAACATGCAACAGAAATTGGAGTAGCAATGAAAACAGCAACACTGGATGCATTGACACTCCAGAAGAGTGCTCATGCCAAATTTAGATGCACAGAATGGCTGCTAACAAAACAAGGAACATCCTACTACAGCCCCCTGTCGTTGTAGATGTAATAATTCCTATTCCCCTACCAAGTGTAGATTCAAATATGTATACTGCAGGAAGTGCAACAAAAGGTTCATATTCAGATAATATGGACCCAAATGGTAACTCAGATAACCAAAGGTGGTTTAGCAATCTTAGAAGTATACAACATCAGCAAAACAGACAAATCAGCTAACAGTAACTGGAAAAGTGCTGAAGATGGAATTGGCCCAAAGGGCTGCATTGTCTGTTCTCTCTCTTGCTGAATATAAACAAATAAGGATGTGCAATTAAGCTCAGATATGCCTGAAAATACTCAACTCAATTACCTTAGCCAAATCACATATCCTATCAGTTTAAATGAGCCGAATCAGAGAAGCCCTAACTGATTTAGGTTTCATTCAGCTGACTTGGGATTCTACTTATTAAGAAAGACCTGACCAAACAGCTGATCCTGAGCTCTGTTTAAATGCTTAGGTCCATTTAATACCTAGGTTTATTTAAATGCCTCCCCCCATTGAAGACCCAGACAAACAGCTGGTTGCTGGACTCTTTAAATTTCTTCTTAGCAAACCTCTCTCATACTGCAGACAGCTATTTCTCTACAGCTTCAGAGGGGTCTGCTGGGGATAAAGACCCTACCAAACAGCTGATCTGGAGCAGCAGCAATTTGCTGGAGTCTAAACTGGAGCAGCAGCAATTTGCTGGGGTCTTTACATGTTATCCCAGCAGACCCCTCTGAAGCTTCAGAAAGTGGGGTCTCCATTGCCTCAGATGGGTCTGCTGGGGAGAAAGGGCTCTGTGCTTTGTCAGAGGCATTTAAGCAGACTTAAGTGCATTTAAATGCCTTCATTCCTTACAAGCTATGTTGGCCCCTTTCTCCTCTGAGAAATCATAGAATCATAGAGTTGGAAGGGGCCATACAGGCCATCTAGTCCAACCCCCTGCTCAACGCAGGATCAGCCCTAAGCATCCTAAAGCAAGTCTTCACTATATGCCTTTCAATTAAACCAACTTTCTTTTTGTCACCTTCCTACAGTGGCCAACTTTCATACCCATGGTATGAATTATCTTGATCATGGATGTCAGTACCACATCCTTAAAGTTACTGCTTTTACCATTAGCATAAACATTTAAAACATTTTCCCCTGTTTTAAATTTCATTTCACATTAATAAACCACATAATATCTATATTGAATAATACATATTATCATCACTATGGGCTGCATTTTAAAATAGAAGACTCAATTTTACCTGACGGGGGAAAGAATTTCTTCAAAAAAGATTTGTTGGAGGCGGGAGGAGAAATAGACAAAAAGCCAGTGAGACTTTTCAGTCACTTGCAGGGGCTTTAGAAATCCAGTTCTCAGTGTATCATGCATGCACACTCCCCACCCTCCTGCTGTCAGATGAACATTCTCGTATAGCACTTCTCAGAGTTGTTAGCAGTTTTGTACTTTCTTACAATGTTATACAACACTGTCATCTGTTTGCAAACTGTAGCTACATTTTACTGGCAGCTGTTCTTTATTAGCTGCTGATGAAATGAAAGAAATACAATGTCTTAATGCTGTAGCACTAGTGAGAACACTTATAAGTCAACTCTTTGTCTGTGGTTGGAGGAGCAGGATAAAATGTCCTAATACCAATACAGCACAACTATAAATGCCATCCTAAGGAGAGTTACACCTGTCTAAGCCCATTGATTTAAATGGACTCAGAAGACACCTTTATTGAGGTGACACTGCAAATATCAGTCTCAACCTGGGCATCCTTTTATCAATTAGACTACAGTCATGTTGAGGAGAATTAGAAAATGAACCATAACTAATGGGTAGAAAATGGAATCCAAATATAAGCTATATTCACAGGAAATCTTCTACATACAGCAGAATTTGTGTGATTATTTATGGCAAAGACTGTCAAGTGTCAAAGAAACAAGTCCCTATTCATTTTAAAAAAATGATATGGCCCATCAGCAGTGTTAATTGCTACAATGAAAACAGTAGATAAAGAGTGTTACCTAGAAGCTTATCCCCCATCCAGTAGGCATGCTTTTCATTTTTCTGACCCAGATACAGAACTTTACACTTATCTTTATTAAATTGCATCTTGTTCTCATTTGCCCATTTTTCCATTGTGTCCAGATCTCGTTGAACTCTGTCTCTATCTTCCGGAGCATTTGCCAGTCCTCCCAATTTGGTGTCATCTGCAAACGTGATGAGTAGTCCCTCCACGCCCTCATCTAGATCATTAATAAATATGTTAAAAAGTACCGGGCCGAGCACCGAGCCCTGAGGTACCCCGCTACTCACCTCTCTCCAGTCTGATGAAACACCATTGACAACAACTCTTTGAGTGTGGTTCTCTAACCAATTCCCTCTCCACTTAACTATTTGAAAATCCAGTTTGCAGTCCTTCAACTTATCCATCAGAACATCATGGGGAACCTTATTAAAAGCTTTACTAAAATCCAAGTAAATGACATCAACCGAATTTCCCCGATCCAGCAAACCTGTTACTTGGTCAAAAAAGGAAACCATGTTGGTCTGGCAGGACCTGTTGGAGACAAATCCATGCTGACTTCCTTGGATCACCAAATTGTCCTCCAGATGTTTGCAGATCGCTCCCTTTAATATCTGCTCCATTATCTTCCCCACAACAGAGGTCAGACTCACTGGTCTGTAGTTTCCCGGGTCATCCTTCTTCTCTTTTTTGAAGATCGGAATAACGTTTGCTCTCTTCCAGTCCTCCGGGACATCTCCAGTCCTTAAAGAGGTCCCGAAGATGATGGACAAGGGTTTGTGCAAGTTCTCCGGAAAGTTCTTTGAGCACTCTCGGGTGCATTTCATCCGGCCCAGGGGATCTGAACTCATCCAGTGCAGCTAAATGCCTCTCAACAACTTTTCTGTCCATGTCAACCTGCCACCCAGACACTATCCCTTGGCTACTGCCACCTCTAGACGTGCCTAAACCCTTTGACCTGTGGGGAAAAAAACAGATGTAAGATAGGCACTGAGCCTTTCTGCTTTCTCTGCATCCTCCATTAGAGTTTGTCCATCTGCACCCAACAGTGGGCCTATTGCCTCCTTTACTTTACGTTTGCTCGTCACATAACTGAAAAATCTATTCTTGTTACAATGGGCTTCCCTGGCCAATCTTAGCTTACTCTCAGCTTTGGCCTTTCTGGCGATTGATCTACAGTGCCTAGTAACCTGTAGGCACTCTTCTTTAGAGTTCTGTCCTTCCCTCCATTTCCTGAACATTTCCCTTTTCTTTCTTAGTTCTTCTTGAAGTTCTCTGTTCATCCAAATAGGCTTCTTAGAGCTCCTGCAGTGTTTTCGTCTTTCTGGGATAGTCATGGATTGAGCATGCAATAGCTCTTGTTTGATAAATGAAATTGATAAATTGAAATTTATAATAAGATTACTTATATTAAGATTAACATTATTTTGGGGGTGAAATTTCTTTAATCTCTGAAACTGCAAATCATCAGATTATTTTTCTCTCTTTCATGCAAGGTCTATTTTCCAAGTATTATCAATGCTAAAAGAAAAGCTTCTTATTTGTAGATTAATCTTCAAAATCTTTTTCATGTATTTGTATCCAAAATTTTCTTTGTTTTACTACAATTCTACCACATATGGCAAAAAGTTCCTTCATGTTGTTCACATTTCCAACATTAAATAAATGTTGGGCTTCTGTGGGTTCCATGGATGACAAAAGTCATGAACAAGGAAATACTACAGCGCATAAAGCCTAATATATCACTGATAGGCAAAATCCTGAAAGTCTGGCTCACTTATTTTGGCCAAATCATGCAGTCTGACTTATTGGCAAAAGCAATTATGCTAGGATTGGTCAGTGGAAAAAGGAAACCAGGCTGACAAAGAATATGGTGGATAGATATGATCAAAATGGACACTGGCCAGAACATTACACAACTAAAAGAAACAGTGCAAGATTGTAAATGATGGCAGCAGTTGTGCCATAAGATTGCCTAGAGTCAGACTCAACAATGACTAATCATCATCATCATCATCATCATCATATTTATACATTTTACCCAATTCATCCAGAGTCATATACATCATTCTGTAAAACATTTCTTTTTTACATATAAGAAGTTTTTTAATAATAAAAAAAGAAATACTACAAATTACATATTACAGAATGGCTATTTGAAGAAAAGATAAGCATAAAGTCACCATTTGATAATACATTTTCTTTAAAGCTAGAATTTAATGTAATTTTAATCCCCTTCAACCACATTCTTTCCAATTGTTCCATTTATATCTTATATCAAAAATTTCTTCTGCATTTTATTATACATTATTTCACCTGTTCTCTATCTCTGTCATATTTATACATTTCTGCAATGACATGTTCATCATTTGTACATAATTCCATCTCAAATAAAATTTTAGCATCTTCAAAACCATAAAGTGTGAATCCTATCATAAATCATCCCAGCATGTAAAGTACTGAAGTGGATTTGATTTCTAATGACAGCTGTTCTTAAGTTTTTATTTACAATCTGTTCATTCATGTCTAATACATGTCTAATACCCAATATTTATTGACTAGCAGGAGGGCATTTGGGCTGGAATAAGACATGTCACACCAATGCTTTATTATCTCCCCATGGGAGGGTTGGCACAGCATGGGAGAGGGAGCTTGACCTAGTAGTTAGTTAACTGCAAGAAAGCCTCCCAGAGTCCAGAGTTGCCCTGGGGATCCAACATACCACCAATAAACTGGATTGGCATTGTTGGTATGGAATCGGTATCAGTAAGCCACACTAAGTAGACTTGAGTTGGATACTGAGTTTACCTGATTAATATTGCATTGTTACTCTAGCAGCCTTTGACCTACAAAAGCTGTACATATCCTACCTTTACATTGGCATTGTTTGGCAGAAAGGGTGATTGTAATAAGAAATCCTTTCTACTGAAAAATACATGCATTAATATCTTACGGGTAGTATAGCTGGGAGAAAAGCCAGGGTATTCGATCATAGAAGAAGAGTTGGTTCTTATATGCCGCTTTTCCCTACTTGAAGCAGGCTCAAAGCGGCTTACGGTTGCCTTCCCATTCCTTTGATCATGTTCATTTTTATTGTTCCTGTTCTAGGTGCATTAACTAGCATTTAACTGGGGTTGTCATATATAGCAGTTTTATCCAATCAAGTGGCCTTCCCATTCCTTTGATCATGTTCATTTTTATTGTTCCTGTTCTAGGTGCATTAACTAGCATTTAACTGGGGTTGTCATATATAGCAGTTTTATCCAATCAAGTGGCATATGGAAATCTCAATACAGCACAATATTTAAATTTAAGGGATCCATTCAGGCAGGACATAAATGAAGAATTGGAGATGCAGCCAATCGTTTGCTTTAAATTCTTATATATATTCCCCCCTTTATAATCTTTTTCACCAAGCATTACCATATTCATAACTGCTTTAAATAATTAAATATGAAATTTTAAGTAAACTTCAGGCAGTAAGTTTTCTCTAAAATTGACATAAACAGAAATGTTAGAAATCTTCCCTTTATGATGGTTCATAATTCAATAACATAATTATTTGGCAAATGGTAGGAATTTTTTTCTTTTCTTTGTGTGATTTTGAAAACATACACACAACTGTATGTTAATATGTATTCTTCACAAAATATATGCTTTATCTCTCATTAACATACATTAAAATCTTAATCTGAATTTGAAGAAAAGGTTTTAATGTAAGAACTAATTCCCATTTTATATTTTGCGTTCACACACATACTTAAACACAAAATATATAAGAGCCAACAAATGTGGATGGAACGTGTAGGCGTCTGTAAAATTATTATTACCAGCAGTTGTCCAATCCTGTCCCAGTCACATTTTTAAGGAGACATGCACAGATGAAGATGTAGTTTTGAATTTAATCAGATTAATCAGATTTATAGTACTTTTCATTGAAATAAAATTTAATGTGCCAACAACAGTGGAATGGTTTATGGTCTTTCTTTCTTTCTTTCTTTCTTTCTTTCTTTCTTTCTTTCTTTCTTTCTTTCTTTCTTTCTTTCTTTCTTTCTTTCTTTCTTTCTTTCTTTCTTTCTTTCTTTCTTTCTTTCTTTTCTTTCTTTCTTCCTTCCTTCCTTCCTTCCTTCCTTCCTTCCTTCCTTCCTTCCTTCCTTTCTTTTGAACCAGCTTGGTGTAGTGGTTAGGAGTGCAGACTTCTAATCTGGCAAGCTGGGTTCAATTCTGCCCCTCCCCACATGCAACCAGCTGGATGACCTTGCGCTTACCACAGCACTGATAAAGCTGTTCTGACCAAGCAGTAATATCAGGCCTCTCTCAGCCTCACCTACCTCACAGGGTGTCTGTTGTGGGGAGAGGAAGGGAAGGTGACTGTAAACCGCTTTGAGACTCCTTCAAGTAGAGAAAAGCACCATATAAGAACCAACTTCTTCTTCTTCTTTACTGCCCTCCCATGAGGCTCAGGCCAGTTTACACAAAATGTAGGGATAGGGATAATACAGAGCAATTCATAGCATCAACCACAATAATAGTGGATTCCATAACTGAATGCAACAAGTATTGTAACATTTCTCAAATCGTGAGGGGTGTCTGGGGGCCCAGGAGATGTTGTTGAATTGGTGGGCCTCAAACAAATGCCTTGTGGAAGAGCTTCCTTTTGCAGGCCCTGCAGAATTGTGGGAGTTCTGGCAGGGCCCTTATCTCTTCAGTGAGCTCATGGGGGCCAGGACAGAAAAAGCTCTCGCCCTAGTTGAGGCCCAATGTGCTTCTTTGGGGTCAGGGATCCCCAGCCAATTGGAAGTGGCAGAGCATAGAGCTCTTTGGGGGATGTAGGTAGAGAGGCAGTCTCTCAGGTACACTAGGCCCAGGCCCTGTATGGCTGTGTTTTATACTGTTTCTATTGCATTGTTCTATACTCTGTCATGTGCTTTGAGTCAAAAAAGGCAGTCCATAAATAAAATAAATCAATAAATGAATAAATGTTATATATAGTTGTTAATTTTGTGTATGTGTGGATACAGTTAAAAAGATATGCACAATTTGTGCATGTACATCTGCACTACACATATGTTTTGTATTCTGATATTATGTACATCACATAATGAAGTAAATAATTGCAGAATGATCAAGTTTACATTCAGGATATATTAAAAAGCCAAAAATAAATCATCTAAATATTGAATGTAATAATAACAAGTTGTTTTTCTGAAGATATAAAGATGTAAGTTTGCCAAGAGAATGCCTTGTGATATGACATTGCTCATGTTGCTGATAATCATAGTAAGAATCAGACAACACATATGAGTTTGGACCTTAAGCCATGTTTCTGCTTGTACAGTATCCTTTTCCTACATGAGGATCTTATAGGAGCTAGGTTTTAATCCACATAATCTATTTGTAGCAGCTTTCAAATGGCTTCAATAACGGGCAGCTTACAATAATTCAAGTCCGGTAGTGCCTTAAATATCGACAAGATATAAGCTTTCGAAAGACGGTATCTGACAAAGGGACATTTGACTCTCAAAAACCTATACCCTGAAAGTGCTCCAGGACTTAAATCTATCCATTCTACTGGAGAGCAACACAGCCACCCTCTGAAATAATAGTTTGAAACATTTTCAGTTAAAATCAAACCAAAATAACAAATCCCAGATATCTTCCCCTGCTCTGAAAAGGTGCCTGACATTCAAAGCCCTTCAAAAGCCCTGGAAAACAAGTAGGTCTTCCTTAACATTTCCTTCACACATACACACACACACACAAACACAGAGAGAGAGAGAGAACGAGCGAAGGAATGAACGAACGAACGAACGAAGGAATGAACGGATAAATGAATACAACTGTGGTACTCCACACAAAAAAAATTCCACCAATTTGACTCTGCAGCTTCAGGTCTAGACACTTTGAGGGTGGATCCAGGAGTGGGTGGGATTTGAGGCAGGGAGGGACCTCAGTGGATTATGATGCTATGGAGTTTACCCTCCAAGGTCGCCATTTTCTCTAGGGGAATTGATTTCTTTAGCTTGGGAGATGATTCCAGGGGATACTCAGGTCCTATTTGAGGACTGACATCCCTAGGGATATAGATAGTATTGCCATCTTCCAAGTTCTCAAGGAATTACAAGTATTCTCCAGACTACAGAGATCAGTTCCTCTGGAGAAAATTGCATTGTATATTCAGGGCATCAGAACCCTGCTGAATTCTCTTCTTTCCTGAAACTCTGTCCTCTCCAGGCTTTGCCCCCAAATCTCCAGGAATTTTTGAACCTGCAGCTGGCAATCCTAAAGCTTCTGGTGAAGGGTGGGGTATTAATAAAAAAAATTAAATAATATGTACAAGAGAATTTGGGAGTTTGTGATTTTATTAGTTCCTAAATGGGTCACATTAGTTATTCTTAAAGAGATGACCTCGTAGATAAGATGGGGGAATGAAGTAATGGTTACCTTTCATGGCTGAAGGAGGTTTCCTCAGACCAGCCTTTCACAGATGGCAACAAATACTGCTTTCAGGGGTAGGGATATTCCCCTGTCAAGACTGCTAAACTGAGGAGGAGGAGAACTCTTCAAATCATCTTCATATAAAAGGGGAGGAGGAGAAAGCATTACAAAATGGCAGCTGCTAATTGGGAATGGGCTACATCCACAGTGAGTGGATCCTTTTGGATACTGTCTTCATTTGTACTCTGCATAGGACTGTGACATGCCTACTACTCCAGTAGCCTTGTACTTGTCTTGTGGGAAAGAATTTTTCTTCTTCTTTCTCTTTGTATAGATACATATACTCCTTCCTGATTAATGATTTCACGTCTCTGATGGAGTGGGACCTGGGCCATAAAAGCTTATACCACAATAAGGACAGTCATCGTCATAATGTCCCAAAATTCACTGTTGTTTTGTCTGCAACAAACTGATACTATGACACTCTTAGAATGTATAAAATGCAGCTAAACAAAGCAAACTTTTGAATGTATTCAGATAAATCCACATTCATGTTATTAGCTTTCTTGTATGAGTTTCTCACCAGTTTTCCAGCAGTGGGTTCATTTCCTATTTAACATCTGTGAGTAGTGTTGAATTATTAAAATGTTGTTGCTCTTTTAAAGCAAGCAGTTGCTGTTCACTCTAAGTTAACACAGCCCCGAGAGTAACAATAAGAAGTAATAATTAGGCTGCTAATACAACAATATCTTCATATTTCATGTTATCTTCTATACTTCCCAGAACAAAACTGTACTCTTGATACTTCATTTTGAAAACACAGAAAGGAAAAGCTCTCACTGTAAAAGAGGTGCAAATGCCACAGACACCATAAAATCTAACTTTATTGTGCTTATTAAGACAAAGGAGGCTTACAATTCAGAAGATATTTTCTAATGAAATTTATACAGTTTGATTTTCGATAACATAGCCATACTGATGGATATGATGGATTACAATTTAGGCACAATGCTTGTTCACAAGTAGTGTGGTGGTGAGGAAACAGCGAGGAATCTACAGATGAATGGTACAGGACTCCATGCTGTGTTTTATGCATTAATCATGAAGCATCATGCTTATGTAAATGCAAAAAGAAGAAAGAAAAAGCCCAATTAGGCACACAGCTTAGAGCACCGGGAATAATGTTTTGGGCTATTGGGCTTTTGAAATACACTCCTTGGTCAATTCTTTTTTTAAAAAGTAGAGCAGATCTGAGATACCATTTTACTCTCAGAAACAGGTGTACAATTGCCTCCTTGGTGCTTATTTCATGCCTTCACCCTTTCAATAAAGCTTTCTGTCTGTTGGCACGACTCTCTCTAGTCACCGAAGAGCTGCAGTGGAAATTCCATAGTCACTGACAAGGAAATAAAAATGTTCTTTCAGGAGGGTATGTGCCAAGAATATTGTGATGTTTCCCAATATTTGGACACTTGTTCTATGAGCTTCAAGAAATGTCTTGTGTTTGAAATAGATTTCACCAGCAAATTCCTCTAGCCTCTCTTTCTTATGTGTTTAATTAAAAACAATCTGATTTACACTCAGTAAAATCTATTGCACAAAAATGCAAATACACTGAATGTTAACAACCACACATAGAAATGCGCACTCTCATTATGGAGACTTAATCATATTCTCATCCAGAAAGTCTGCTTTTAAGAAGCCTACCAGGGTGTGCTCATTACTTTCAGAGGCTGCTTCTCAGGACATTTTCATCCAGATCAGCACATTTGGTTAAAAAATGAAGCAGACGTTTGTTTATCTTTTCAGACCATGCCGCATGAAAATGAACATTTAAAATGGTGGTTGTGGTAAAAACCATGGTTACCAATAGCTAAGTTGCTCATTGGCCTGGGCCCAAAAAAGAAATAATGGGTTGTTCACCTATTAAATACGCTGCAGCTGATTAATCATCTGCCTTTTAACTGAGGGATTTTATGAGGCTCCCAAGAATTAAGGGTCAGATTAGATGAGGCAATGAGCAATCCATGACTAGATCTAGTTTAAATCAAAACCACCCAAGTGGGGCAAGAAAAGGCTTGGTTATCCCCCCCATGATGGTTTCCTTTCCCCCCCTGTATGAGTCTTCCTCTCATGCAGTCATTAGCCCTCAATGAGAAAAAGTGGGGCGGTTCATCTGTTGTTCATCTTCCCCCCACAAAAAAGCAATGTGGAAAAGAGATTAATTTTCTTCATAAAACCCGCATGAGCGGTTCTCTTCCCTTTCTGCTCCCCATCTAACTGCCTCAGGCCATACGGAACATCATTTGTGTTTTGTTATACTAATAGAGAAACCCTATTTAGAGATACTGTTATTTAGGGGTGTATAATCCCCCCCCCTCCAAGTATTTTTTGGGTTCAGGTCTATGTACAGTACAGTATTTTGATCTGGGATTTTTTTTTGAAATCCTGAATTTTTGAGGGGGCCTAATAGATGCAAGGGGTAAATGGGGGTGGGGGAGCCAGCCCAAAGCTGAGCCAGTGGGGAGAACGCTGCTTCCAGTTGGCTCAGCTGATCATCAGGCTGTCTTCTGTAGACCCTTTAAATGGACTGTAGTAGAAGCCTGACAAATAGCTTAAAGGTGGGAGCAATCTGTTTCAGCCTCTCTATTTTTTTGGATATACCTTGTGATTTCCAGTGATATCTGGGATTTTTTCAGGAATTTTCTTTCAGCTTCCCCCAACCCCCCTCCCCACTAGGGGACAGGCAAGAACTCCAAGAGGGTGGAAAATCCTGTGCCCCCACTTGTACCTATTTCCTCCCATCTTGCTTGCCCCTCTCTCCACTTTGCTATCATATTATTTCTTCCCTCTCATTGCTTACTTCCATCTATTCTTGAGCAATGTACTAGAATGAGTGGCTGATTCTCATCTCCAGAGATTCTTGAAAGAAACTGTCATGGGTGATATTTCACATTGCTACAGCTACCCTAAATGTAATCTGGACGTTTTTCTCACTTATTTTTAACCTTCTCCCATTTTGTTGCTAGTGGTCAGATACTTCTGCAAACCTCAAGCCTCCCCCAGTTTTGTAGGGACATCTGTCTTATCACAGGATGGCCCTATTAAGTGGATTAAAAAGAATTCTCATGGATACGTACAGAAATTATACAAATGATAGAGAGAGAGATGGCAGGAGCCATTCTGTCATCATTTCAAAGCAGCTTAGGGATCCTTCATTACAGCCTTCAAAAAGCCTTCAAAACAAGAATTTCCCAATTCACCTTAATGGTAACTTGATGTTTTATACACTCTTGAACAGCTCCAAACTCCTAACAGGACATCCATAAGTGGTGAAACACAAATGGCCCTGACAAGAATGTTTTCTGTGGATTTCAGGTAAGAAAGTGGCAGAAACACCCTCAGTAAGTTCACTAATAATTCATTATTCACCTTGAAATTTGTGTGACATTCCTTCTTCAAAATTTCTCTATGTACAATCTGATGATCATTCTAAATTCTGTGACCTTCATCCTGTATGCCAATGATTAATTTCCACAGACTATTCGTTCATTATCTTAAAACATTGTTTTTTTGTCCAAGCACTTAGTTTGTGTGGCTTTTGGGCTTTTTAAAATTAATTCTTCAGTTGTTCATACATTTCTTAGATCAAATTGTCCCTGGACATTGTTCTGAAACAAATGGCATTATTTAGGGGTGAGAAACAGAAAGAAAGATTATAATCGTCGCCACTTGAAACAAATGTCTGAAATTCTCCTGTAGGAATGAAGGGAAAAAAGTTGACCTTTTAGCAAAAGTGTCTTTACACATAACTATTTCAAAATGCTCCCAGCTGTGGTGACTCATAAGTCACTGAAGGTCTGGCATATATTTGAGCCTATGTTGCGATACAGCAACAGACACAGTACCCCAAATTACTAGTTCTATTAGTCAGACAAAGGCCTTGACACCTCTTGTGTTTCATCATCGTGTCACTATTTTCTTGGATACTGAAGGAAGAGAATGGAGCAATGGAAATCACTGAACTGGAACTGCAACTGAAGTATCCAATTTCAAAAGGGCACATTTCAAGAAACTAAGAAGGTTAATTAGAATGGCAGGTCAGACTTAGGAACATACACATAATTAGAGAGGACAGCAGAATTTCTTTAAACTGATGCAGCATGGATTATTTATAATTTAAATCTCAAACATGGTCAAAATACTTGCAGCAACATATCCCTTATGTAGCTGGGTGATAAACAGTCTTGAACAAATTATTAGGAAACAGAAAATTATTAAGAAACAGAAAATTATTAGGAAAACAGCATGTAAGGAGGCCCCCACAGATATGTAAAAACAGGGAGTGGTGCTGAAAGAGGGATTTGCTCTTACATAAAACATAAAGACAGATGATGATGAGTTGTTTTTTTCACTACCTGAAGGAGTCTCAAGGTGGCTTACAATTACCTCTTTCTTCCCACAACAGACACCTTGTGAAGTAGGTGGGGCTGAGAAAGCTCTGAGAATGGCAAGTGACCCAAGGTCATCCAACTGACATGTGGCGAAGTGAGGAATTAAATCCTTTGTCCTGAACAGTGGCAGGGATGCCAGCCTCCAGCTAGGACTTGGAGATCCCACTTATAGGGTTTCTTGAAGCCTCAATAATGTTTGAAGGATTTCAAGGGTTAAAAAGTTGAGCAAAGCTGACAGAGAGGCAGTAACTGAGAAACCCACTGTAAGTACTTTGCAACCCATTGTTTTCATTTTTGTTAGAAAAATTGATATTGAACTTTGATATTGAACTGAAGAATGTACAGACTGAAAGGTTTTCCGTTCTTCAAGTATATTTTGTGTCAATTAAATATTTTCATTGAAGGAAGAAACTGTGGCAAGTATATGAATTATTATTTTTATTTTATTCATATTATTATTTATTAGATTTGTTTCCTACCATTCACAGCAAGCCATCTCATGGCGGGTTACATAGTAAAATCCCACATAAAAACAACAATCCCAATTAAAACCCCATTAATAATTAATCAGAAAACTGACAGTAAAACGATTAGCCCTCCCCACAGCTGGTGCGGCTGTCTCTTGGTGCACCAAGGGGACTGCACATGCCGGCAACCGACAACAAATGATGATCTAACATTCTGGTGGCATTATCTTCCAGGGGGTCCATCTGATGT
Source organism: Paroedura picta (assembly GCF_049243985.1). Lineage (NCBI taxonomy): Eukaryota > Metazoa > Chordata > Lepidosauria > Squamata > Gekkonidae > Paroedura > Paroedura picta. The sequence continues at coordinate 140,020,999 of NC_135370.1, read as the reverse complement.
TCCATGCCCTGGCCTCGACCTTAAACCCGGTGGAAGAGCTCTGTCTTACAGGCCCTGTGAAACACAGAAAGTTCTTGCAGGGCCCTCAGCTCTTCCAGGAGCTCATTCCACCAGGTTGGGGCCAGTACTGAAAAGCTGCCTCAGCACTGGCTGGATATGGGCCCTCTAAGGTGTTTCTGTGAGTACCCTAGCAGCCACATTTTGCACCAGCTGCAAATTCTGGGTTAGAGACAAGGGCAAAAGTCAATTCTGGAGGTGACTCCCATGAATCACCATGGCTATGTGTTCTGAAGACAGGTAGAGTGTTAGTAGCATCAGCTGATGGAGGTGGTAAAACACCTGGTAGGCTACATTTGTAATCCATGCCTCCATGGTCAGTGAGGCATCCAGGATCAGTCCAAGTTTCTGGCCTGGGGCATCCCAGCCAGAATGTTTAAGTACGCTTCCCATCCCAACTTTTTCTCTCCCAGTCATAGGTCCTCTATCTTGGAGGGGTTGAGTTTCAGACATCTGTGCTCAAGCCATCCAGACATGGCTTCCAAATATCTGGCAAATGGTCCTGAGGGTAGTCCAGGTGGCTATCCATGAGGAAGAGCTGGGTGTCATTGGCATATTGATGATAGCCCAATCCCAAACTCCAGACCAGCTGGTTCAAATGGTGCATAAAGATGTTTAAAAGAGTGGGGGATTACTCTTGGGTGCACACCATCCTTTCCCTAGAAGCCTGATAATATTTTCCCTATCCCTGCTTCCTTTTCTCCACCCAACTCAACAGCTACCATATCTTTATCTGCCCCCAGTTTCAGTTTTTGCTCTTTTCCTCATCTGGCCAGCATCTCTCTCCACAAAATCTGGTTGAGCTGTGCAGTGGCTGCCAGCACTAGGTTGGGCCCAGTTGCTGATGGAGGCTGACAGTTCCAAATTTGGCCCAGTTGTGCTGTGACCATTGCTAGACTAGGCCTGGCTTAGTTGTATAGCGGCCATTGCTTAAGCTCAGGCCTGGCCAGTTGCATGAGTGCTGCTGCTGGGCTGAGCCAAGCATGGCTCAGTTGCATTGTAGATTCCACTTGCCATGGTGCAGCTACACAGTGGCCACTGCTGGGGCATGGTCTGGTCTTGCCAGTTGTGTTGTAAATTCTGATGGGGGCTAGGACAAGTGTCTAACCGTTGTGCAGTGAGTAGCACCTCAAGCGCCATGAGAGAGCCAGATGGCTACTACCTCTGGACCTCCTTCACAGGTTTAAAATGAGAAGCATGTTTGTCTAGTCATTTGCAACCCAGACACTATTTCTCTTTCTTAAGAGACTCTTACAAAAATGATATGACCTTGACAGCTGAGCAAAGGAAAATGAAATGAGTAATGTACATATACTAGGGTTCATCTAATGAGATAAGTTAAGGGGAAGGCAAACAACTTTTTGGTTCTAGCTCTTTTCATGCCTCTCCATTTCTCGGCTGCCTTATTGGCTTTCTCCTTCTTGAAATAAAATGATGTTTGAGTCTGGTGGCACCTCGAAGACCAACAAACATATATCAAGGTAGGTGCTTTCATGTGCATGCACACTTTCTCAGATACAATGAAAAAATGTCCTCAACCATTACATATAGGTAGAGAGAGGCTGGGGTGGGGGCTAATTGCCAGGAAGGTTGCATGCATAAGAAACATCTTTCTTGAGGTGTGATGACTCTTTCCCCAAAAAGAATTCACAAATAATTCTCTTCTCCAACCATGCGCTTCTGGTCAAAAGACAGAGCTTCTTCTATAGAGCCCACAAGACTCCTTCCTATTAATCTAATAGCAAATTCCCAGCCAGATCCTAGGTAATTATTACCATCTTTATTGCCTGTTTGTGTCATCCGGTCATTTCAGGCAGGGGCCCTTCTGGCTAATTCTATCAACATTTCACGTTCTGCTACCTTTGACATTTTGCTACCTTTGCAGGAACTTTAGAAGGGAAAACTTGTCCCATAATCTTTTCACTATTCTAAAGGTCATTTTAGTTTAACTTCCAAGCTTTCTCAGAGGGAAAATTCAACATTCACCTTGTAGAGTATTTTTTACACCTATACCTAGGGTGAAGTGCCAGTTCATCACACATGCCATCCACATAGACAGAACTTCACATTTTAGACTTCATCATGCCATTCTAGTGAAGCGTTCATCAGGACTATCATTCTTGGGTTATCTAATACCAACTTCTGTCTGCCTTGCCTTCCTGTGAGTTTCATTGCACTGTTTCTTTCATTGCCTTCCCCTTACTGGCAAATGCAAGCCACTGACTGAAGTGTAATACTACCTTCCATCTTAGGTGGTGCAGCACTCCTCCTGCCTCTCCACCATCATGTCATATGTTCCATGTCCTCCCTAGGCCTCAGAACTGGATGCAGAAGGGGTTGCTTCTCTTTGTTCCTCTCTTCCACAGGCAGCAACTCTCACTGCCTTGAGTTGAGCCTGTTGCTCCTCCTCGACCATCATCAGGAGTCTCCCTTATAAATTTACTGTCTCCATCCCTCCCCCAATGGCGTTGAATCCCGGGCCAAATTCCATCCCAGCTTGGGCCTAACAGCCCAGTGACATTAATTACCTTTTCTCCTTGCCTTCACTCCCACAGCCCAACGCCTGTGTATATGTGGAAATCCATCTGTGGAGGACCTGCCCCACTATGTTTTGGCTTGTCCCCTGTACTCCGAATCCAGGGGCAAATTCCTTGCCAAGTTATTACCAAACTCACACCCTATTTCTGATTTTAACAAAGTCACCTATCTGTTATCAGATGTCGACCCCTATATTTCATATAGGGTGGCACTATTTGCTCTGGCTGCCAGGAAGATTCGAGCTAATGCATTTTTACAGGAGCCTCCACCTTGATACACCATTTTATCCATTTTATTGTAACTTAGTAGTCCATGTTTGCAATTTTATGTACACAATATTGGAGAATTATTGTTTTATTTATTTATATTTGTGCCATATTGTTTTAATTGTGTTTTGTAACGACCTTTGGCTACATACAATAAATGTTATCGTATCATATCCTTGCCTTCACTTGTCCCTTGTTCTGCTGTTCTCTGCCAGGTAGGAATTCTAATGAACAAGGGAGAACCCTCACAAACTTGCAGGGGGCACTACATTTCCTCTCCTCCAATATTTCCTTTTCTCTTTGCTTGAAAGTCCAAATAGCCTCCCTTTTTCCTGTATTCTTTTCCCTTGCCTGCTATCCTACATTGATTTTTTTTTGGGGGGGGAGGGAACATAATTGCTGCTTTTAAGTATTTGGACACCATATCTGAGGAAGTGTGCATGCACACAAATGCTCATACCTTGAATAAAATTTTGTTGGTCTTAAAAGTGCCACAGGACTCTAAATTTGTTCTGCTGATTCAGACCAACATGGCTACCCACTCAAATGTCTTTGAAAGGTTGTCATTTTGAGGAGGGCAGGAAGTGGTTCCTGTTGAGAGCGGAAGGTAGGACCCCCACCAATGGATTTAAACTACATGTAGAATGGTATCAGATATCTATCAGAATTTTTTTTTTCACAATCAGAGTAGTTCAGCAGTGGAATAGGCGAGAGAGGTGGTGAGCTCTCCTTCGCCTAGGGAGGTGGTGAGCTCTCCCTCACTTGCAGTCTTTAAGCAGCAGCTGGACAGATACTTATCCTGGATGCTTTAGGCTGATTCTTCATTGAGCAGGGGCGGGACTGGATGGCCTGTATGGCCTCTTTCAACTCTATGATTCTGTGACTGCTCTTGTATACTAGCAAACAGTGGGGTCTGGGTGAGTCAAGGAAGTCAGATAGTAGCACATTGTCCAGTGGTTACTGCTAGGCCTGCCCCAATGAGACCTTCCCTCAAAGGCCAAATGAGCCTTGAAAAGAGCCCTGGCTCAATCCCCTGCCCTTTCCTGACACATATCAAAAGTCTGTTGCCTAGCAATAGTTACTAAGGACAGTAATTTCTTAAAACTAACCCCTTCCATGTATTTTTCCCAATTGTTTCTGAAAATTTGTCCTCCCCTCCCTAGGTTTGTAGAAAGACATGCATCCAAATCTAGTATTCACATAGAGAATTAGATATCCTGATGATGTCTGTTTGACATCTCATGGTAATTAGATAAGAAAGCTTTCTAGACTTAAGAGTGCCCATTTTTTAAAAAGGTTCACAAACATTTTTTTTAATTACCCCCCAAAATTGGACCTTCCTTCTCTCTTTGATTTGATAAAGATAATTTTTGGATGAGGAGTATAGTCTCATGGGATATGATCCAAACTGGCTGAATAATGTAGGAATTGCAGCCAGAAATATATTTTAGCTTTAATTGTATGTAAATCTGGCACTGTTTCTACTATCCAAAATTTGGGATGTAGGGATGGGTATGAAACAAGACAAAACAAACAGTCAGAATAGGTGTGATGAAGCAAGAAATTGAAAGTAAGCAAGCAACAAATCAAATAACATTTAAAGTACTGATACTGAAGAACAAGGTTGGGGTAGGGAGAAGAAAAGCTAGAATTTTTCCCCCCCAAAGAGTCTCAAAGACCGTTTATGCACTGGGAACTTCACTGCCCCAGCTCCCATGCAGGAGCACAAATCGGGGGCGGATGAAGTACACCGGGCCAAATGCTCCCCCACGTGGGTGCAGGAAGAGGTGGGGCAATCTGCCAAGACTAAAACTCTGCAGCCTGGTATGAAAACTCCAGTGCATAAATGGTCAAAGAGGCTTATCATTGCCTTCCCTTTCTCTCCCCAGAATAGAGCTCTTATAGCATTGGGACTAGCCCAGGTCGCCCAGCAGGTTTTGTGTGGAGGAGTGGGGAATCAAAACCAGTTCTCCAGATTAGAATTGGTCATTTTTAGCTACTATACCATGTTGGCCCTATAGCTATGCTATTTCCGATTGTTCCCCCACAATTAACCTTTTAAAGATGGCACCATGGATCATTCTTTTCTTTTTTAAAAAGAGGAATTTCTCTTTCATTTCTATGCAGAATCATCCTGCTGCTTCTGTCTTCAAATTCCTCTTTGTTCAAAAGGGAATTGATTAGAAACTCACTCACAATTCCCAGAAGAGGAAAAGAACTGAAATGTTAGATTTTAAAGAGAAATTGGGTAAAGAAGAATTAAGAGCATATATCTGTGACTGTGAAGGGCCTTTCTTGGGATGCTACTTGTCTAGTATCTGATGGTAGGGGTACCCATAATCAAGGCCTCCCAAGAAAACTGGAGTAGATTGGTTGTTTCATATGGGAGCATATGAAATTCCTAGTTTGTAGAAAAAAAGTGAGCAAAAGAGTCAGAGACAGCTTTAAAAGGGGATTAGATAGATTCATGGAGGATAAGTCTATTAGTGGCTTCTAGCCACAGTATCGCAGAGGAACCTCTACATTCAGAGGCATAATCCCCTGAATCCCAGAACAAGGAGGCAATAACAATGAAAGGCCCTGGCCTCTATGCTCTGTTGTTGGCCATCAAGATGGACTATTGCTCTGATCCAGCAGGGCTCTTCTTACAATACCAAAAGAAAAGGAAATTGTTATTCCCCACCACCACCCATAGGCTGCTTAGATGGAGAATTTTTATTTGCATGTTAATTGTAGTAATGATGAAACACCCAGTTTCCTAATTATTGTAATTAATAATGAAAGAAACACACTAGTCTAATGGTTATTTAGCACGCTGTGCTTGAGAACTTCTCAAGGCCATCAGGCTGTTGGAGACTCCTACACTTCATTACGTATGCATAGAATTCATTCATTTCAGGGACATTTATGCATGTGTTTTTGAGAGCAGTTTCTAAACAAGAAAGCAGATATGTGTGAGTGGGGCAAAAAGATGGATCATAAATAAAATAAATAAAACTATTGATTAATAAAGGCAACATTGAATATTAGCATGATTTAAACTCTCTACTTAGTTGTTAGTATTGAGCGTATGAGACCAGTAATGTATATTTGTATTTTATGCTATTGACACAGATAATCTTTATAATTGCTAAAAATAGACATGATCCACCCTTATGGGAAAAGAATCACTGCAAAAGTAGTATAGGGATTTCCAACAACCTTCACTATACATCCTGTACGTACTGGCCTTCGGTGGAAGTCTGAAAGGGAAGAAGGAGCCAAGAGCTGGCTGTTACAGGCTTGAGGCACCTAGGAGAACTCTATTAGTAATTTTTTTTCCTCTTCAGTAGGCCTGGTAAACAAAGATCTGTCTCCCTGAACAACATCAGCATCCCAGCACAATCTTTCTCCTTCTTGTCCATACCATTTATTCCGATAACAAACAAGCTTCCTGGCTGGCGTAGGGCATGATGTTCTAGCATTGGAATAGGAATGGAATGGTCAAGTTATGCATTTGTGCAAGCCTTGAGGCTGTATACAGGCACCTTCCACTGCTGAACTACTCAGGATGTGAAAATGTTTCAATTCATGATATCTAGCTGATATTGTTCTCCATGTAGTTTAAACCCATTACTGTGGGCCCTATCCTCAGCTGCCAACAGGAACTTTTCCTGCCCTCCTCTAACTGATAACCTTTCAAATACTTAAAGATAGCAATCATGTCCCCTCTCAACCTCCTCTTCTCCAGGTTGAATATTCCCAATTCCCTCAGCCTTTCCTCATAGGGCTTGTTCCCTTGGCCCCAGATCATTGTTGTCACTCCCCTCTGAACCCTCTCAATTTTGTCCACATCCCTCTTGAAGTGAGGCCTCCAGAAATGCACACAGTACTCCAGGTCGGGTCTGATCAATGCACTATACAGCAGGACTGTGACATCTTGTGATTTTGATGTGATGCCTCTGTTGATACAGCCCAAGACCGCATTTGCCTTCTTGATTACTTGGCAGGGGTAGTCAACCTGTGGTCCTCCAGATGTTCATGGGAATTGTAGTCCATGAACATCTGGAGGACCACAGGTTGAATACCCCTGATCTAGGGTGTTCCTCACAATTTGGTGTCACCCCCAAGCCCTTCATCTAGATCATTGATAAAAATGTTGAAAAGTACCAGACCTAATACTGTGCCCTGTGATACTCCGCTGCTCCTCCTTCTCCACTCTGATAAAATACCATTGACAACCACTCTTTGGATGTGGTTTTCATCATGGGGAACCTTGTCAAAAGCCACTGAGTTTCCATGATCTAATAAGAACATTATTTGGTCAAAGAAGGACACTTAGTTTGTCTAGCAGGACCTGTTAGAGACAAATTTCCCAGATCAACAAATTGTTCTCCAGATGATTGCAGATCACCCCCAAGAGCCCACTTGGCATAGTGGTTAGAAGTGTGGACTTCTAATCTGGCGAACCAGGTTTGAATCTGCACTCTCCCACATACAACCAGCTGGGTAACTTTTGGCTCACCGCAGCACTGATAAAGCTGTTCTGACCAAGCAGTATTATCAGGGCTCTCTCAACGGTAAAAAAAGCGAATGCCATTTTGGGCTGTATCAACAGGGCATCACATCAAAATCACAAGATGTCATAGTCCCATTGTTTACGGCACTGGTCAGACCACACCTGGAGTACTGTGTGCAGTTCTGGAGGCCTCACTTCAAGAAGTGAAAGGGTACAGAGGAGAGCAATGAGGATGATCTGGGGCCAAGGGACCAAGCCCTATGAAGATAGGTTGAGGGACTTGGGAATGTTCAGCCTGGAGAAAAGTAGGTTGATATCCCTCTTTAAGTATTTGAAAGATTGTCACTTGGAGGAGGGCAGGATGCTGTTTCTGTTGGCTGCAGTGGGAAGGATGTGCAGTAATGGGTTTAAACTACAAGTACAACGATATAGGCTAGATATCAGGAAAAAAAATTTCACAGTCAGAGTAGTTCAGCAGTGGAATAGGCAGCCTAAGGAGGTGGTGAGCTCCCCCTTACTGGCAGTCTTCAAGCAAAGGTTGGATACACACTTTTCTTGGATGCTTTAGGATGCTCTGGGCTGATCATGTGCTGAGCAGGGGGGTGGACTAGATGGCCTGTATGGCCCCTTCCAACTTTATGATTCTATGATTCTATGATTCTATATATTATCTTCCCTGCAACGGAGGTCAGACTCACTGGCCTGTAGTTTCCCAGGTCATCTCTCCTCCTTTTTTTGATGATTGGTAACATTCACTCTCCTCAAGTCTTCTGGCACCTCTCCAGTCCTCCAAGTGGTCCTAAAGATTATGGATAAGGATTATGTAAAATCTCCAGAAAGTTCTTTAAGCACTCTTGGGTGCACACCATCTGGCCCAGGGGATTTGAACTCATCCAGTGTAAACAAATGCCTCTCTACAACCTCTCTGTCCATGTCATCTTGCCACCCATACACTATGCCCTGCTTGAGAGCGAGTTTGGTGTAGTGGTTAGGAGTGCGGACTTCTAATCTGGCATGCCGGGTTCGATTCTGCACTCCCCCACATGCAACCAGCTGGGTGACCTTGGGCTCGCCACGGCACTGATAAAACTGTTCTGACCGAGCAGTGATATCAGTGCTCTCTCAGCCTCACCCACCCCACAGGGTGTCTGTTGTGGGGAGGGGAATGGGAAGGCGACTGTAAGCCGCTTTGAGCCTCCTTCGGGTAGGGAAAAGCGGCATATAAGAACCAACTCTTCTTCTTCTTCTTCTTCTTAATCTCATCCTTAGATGTGTCCATATTCTTCTGGGAAAACACAGAGGCAAAATTGGTACTGAGCCTTTCTGCTTTCTCTCTATCCTCTGCCAGAGTTATCCACCTTCACCTGACAGCTGGCCTATTGCCTCATGTACTTTATGTTTGCTACTCACATATCTTAAAAAGCTTTTCTTGTTATAGTGAGGTTCCCTGGCCAGTCTCGGCTCACTCCCAACTTTGGCCTCTCTTATGGCTCACCAACAGTGCATAGTAACTTCATGGTTTATATGTACCTCCCAGCAACAGACCTAAACACCACAGAAACTTTGTTTTGGCTAGTGAAAGTAAGCAGAGGTTGAAATAGCCTTGTCTCCTCCCACAGGAGGTCCACATGGGTCTGTGCATACATGCCATTTGTCTTTTATGAACAAACTAGCAAGAAAACCCATTACAACCAGGAATGCAATGGGTGCTAGGACCCAAGGGACACCGGGAGGTGCAAATTTGCTGTCTCTCTCTCTCCCTCTCACTGCATGTCTCAGTGTGCCTTGCAGCAGGAGGCATAGCAGGTAATTAGGGCTAGTTTATAGGAGGGAAGCAGGGCTAGTGTGCAGTTTGGGGGCAGCTCTCTCTGTCTGTCTGTCTCTCCCTCCATCGCAGCAGGGGAGGCTCTCTCTGTGTGTGTCTCTCTGTGGCAACAAGAGCCATAGCAGGTAATTAGGGCTTGTTCTTAGGAAGGAAGCAGGGCTGGTCAGCAGCTTGGGGCAGCTCTCTGTGTGTCTCTCTCTGCCTCCCTCGCAGCAGAAGCAATAGGAGGGAATGAGGGCTCGTGTTCGGTCTGGCAGGGCTCTGTGTGTCTCTCTCTGTCTCTGGCATGGCTGACAGGAACATGGCTAGCATCCAGGGAGGGAGCTGTAGGGGCAGGGCTGGCTGCACCCTGATTGGTCCTATTCCAACTCGGATAGCCAGACACATTCCAGCCATGGGGCTGTTTCACAAATATATAGAGGAACCTTGTACAAGGATTTGTGGTTTTTGTAAAATGTTTGTGTTCTCTGCATTCTTTTACTTAAAAAATGGGATGAGACTTTCCTCCACTTATTTGAATAGATGGGTCCTTTCCTTGTCTCTTTTAAATCATACTAAACACAGGACCATTTGTTCTTCTCTGTATAGATCTACAGAATGAGTTAAACTTCAGTCCTTTTCCACAAAAAATTATATCAGAGGTCATATGTTAGAATACATTTTCTCTCAAGATGATTATATGTGTACTCTGTATTCTAGAGAAGATTTCCCCCTCTTCTCAACTGGAGAATTACAGAATATTCTCATGACCTTTCAAATGTACTGTTTAAAAAATCCCTGAAGAGATATAGCAATGGCCAATGTGGTGCATTTATAATGTTATCAGCACTCACAATGTCTTTGAATGGCTGTCAAATGGACCCCATAGGTTCGTAGAATACCTGCGAAAAAGAGCTGTTTTGTAGTCACGGAACAGTCACTTAAATGCCTTTCCACTGCATTAAGTGGGTTAATTCTTAAAACATTGATTCAAACCCTTAAGGGTAGACTCTGATGTGAATTATAGATAGGCATGAAACTTACTAGGAGAAAACTACGTATATCTTAAAAAGGAAAGTTGGTACAATTATTCTACTTTCGAATACAAAATTTCCTGTCAGATATCAGTTCTAGTAGATTCATTATTATGTGTATTGACCTGGTATTAATGCCACTGATGCCAATAGTGGCACACAGTCATTGCTACAGAGTTCAATCCAAAATTCAGTCTCTGGCAGGGCACCACTATTGCAGGGGTCTGACACGGCAAATTAGAATAAAAGAAAGGACAGGAGAATGTTCTACAACTACATCAGGAGGGTGATACAACTGATGGAGTACAGTAGGTTATGTTAAGTAGAGTTGGTTCAGTAATTAATAGTTATTAATAAATTCAGAATGAAACTTGGGCAGTTCCATAGACACACTGCTGCACTAGGGAGGATCTTTGGTGATGGGGGGTAAATTTCCCCTCACACACTGGCCAGCTGATCAGGGGCCTGGTACTAGGAGACTCTGCCTCCATTAGGAGGTTGGTAGCCCTAGTTTTCTCTTGCCCATTAGTTGTCATATGAATTAAGAGTGTGGGACATGAATGTAACAGGAAACTATATACATAAATAAAACAGGAGAGGATCATTTTTGTAGCCCATTTCAGAGTCCACACAAAGACTCCTGATTCAAGAAAGGGATGAAAATGTCTGAAAATTTCTAGGCCATGCAGTGGTTCCCATTGACAGCAAGGAGTTTAAAAAAGTGTGGCATATCTGAACATGGACTGAATGTACCTCTTTTCAGACAATTGCTTTGCAGGGTTTTACATTCGCACCACAATGAAATGCTGACATTATTTCTTTTTGCCAAGGAAAATGGCCACAGCCTTTTACTCATTCGGAGTGGCTCAGCCCGGAAGTGGACATGCCTACTTGTAGTCATCCAACCACAAGTAAGCCCCATTTTACGCAGGCATCCCTCAACGGGTGAGCCAGCCTGCTGCACATGGGAGGTGGCACCAAAGGCAAGCCCGCCGGGTGTTTTTGCCTCTGATGGGTTTGCCTGCCACCCAGAAATGCGAGCTCCACGATAGGCTCCACATCCGCACAGACCCTTAAGGGGGCCCCCTAAATACTAGGGATGCCAGCGCGCAAGCTTGGCACCCTAGACAATTCTGCTTCTGGCTACCATCCGCTCGCTGTGACAAAATATGCAACATTTTAATAAAATTCAATAATCCATAACAATTTAATTCAATTCAAGGGTGGGAGGGAGAGTTTTCGCTTTGCGCCAAGAGGGGAAAGAGGCAGGGCTTGCCAGAGCAGCTCTGTATAAAGAGATGCTCCCAGCCCCTCCCCTCTGGCCCGTGGCTCTGGTGCTCTGCCACTGGGGATTCTGGGACTTGTAGTCCCCTTTTCCCTGGCAGCGTTCCTTGGCGCTCCTACCCCTGCTGCAGCAAAGGCTCCTTTGCTGAGGACTCAGGTGCGCTTCCTAGAGGTAGCAGAAGTTGTAGGTAGGATCTGTCAGCTGTGATGTCATCAGGCGCATGCTGAATTCCAGAGAATTTACCAATATGGAAACAAATTGATGGCATTTTAAACATCCTCACAATTAATTTATTGCTAACTTATCACTTTAGAGCTGGGCAAAAGGAACCTGTCCATGAGAAATACATGAGCAGCACTCATTAGAATGCACATTTCTTCCTGTTAAATCATGGTAAGCCTGTGGAGCAATACTAAAGCAGGGAATAAGTATATTTGCCCCCAAGTTGCTTACTTGTCCAAAGTGATAACATCTGATTTATGTAGCACATCCTGGGACTTACAAGAACAAAAATTAATGAATGTACCTCAAAGTGAACTTTGGCAGAAATGGGGAAATTGTCTTGAGGAACCCCCTTAATAAATCATGCTTCCAAAAAGAAATATCTGGAGATTGTATATGTTTAGCACATAACAAAGAAGTCCTATAAACTCCACATATAGATAAGACTGATTATCTCCAAAGCAATTTCAAGAGCTCCTGAATTATCCTCCTTTTTCAGCTTCTAACAGCAATAAAAGGAGAAAGGGAGCCTCAAAAGTTCATTTTCATATAGATTTATAGGAAAAGTGCTTTGATGTCTTCAGCATTCCCTTGCCAGTTAAAAAGGGGGCTTCTATTAAATTTAACACCACTTCCCTCACTCCCTCTTTCACTGCCTCTCTCCCTAATTTTTCTGCCTGACTCCCACCCTTTGTGCTTCAAACCTCATTTATCTTTTATGAGTACTGGGCATCTTGCCACAACGATGCTGTGAATAATACAAGACTCCCGTAACCATTCAGGGTTTTTACTTTTCTTCTCCCAATCAACATATCACATTATTGACTTTCTCATTCAAGGAGGTGCCATGAATGGTCCAGTGCTTTAAAGTACTGCAGTGTACTATTCAGCACAGTGAATAGGCAATGTGAAGATGATAGCCAAACTTCTCAGGGTGCATTATGTGCTACAAATGTACATGGCATTTATTTTAATGATATGGGGACAAGCATTTAAGAGTTCTGAAAATCTGCAGCTTCCATAGACTATAGTGGAAGTTCACTGCAAAGTTCAGAATCTCTGAAATTGTGCTTTTGTTCTGCCCCATTAATGATGCCATCAGATGCAACTTTATCCAGCCAATTTTGAACACCTACCCACGAACTTCCCCAAAGGAGAAAATCAAAATGCTGCTTCAAGATGAAAACAGTCAAATAATTCTTTGCACAGCTAAATGTTGCACTGCCACCATGAAATTGTGTACTATCTATGTGGATCAGAAATTTTCTGTGTGATTTAGAGCCAACCACTATAAAGAGCCAATTGCCATTGGTATTTTAAAGTATGTTTTAAATATTGATTTTAATACCTTAACATACCTGTGATGTCAGACTTTTAAATCTTTTATACTATTATTATTGTTTTCTCTCTTTTAGAACTGCTTCAGTTTTTATTTACAAGTGTACTTGAATTTTGGTCTGAATGACCGTAAAATAAAGATTGATTGACCCATGCCTGCAGCACTTTGCCCATGAGGTTCTGAACATAATGTTTAACTCTTCTCAGCAGAGAGTGGGGCAGGAAAGATCTACCACTGCAAGCAGCTCATATAGGAAGTTTGTCAGATTCAACATAAACATATAATTTATACTTTGATTCAGGGCCTCAATCTGTAACTGTTCCCTTCCAAATCAAAGGCAATATGTGTTATATCCCTGCCTGATTTGTCAGCTTTCTGCAGGGCCTGTAAAACGGAGCTCTTCTGCCAGGTTTATAGTTGAAGCTGGGGTCTGCGAGGTAGAGCATTGCCCCCCCTAGGGGTCTGAAGTATACATCACCTCCCCCATTCTCCATCGCCTTGGTAGGTGGGAGTAGATTGTGATTGGCTGCCTCCATGTTATGTTATGATTTTTAATGTCTCTTAATGGGGTTTTAATTGGGGTTTTTAAGACAACTGTCACCCGCCATGAGCCTACCCAGGGAGTGGCGGGAAATAAATCAAATAATAAATAAATAAAATAAATAAAAAATATTATCTTCAAGGAATCCAGGTTCAAACTATTAAGCTCATCACTGCTTTAAGGTTCATAATGTTGCTTTAAAACAAATGTCTCCTTTAATAGACATGTAGAAAAGATTAGGAAAGTTTTATCTTTGGTAAATATTCTGTGGAAAAATAGGAAAAAAATAGATATCACTAGTTACTAGGGGCTGTTCCATACTTCAGAAAAAACCCACCCAGTGACTATTCAGCACTAGAAAGTGGGTGGAATGGGGGACTTACCATCTTGTGCCACTGTGCTGTGAGCCCAATCATGAGTGGGTCCCCACAGTATTTTAAATTTGCCCTGGTTAGGCTCTAAAATGGCAACAGCTTTCCAGGGCTGGATGCAGGGATGCTGCCATGTCTAGTTGTGCCCTGAGTCATGGGCAAATAATTTCAGACAAGAGTTCTTTCAGGGTTTCAAGGATAGAGGAGGGCAGGGCTGAGCAGCTGGTCTCCTTCTGCCCTAGCTAGAGCTCTCTTTCTCCTCTTGCAGCCATTCATAAACTTGCCTGCAGTGTTTCAGTGGCCTTAAAGAACCATAAATGTTGACTCTCTAATATTAAACACACAATTCAACAGCCATCAAAATACAGCCCCAATCATTCCATTCGATAATACATCAGAGTGAGAGAAGGGGAACCAGTTGGTAGCAATGCAGATTGTTCTAAAAATGTCATTAGGCCTGTTAACATCAATGGTGGTAAAGAGCAGCCCCTTCTCTGTTGCACTTCCAATGTGCTTTTGCAGGTGTGCAAAATAGGAAAATCTACTTCTAAAGTGCATTATCCAGTGTGTGTGGGATGGGCCATTATTCCTACCTATATGTGTTGGTGTGAAACATGGGGACACTTTTATATTTATCTATGCTCTCGCTTGATCTACACCATAGTGTGACTTTGGGTGCTGTTTATTGTATAGTACAGTTTATTTATAGTGTTTTTTCATTGTTAACTACCTTTGGTCCTGCTTGCAGGAGAAAGACTGAGTAAAATATAAATAGGTGACTAAATAAATAAATTAAAGAACAGTCATTGTGATTTATTTTTCTCCCTGAAATATTGTTAAGTGGCTGCAGGATTACCATGCCAATTACAGAACAATGAGATCTCACAGCCTTGTTAGAATGTGTGTGTGTATTTTATTTGTGTGTGTATACATACATACATATACCTGGTCCACAGGTAACTGTTTCAGGAATGATTTATATACAACTCAGTTGCTTTTAGAGGTCATTTCATCCCTGAATAGTAACTTTTCAGTTAGAAGTCATTTATGATCTTTACCTTGACTCAATTAATTTCTCAGATCTCAAGATCTTTGTAAACAACCTTTCTTTTTTGTCCACAATAAGACATGATTAGACCAAATCCAGCCTTGAGACAGATGCTTTTCTGAACTGGATGGGAGGAGGTGCCACTATCACTTGCCCACCTGCTATTACACATTACTGGGCAACAGTGGTGAGAGTGGAAGTAGCAACTACTCCTAGGCTTCCATGGGCAAATAGGAGCAGCTCTTCATTTGCCTAAACTTCTAGGCCACACTTTTTCCAACAGATATCACTGCTTCCTCACCAGATGTTTACACTCTGATATATAGAGCACCAGGAAAAGAAGGGGAGGAAGAAAGGCTTTCACTATGGACATGCAATACAAGAAAGGAAGAAAGGTTTAAAACATAAACAGAGAAAAGGGGAATGTTTTTTGAGTGACATTCCCCACAATACTTTACAGAACCGGTGGTCTGTCTGTCTGTCTGTCTGTCTGTCTGTCTGTCTGTCTGTCTGTCTGTCTGTCTGTCTATCTATCTGTCTATCTATCTATCTATCTATCTATCTATCTATCTATCTATCTATCTATCTATCTATCTATCTATCTATCTATCTATCTATAAATTGCTTGATAAGAGTATAAGGAATCAACCACTGAAGAAAAATTGTGAAAATGGAGTATATCTAGAAACTGTTTTGGTTGGTCCTTAAAAAATTACTGATATATAAAATGTATTGTACCAATTGCCTTGGAAAGGTTCTGTTTTTCTCTGTTTCACTATGGACAGGCAGAAGAACTGAGAGCTTTGGGAGGGGCACAATTCCATTATTGCTTCTACTTCCTCTCTCTTCAGGAAGAGCAGATCAGAGTGTCCTTTGCTGAAGCAAGTGAGCAGCCGTTAAGCTCTCTGTTCTCTCTCCATCTGCTGATGTGTGACCTGTAGGCCTGCCTGTAGGTTAGTCACAAGAGCCTTGGAATGTGCTTTCTTTGTAACTATCTTTTAAGCTTTTGTACTTTCTTTCAGAAAGGAGACTGAAGCAGATGGATATATTTTGTAAATAATCTTTCTTAGTAAAGATTCTGTGTTTAATCACAAATCGCTACGAGTCTAGATTTGTGCCTCACTGCATACTTTCAAAACACTCTGTTACTCTGCATCTCTGTTTCTCTAGAGGGATTCAGGGCTGAGCCAAGTCCCAAAGTCTCAACAGTAAGGCTTCAGCAGCCGCCCAACATGACAGCATGAATGTAGTGGCTTTGGTTGATTACTAGAACAGTGGTGACACAAGTTGAAATCCCTCCTCTAGCATGAAAAATAGCTGGGTGACTTTTGGCCTATCACTCTCTTGCAGTCTAACCTATATCAGAGCATTAGTGCTGCATGGACAAAATGGGTGAAGGGAGAATGATGTTATAAACGTCTTTCCATAGATTAAGAGAAAAGCATAGAATAAATAAATATATACAGCAAAACAATAAAAAAACATGCTAATTCCTTATGGTAGCCTAATCATAGTGAAAGTCATTGGCAAGTACAAATTGGTGTCCACAGGTATGGATAAGCTACAACCTGAGTATCTTCATCAATAACTAAATGTCCTGAGATGGAAACTTTTAAAAGTACACTGTGATATGGTAGCATGTTGATAAACTTTAACTTTTACAAAATGGTCTTCCCTCTTCACCTTTATCATTAGCACTATGGGTCTCCTCTGGTGCATTTTAATTCCCTTTTGTTTTTTGCCTTCCTCTCTGCTGCAAGAAACTAGTGCTTTTGGCAAAGGAATGCACAACTTGTCCAGAAGACAACACTTTTTAAGGTTGCATTAAATTTTGTTGCCGTATGCAGAGCATATGGATCCATCCATTTGGAAATGTTCAACCTAGACTTGGCAAAAACATTTCTGTGTATTAATCATCATCTTATTTCCCATCCTTCTTAGTAGCTTAGGATTGGTCACTATATATTAAAATAATCCATCTAAAAACAGTATAAATATTATTAAGTATTAAAACATTTGGGGAATTCCAGTTCTTTCTTGGGGGGGGGGTATCAGTCTTCTTTTGGCCTTGTGTCTGATGTTGTGTCTGGCCTCAATTGTAGGCCTGGTGGAACAGCTTCTGTTTTATAGGTCCTATGGAACTGAATGGTTCTAATCTCTGGTTATACTAATACTGGCTTTTCTCTTTCAGTGTTTTTACAAGAGATTCTTGCCCAAACTTTGCTATGCAACCTCTTGTTCTAAACTTCAGTATGCAGTTGATTACATGACAGTCAAAATGAAAGGTAAGATGAGAGTCACCACAGCAATTCAGGGAGGTAAATGGTAGACAGGTATCCAGTATAGTTGTCCAAATGCCACATCTACATTCAACCACTCCATAGGGTAAAAAAATCATTTAAAAAGTTTGACATTATTAAATGAAAAAGTGGCATAGCTGATATTGTGTTCAAGGACTTTGAGATGGCAGAAACATTGGAAATGTAGAGGCTGAGTCACAAGTACCATAACTAGCTTGTTAAATGCATCAGGGAACTTCCTTAATGGTAGGTATTATATTTGATTGGAATTAATCACTAGGCACCCATTTTAAAGAGCCAGGCTTATAAGAATGTGTTCAATTGACAACTTAAACTAAGTTGGGGGACCAAATGTTCTTAGCTTTATGGAGGAAAGATAGCACTTACAACAATGAAATAAATAAATAAACATGGAGGATGTGGAATAAATGGATGACCAGCATACATAAGCCATATGAAGATGTCTTACAATGCATTAAGGAGAATTTGGCAAATGCACTTTCCTCTGTGCAAGGATGATGATGATAAATTAATGACAGTGATGATAAATTGTCTAAATAAGAGCAATGTTTTGAGATAAGAAGTAGGTCTACTTGGATTATCTATTTTTTAAACAAACATTTATGTCCCTATCTGCTAAAAGCAACTTCAAGGCTGGTGATAATGTTCATTGGCATCTACCTTCTCCCTCTCCCTGACCTGCTGATCTGAAGAAATGTGAAGAATAAATTGTGAGATATCGAAGGTCTTCTGATAAGTGGTTTGGCCTTAAATACTAGAGCTTGAATATTCAGAAGGTGGTCTACTTTCCCCATCAGCCCAGGAGCTAGCAAGAAGTTCTCTCTCAAAGAAGAGGAGGTAAGAATGTCTTTTTTTGACAGGAAGAGTTGATTTATGGCTATGTTTCAAGCACTATGCAGACAACTCCTGCTAAATTATCACCTTATTACTATTTCTACTGAGTCAGCCCAGATATTAGGTTAACCCACATTTACATTAATGTACCAGCATGACTTCTTCTGAGAGCCCTCTGCAGAAAATGTATATCACAGCCTTGAAGTGTTTGCCATGATTCTTAAACATCTCATAATCATATTATTATTTTAAAAATTGTTTTTAAAAATTGGTAGGTTCATTTAGAAAAAAATAGTACCTGCTGGATATCCAACATAAAAGCATGGCTCTTTTGCTCTCTTGCCCTGCCCTTGATAGCCCAGGCTAGCCCAGTCTTATATTGGAAGGTAAGCAAGTTCAGCTCTGGTTAGTTTTTGGATGAGAGATCACCAAGGAAGTCCAGGGTTGTGATGCAGAGACAGTCAATATCAAACCACTTCTGAATGTCCCTTGCCTTGAAAACCCCATGGGCTCACTGTATGTCAGCTGTGACTTGATGGCCAAAGAAAGCTCTCCAATAATTCCGGGACTGCATAATGCAGCTGGAGAGGCAGCTGAAAATACACAGCTTTCCACCCTTATTGATGACCACCCAAGGAGCCGCCAGAAGGTGTTATTGTTATGAAACCAGCTGTTTGCCATATTGAACCTGAAGCCTCTTGACCAACAGCCAGTCAGATGATTCTAGGAAGCAATGATGAGAACCTCTTTAGCCTAAATCATCTGGAGTATAGTGGGTTGGATTCAACTAGTTGTTTTGAAGTGGGAAATAGAAGCAAAGGTTTAAGTTGACCACCAATTCTGGAATTCATGGGACCTGTACGTACAAAAACGACAGGAGGGAAATTAGGCCAGACAGAGTGAAAAAGCAAGCTAGATTCAGCACATTATATTGTTCACCAATAGACTTCATTGTTGTTTAAACTGTATGAAAGTAGGCTCCAGTCTTGGGTATGTCCATTTTACTGTGTGTGTGTGTGTGTGGGGGGGTGGCATTTCCAATTATACCATTTCCAATTATGGTAGCATTGATAGACTCAAGTAAGGAGAACAAATATAGTCTTAAATTCCACAGAACACTTCCATGCGACAGAAGGGATTTTCATTCATGGTGTGAAACTTACTTTCCTTCCTCTCCCACTGTGGCCCCAATACCACCACCACCAGCCCTCATCAGTACTGTGGCAGACAGAAAGAGAACCTTGAGGAGCAGCATGGATAGGGAACTTTACTTGAGAGCTGCAGTGAGAAGGGGAAGCAACAAGTACTGTTTCCTTTCCATCTACTTAAATCGTTTAGGAGATCCGAGTCTAAGAAAGACTCATGGTCTAATTCAGGCTTTATTGACATTCATATGATGCATAGCAATTTATCTCATTAGTGATAACCGAGAAGCTGATAACTACACCTTGTGTGAGACTGCTACAGCCATCTTCTGCTGCCCTTTTCATCTACTTTGCCTCTGTCCCTTAAAGGCTCCTTTTTGAGATTATTTGACTCTGGAGCCTGAAAACTGACTTCCATGGTCTGATACCAACTTTAGAATTTGCCTGCTAGAACAAATGTAGTATAAAAAATACCCTTTCATCAATGAAACACAATGACAGTTAAAGCACTTTCCTAGGCCTGAACACATTTTGCACTTAGGTGGAATAAAAGTCCTCTATAAAGTATGCTTGCTATGAGGTGAAAGGTTATGTGAATTGGCTTCTCCAGCTGGGACACGCTGGAGTGATGAGCGGATGAAATCCCCTTTATCCTACTATTTCCTTCCATTTAGATTAAGTTTGCATATTAACTTTATATTGTTGAGTGAAATAGTTCCAGCTACATTCTGTCCTATACTTCAGCTGCTTTCTGATGGCACACTCCCTCCCTCCTGACTTGTCTGGCACTAATCTGAGGTGTGAAATTGATGAAGCAAAATGGAAGGCACACAGCTTTGAAATAGCTTTCACTTAGTCCACACATTCTCCAATTTGTTTGGCTCTTGTAGGCATGAAAGATGCCTGTCAGCACACTGCCTTCTAAATGCAACAGGTGTCTGCCACCTGCAATTTCTTTTGCTTTTCTTTGTACAGTGATCAAAAGGGAAAAAATTGCCTTATGATATTTTAATCTCATCTGTTCAGGAAGAGTAAAAAGGACTTTGTCCCCCCCCCACCCCCATCAATGGCAACAGAGGTGTCAAATTAGCCACAGAAAACAGAAAAGTCCACAACCCAGATATTATAGAGCCAAGTCTATATGATCAAGGTCCTTATTTAATGGTGTAGTTATGGTTTTAAATTGACTAGTTGTAAATTCCAACTTTGTTCAGAGCGTGACCCTTCTGATCCATATGCTTGCAATGAATACAATCCACTCAACCTTCAATGTTTTGAAAGCCTGCAGGATATCAGTGGCAAAGAATGAAACACATGCTTAAGTCTCCCACTGAAATAAGTGAGACAGAAAAATCTGTAAGAGGACTGGCTGAGGCCAGCAAATGACTGGCTTTGATTAACAGAGCTGAAGGCAAATCTCTGCCTTTTGATGGCAGTCTCAATAGGTGGAACTAGTAAGGATGACTAAGAGAAAAGCAACTGTAGCATGAAAGGACAAAGAAGAAGTAGAGTTGGTTTTCATACCTGGCTTTTCTCTATCCTAAGGGGTCTCAAAGTGGCTTATAATCATCTCCCCTTCCTCTCGCCACAATAGGCTCCTTGTGAGGTAGGCAGTAGTTCTAAGTAGGGATTTGTATCTGGGTGTATCTGAGCAGCCAAATGCACATTAGAAAATCTGAACAGCTATCTGGAAGAGTCAATCTCAAAAAAACCTTGATGGGGGATATTTTTCTTAATATTGGCCAATGCCAAATAGCTACTTCTAAAGGGCAATCTTAAAGGCTGCAGAGCTAACTCTATCCTTTGTGCTGGATCCAGGGGAACAGGAATGAGGCAGAATGAGACATCTCTGTTAGTAAATGGGGGAAAGCATCTTGGGGTAGCTGTGGTACTTTTTGGCCAGTCATTTCAGCAGTGACTTTAGCAGGGTTGTTGGCTTCAAATGCAGGTTTTAAAAATAATGCCCCCCCCCCCCACACACAGAGGTTTCCCAGGGATCAGGGGATGTGGGGAAGACCAGTGACAAATAGAATTCTTTGTTAGTGGGAGCAGAGCTCTTTGCCCAGTCAAAGAAGCTGTTTCATGACTGATTCTCTTTCAAATTTTGCATGGGCAAAGAGTATAAAAGTAGGGCCTGGCTGAGCTAGACTCGATTTGTGAGAAAGGTTTAGAGAGTGTGCAGTGATAACTTTGGCTCCAGTTGCTGCTGCCTGTGAGAGACTGACTCAGCTATGGATTATGGATTCTGACCCACCAGTTTGAAGAAGACAGACTGGTTTAACCTATTTTTGCACATTTCTTCAGGACTTCAGGCTTTTTTGGGGGAAGGGTCCTTTTGTTTTTTGTTTTTAGCTTGCTGTTAATTCTCTATGTTGAGGGGAGGGAACTTCAGGCTATTTTTCTATGTTGTTCTTCCCTTTTGGTTTTGCTCTTTGCTTTAGCTTGCAAATGTTTGCTTTTGTGGAGTTGTCTTAAAATTGTTGTTTTTATTTTTGGGGTCTCGGGGGGACTTGTGTATATGTGTGGGCATTCTGCTTTGTTTTTGCTTTTTAAATCTATTTTTCTTGAGTTTTCTTCTCTTTCTCCTTTTACTATCCTTTGTTGCATTTTCCTCATTTTCTTTTTTTAAGGTTAGGAATCCTCGTGGTCTTTGTTGCTTGCATTCTCTGATTTTTTTCCTTTCCTTTTTGGTGAGGGGGGGTGTAGGGGGGCTTTTCACTTTGTTTCTTGCACTCTCTCTCTCTCTCTCTTTGGCCTTTTTATCCTGTTTACGTTTTAGTGGTTTAATTTGTTGAAAGATTTGTGTAGTGATTTTCACTTGAATAGTTGATTGGCATCTTTTTTTCCTTCATTTAATTTATGGACAATTGGTGTGTGGAGGGGTGTTAGAGGTCAGCAAGTGTTTCATTTAAAGGTGTGGCTTGGTGCACTGTGTGTGCTTCTGATTCAGAGCATAGAAATACCTGTTTGGAAGCAGGTATTAAATAGCCTTTAGTAATAACAGTCTGTTAGAAATTGTTTAAAAAACTTCCAAGTGCATTTCATCACAGAGCTTTAGTTCCTCCTTAATTAGGCCAGTGCTAGGCTATTAAAAGAGGCAAGTTTGTGTGTGCAAAACAGTAGTATAAATAGCCTAGATTAGCTTTAAGAGACTCTTTCCAATGTGCTCTGAGCTTCAGTACTTGAAGGCAGGCACTTGTAGTCATAGACAAATTTTGCTTCAGATTGTCCTCCTGCAGTTTCATTTTTCAGAAGGGAACTGAGTTCTAGAAAATAAAAGCAGGCTTGCTCCAATAGAATAGTCAGGGAAAGTTTAATAGAGAACCTTAAACTTTTTGTTTAAAGTCTTCACATTCCTCCCTCCTACTACAACTGCTTCAAATCTGCCCAACCCTCTGGATCTCAGTAGGAGTTGAGCGGAGTCTCTTTGCAGTTTCCACCATTCTTTAATGATATTGTTGTTATTATATTAATGTTATTGTTTTTATCACATTGTTGTTACTATAAATGATGTTACCTGTATCATTTTCTTGTTTCATGTAAACTGCCCTGAGCTTTCAGGGAGGGCGGTATATAAATACAATAAATAAATAAATGTCAAGGATAGCTTCTATCAAACCAGTGTTAGATTTCTGTATAGCAAAGCATTTGTTCTAAATAGGTATCCCCCTCACACAAAAAAACCTGAAGCAATGTTAGGCTAGGCGCATTTAAAAATTAAAAACAGTTTTTGGTGGGAGGATTGAAAAAAAGGGTTAATAGCCCGTGATATGGTAGTGATATGGTAGTGCAGGTGGCTAGGTAACTAATTTCCCTCAAATACTAGTTAGAAAGAGTTTGGTCTAGGGTAACAATGAGAAGCAGGAAGGAAACACACTAGGGCCCAGGGGCAAGGCTAAGGAGAAGACTGACAGAAAAGGGGGGAGAGAGCTGTGCCCCCCCCCCCCCCGTGTGGCAGTCTTGTTCGCAGTCAACTTACACCACTCCATCTTCTGGCTGGTGCAATTGAGAGGCCACACAAGGTCCTTTTCATTGAGGATGGTTCTGGAGCACTACCCACAGAGGTGACCACAGATAACCACAGAAGCTTTCTGAGATGTCTTTTGGGGTGAGCACTAGGGATGAGAGTTCTCTGACTCAGGAGCTCACTCTAGGCAACCAAAGGCTGCTGGAGGAACTAGAGGAGAGGCTGGATTAGATTGAGTTTCAGGTGACTCTGCTCGAGCCACCAAGATATGGCTTCCAAACATCTGGCGAATAGATCTGAGCGGGAGTCCAGGCGGCCATCCATGATGAGGTAGAGCTGGGTGTCATCTGCATATTGATGACAACCCAGCCAGAAACTCTGGACCAGCTGAGCCAGAGGGCACATAAAGGGTGTAGGGGAGAGCACCACCCCCTGTGAGACACTATAAGGGAGTCAAAAGGGGCACAGCAACTTATCCTCCACTACCACCCTTTGTGTCCGGTTACGTGGGAAGGAGAGCAGCCACTGAGGGGCTGTCCTATGTATCCCCATCCTGCCAAGGCCATAGGCCAACATCTTATGGTGAACCACATCAAATATGGATGACATCACAAGGATGGCTGAACTGCCCCAATCCAGCTGGCATCAGAGATCATCCATCAGGGTGACCACCACCATCTCCATGTCATGGCCAAGATGAAAGCCTGACTGTTATGAGCGGAGTGCCAAAGTTTCCTCCAAGAATGCCAGGAACTGGTCCACAGTGGCCCTTTCAACCACATTACCCAGAAACACAGGATGCGAGACTGGACAGTAGCTGGCCAGGTCCCATGGATCAAGAAATGGTTTCTTTAGTAGAGGACGAACCACTGTCTCTTTTAATGCCTCAGGGAACTTCCCATTAGACAGGGAGAGATTAATAATGTCACGGAGTGGGCCTCATATCTACTGGCTTCCCTCTTTGAACAGCGAAAATGGACAGGGATCTAAGGGACATGCATTGACCCCAGCAGCTTGTCCACTTTGGATAATGAGTTGTCTGAAGCCATCAAATGTCACCTCCAAAGGAGGCTAATGGGCCTCCAGTTCCCTATCTGCATCAACCCTGGCAGGAAGGTCTCAGCAGAGCAACAAGACTTTATCCACAAAAAAGCTTTATAATGCCTCACAGCTAAGATCCAATTTACTAAAATTTTGGCACCCATCCTCGAGGGTGGTAAGAGACTGAACTACCTTACACAATTGTGCTGAGCGAGAGCTCGTGGACACAATTTCTATGGCAAAGAAATTGTGATTTACTACTTTCACTGGCATCTCATATGCCCTCATAAGCATGTGGTAGGATGTTTTTGCTGCTTCATTGCAAATTTTCCACCATGCTTGCTTTAGTCGTCTCACTTCCCTATTCCTTTCCTGAAGCTCTTTTGATTAACATGGGCCTGTTTGAGGCAAGGGCAGAAAGGACATCTAGGGGCAAACTTGTCTATGGAAGCAAACAGGTGGGACTACCAGTCCTCTACCAGCACCATCAATGAGTCACCAGGAGGCATCGGGTCCTGCTGAGCATTCCAGAATGCAGTTGGATCCATAAGTCATTGTGGGCAGGCTAAAATGGGCATTGCCCAAACAAGAAAGGGGTGGAATCTTGAGCTGAGCCCACAGGACATAGTGGTCTGACTCTGGGGAGACAAACACCACCATCAACTCCACCTATATCTGAGCACCAAAGATCAAATCGAGGGTGTGGTTGGCCTGATTGGTAGGACTGGTAAGAAGAAGAAGAGTTGGTTCTCATATGCTGCTTTTCTCTCCCTGGAGTCTCAAAGTGGCTTATAATCAGCTTCCCTTTCCTCTCCCCACAATAGACACTGTGAGGTAGGTGAAGCTAAGAGAGCCCTGATATTACTGCTTGGTCAGAACAGCTTTATCAGTGCTGTGGTGAGCCTAAGGCCACCCAGCTGATAGCATCCAGGTGGCCACTGGCATCAGATGGGGCATTGGGCAGCAGTACACCAACCAGATGGCCAAACCATCTGTACCTACAGGTTACCTACAGGTTACTAGGCACTGTAGATCAATCATCAGAAAGGCCAAAGCTGAGAGTGAGCTAAGATTGGCCAGGGAAGCCCATTGTAACAAGAAAAGATTTTTCAGTTATGTGAGGAGCAAACGTAAAGTAAAGGAGGCAATAGGCCCACTGTTGGGTGTGGATGGACAAACTCTAACGGAAGATGCAGAGAAAGCAGAAAGGCTTAGTGCCTATTTTACATCTATTTTTTCCCACAGATCAAAGTGTTTAGGCACATCTAGAGATGGCCATAGCCAAAGGACAGTGTCTGGGTGGCAGGTTAACATGGATAGAGAGGTTGTCGAAAGGCATTTAGCTGCACTGGATGAGTTCAAATCCCCTGGTCCGGATGAAATGCACCCGAGAGTACTCAAAGAACTTTCCAGAGAACTTGCACAGCCCTTGTCCATCATCTTCAGAACCTCTTTAAGGACTGGAGATGTCCCGGAGGACTGGAAGAGAGCAAATGTTATTCCGATCTTCAAAAAAGGGAGGAAGGATGACCCGGGAAACTACAGACCAGTGAGTCTGACCTCTGTTGTGGGGAAGATAATGGAGCAGATATTAAAGGGAGCGATCTGCAAACATCTGGAGGACAATTTGGTGATCCAAGGAAGTCAGCATGGATTTGTCTCCAACAGGTCCTGCCAGACCAACCTGGTTTCCTTTTTTGACCAAGTAACAGGTTTGCTGGATCGGGGAAATTCGATGTCATTTACTTTGATTTTAGTAAAGCTTTTGACAAGGTTCCCCATGATGTTCTGATGGATAAATTGAAGGACTGCAATCTGGATTTTCAGATAGTCAGGTGGATAGGGAATTGGTTAGAGAACCGCACTCAAATAGTTGTTGTCAATGGTGTTTCATCAGACTGGAGAGAGGTGAGTAGCGGGGTACCTCAGGGCTCGGTGCTTGGCCTGGTACTTTTTAACATATTTATTAATGATCTAGATGAGGGGGTGGAGGGACTACTCATCAAGTTTGCAGATGACACCAAATTGGGAGGACTGGCAAATACTCCGGAAGATAGAGACAGAGTTCTGAACACAATGGAAAAATGGGCAAATGAGAACAAGATGCAATTTAATAAAGATAAGTGTAAAGTTCTGCATCTGGGTCAGAAAAATGAAAAGCATGCCTACTGGATGGGGGATACGCTTCTAGGTAACACTGTGTGTGAACGAGACCTTGGGGTACTTGTGGATTGTAAACTAAACATGAGCAGGCAGTGTGATGCAGCGGTAAAAAAGGCAAATGCCATTTTGGGCTGTATCAACAGAGGCATCACATCAAAATCACAAGATGTCATAGTCCCATTGTATACGGCACTGGTCAGACCACACTTGGAGTACTGTGTGCAGTTCTGGAGGCCTCACTTCAAGAAGGACGTAGATAAAATTGAAAGGGTACAGAGGAGAGCGACGAAGATGATCTTGGGCCAAGGGACCAAGCCCTATGAAGATAGGTTGAGGGACTTGGGAATGTTCAGCCTGGAGAAAAGGAGGTTGAGAGGGGACATGATAGCCCTCTTTAAGTATTTGAAAGGTTGTCACTTGGAGGAGGGCAGGATGCTGTTTCTGTTGGCTGCAGAGGAGAGGACACGCAGTAATGGGTTTAAACTTCAAGTACAATGATATAGGCTAGATATCCGGAAAAAGTTTTTCACAGTCAGAGTAGTTCAGCAGTGGAATAGGCTGCCTAAGGAGGTGGTGAGCTCCCCCTCACTGGCAGTCTTCAAGCAAAGGTTGGATACACACTTTTCTTGGATGCTTTAGGATGCTTAGGGCTAATCCTGCGTTGAGCAGGGGGTTGGACTAGATGGCCTGTATGGCCCCTTCCAACTCTATGATTCTATGATTCTATGATTCTAACCCTCAACCATGTCCCATCCAATACCAAAACACATTACTCCAGAGATCACAAGTGCTAGGAGAGCCTTGTAGGAAGAAACCCTCTGGACAAGAATAGCCACTCAACCTCCCACCCCTACTATGGAGCCGAGACAGATGGAAGACCAAGAACTCAAACAGGGCTAGTTCTTTCAGGGCCACTATTTTGCTTTTTGACACCCAGGTCTCGGTCACACAAGCCAGACTCTGCAAAATAATCCCACAGAGTTGAGGTCTTGTTGTTAATAAACCTGGCATTGCATAGCACTAGAGTTGTTTCCTCCCTTGCCTCTACCCTCACACATCTAGGGATGGGATGGAGGTTAGAAGAGGAGCAAATGTGCCCGGGCCCATGGCTGTCTCTCCACAACCAAGGCCCATATGACTCCACATCGTTCCCAGCTCTTTTATTGTCCAACCTTCACCCCCCCCCCCATGATATCACCCTAGGCTTAGCACTGTCAGGATCCCAGCCTCATTTTGGGCCTCTCCTATCAGCAACCTATCCCCCCCCCTCCGCATGCTCCTTGTGGTGGGGGTGGCCAACCTTACTAATCACTAGCCATAGATTAACTGTACTCTGCTTTCGTTTTTCTTACTGCAACTTCAAGATCCCAGTTTGAGTGGTCCATCAGCTGTCTCTTCTTTATGGGTTGGTTTACTTTGGACTAACCAAGGTGGAAGAACCTAATTTAGATTGTAAGTAACTTTAATTGAGATGCAGCTCAAAGTAAAATCACAGATCAGGCAAATTAACTTTTGACTATATCTAGATTCTATTTCTAGACATTTTGTTTCTACATGTACCTTTTCCATGTAATACAAGTTGTGTTGGTGATTATATATTAAATACAGAAACAGTGGTGATGCATGGGTATCATAGTGCATGACTTAGAAGAAATAATTGCAGACACAGGGCAAAGTTATAATTAATTACTTCAGTGAGGGGATTTCTATCTAATCAATCCTATCTAAAATCAGTTCCTACCAGTGGCCCTTAAATGTGGTCCAGTGCATGTGGTCCAGACAAGCATGTCTGTGCTTGTCTGTCTTCTCTCACAAAGGAAAGATAGACATGTGTGCATACTGTGATCCTTCAAAAAGCTATGCCCCATGAATAAGAGAATAAATAATAGCTAACATGACAAAACAGGGAAAAAACACTGTTCCCGTTGATTTTGATATTGACACGCTCCCCCAAATGTCCAAGCATGCAGAGTTATCTTATTTCATTAGCTTTCTGGTTAAGTGCTTGCTCTCTATTCTATCATTTCTTTGTTCAGGATTTACAGTACCAAAATGGGAGCCGTGTGTACGATAGAGTGAACAATTTCAATTTGCCCTGGGTCTCAGCTGTTATATATGTAGGGGACACTCTGACGTGACAGACTTTGCAGTTGAGTTGCAGTACCTTAAAAAAACTTTAATAGTATTTCTAAAATAAAAGGCAGTTTAAATAGCATTTCGGAGAATTCAGTCTATGCATATAACTTTAATTAAATTCAGCTACAATGTTTATACACATAGTATCTCTGTAAATAACTTCCTAAGTGAATACATTCTGAAGTACAGGGCATTACTCTATATGGCTTCCTTCCTTGGCCAACATAAATTAGGAATCTGAGGATCTCTGTGAATTAAAATGTGAGTTTCTGCCCAATATAAACCTTTGTGCACCCCTCAATGGATGGGTGTGCCTTTCTACAATAGAAGGTGTTGGTATTAAACGGCTGTGTAGTTATATACATCTGTCATCCCAGATGTACTAATTTCTGAAGTCAAGGGGTTTATGTTCTGTAAATACTGTAAATATTTTTATTTTGTTACAATGTCTGTACGCAACTGACTTTGCTTTTCCTTTGGCCAAGTGTCCCCTTTGGCCAAGGCTACTAATTAATTCATCTGTTGCTTCAGCTTGGATTAATTCTTCTTCTCTCTATCCATGTGCTATATCAGTGCATAGCAAACTCTGCCAGATACAGTTTATGTGTTCCCCAAAGGAACACTAGTAAAGTGAACAAACAGAAGTTGAACAACCTTATTTCAGAGTCAGTCTGCCTCTCCTTTAAGGGGGGGGGGGATATGATGGCATACATGTTAGAAAAAAAGGGAGAGGTGCCAGGTTGAAAAAAATAGGCCTGGACAGCAATCTCACCCCCCCCCCCACCAAATCTGTTAATTTGATTAATCCACTTTAAATTCAGTTCAGTTAGCTGTAGCTTTTGTTAATCAGTTAATCAGTTGTAGAGAAAAGGGTAAAACAGCTTTTGGCCATGCCCAAGCTTTATACATATCTGAACCTGGACTGGGAATCTTGAACAAGAAGATTCAAGTAGTAATGATGTTTCTCCTCAGTTTCCCTTCCTGTTCCCTAACATAGTTTAAACTATCTGAACATTGCCCGTGGCTAAATAAAGCAATAAGGGCTTCTGGGGCGGGATGTGTCTGGGATGAGGAAGGGACAGACAATCAGACCAATCGGCAGGCGCAAAGTGCCTGCCGATTGGTCTCTCCGATTCCCAGCTCCAGCAACTGCGAACCGCGTGCAGCGCAGCTCGCAGTTGCTCCCGGCCTGATGCGGTGAGAGGCGCGAAGCGCCTCTTGTCACGTCAGGTCGCTGCCTGAGGTAGCTCCCGGCAGTCGCGCGGAGCGTGGCTGCCGGGGGCTCCCTGCCCGGCGGCCTGCCCGGCTGCGTCAGGCCGCCACCTCAGAGAGCCGCCGCCCAAGAGAGCCGCCGTCGCCATGAGCCATGCCGCCCGACACTGTACGTTTTCCCTCCTCCGCTTCCTCCTCCTCCTCCCCTCCGCAAAATCCCCCCGCACGAGGAGCCGACACTTTAGCAGCAGCAGCTCTCCTTCCTGCCTGCCTGCTCCATGGAAAGGCAGCAGCTCCTCACCAATCAGCTCCACGAGCAGGTTATAACGTGCCCCGCCGGGTCTGCTTTTTTCATTGCAGCCGAGCTCTACTACTAGTCTGTTAAATATAACAGTTAGTATTGAGGAAAATTCTAAGGTCCATTCCGCATGACTTTAATATAGCACTAGTCTTGCATTTTGTTTTTGCCACTAAAACTATGTTCCGCATGATGTCGTGAGCAATCTGCAACACTCCTGCAACACTTGCGCGAAAATTGCTTCATTGTAGCGATTTCCAGGGAATTAGGAAAAGTGGATTCACCCTCAGAAAATGGCTACACTCCTGCCAACAACCTGCAACACTTGCGAAAAAGACCAGTGCGTTCTCAATGTAGTGGTTGCAACAAAGTCCCTCCCCCTGGCTCTCTCCTCTGAACTTCCGGCGAAGCCATCGCCATTTTTCCCCCCTCAGAGCGAGCGGGGAAAGCAACGAACCAATGAGGCTTCATTCAACCAGTGAGGCTTCTCTGGCTACAGTCCCTCCACAGAAGTGCTTTAAAGCTCCCCTAAGTCCCCAAGCACAACACATCCCCCTGGGGGAGTGCAGAATTGAACCCGGTTCATCGGATTAGAAGTCCGCATTCCTAACCACTACACCAAACTGGCTCTATGTTTCTCAACTATATTCTGTACGACTGCATGACTTCTGGGGGTTCTGGAAGTCTGGAGAATGTTTCAGGGGTTTCTGAATGGTAAAAATCTTGAGAAAGGCTAATGTAAAGAAAGTACATGACTATTCCCTAAAATGAATTAAGAGGTCTCCGCACATGTAAGGCTTTGGATAATGCCTTGAACATTACAAGAAAAGCAATATTTTTATGCCACAGGATAACTATTTGTAAAATATTACAAACTTCATGCAAACCTCCCTTGTTTTATACTAACAATATAACGTGTTGTTGTTGTACTTTATATTTTAAGGCAATCTCCCCCCACCCCCAATGTTCTGTCCCAAGCAGTCATGGGATAAAACAAAGTAAATATCTAGGGGGGAAGAAAAAATAAAGCTCTGAAGAGGCTGTTTGGCTTCTGTCTGGCTTCTGTTATAGGGTGCCAACAGCTGTTGGATTCTTCTTTAGTGGCTCCAAATTTAATAAAACCGAATAAATCTCTAAGAAAGCACTTTAAAGTGGCAGCTTCATTCTGCCGTGTTTGTTTCCATCTCAAAATGAGGTCTTCCTCTCCAGTTTTTCCTCCCCTTTTCTCATTTTATGGAATCATTTCAAGTTATGTTAAAGCACAGGAGAGGAAACACAAAGCCCTAAGATAAACATCTTGTGGACTTCTCTTCTTTGAGAAGTGGAAGAGCAAAACTAGGATGTGGATGAGGTAGGAGAAAAGAATCTGATTTAACGTGAGAAGGGAAGGCAAAATTCTTAAATTTAAGTTTGGGACTAGAGAGAAAGATGATATGGCTCAGCATTCCCAGAAAGGTACATGATCCTAGTCACAATAATTTCTTCTTTTTAGGAAGACTTTTCTCATTCTGTATAACAATGATCCTGGCCTGGATTATTCATAGGGCTGCCAACTCTGCGTTGGAAAATACCAGGAGATTTTGAGGGTGAAGCCTGGGAAGGGAGGGGTTTGGGAAAGAGAGGGATCACAGTGGGGTATATTACTTAGTGCAGACTTTCTCAGCCAGGGTTTTCTGAAACCTGGGTTTCTTGATGGCCCTGGGAGGGTTTCCTGAATGTGTGGAAGTTATTATATATATATTTGTTAAATATTTATTGGGGCATATGATGATGTATGGTCATGTTCAATGTTCTAGTGTTAATTTTTAAGGCCCTTCATGCTCTGGGACCCACATATTGTCTCATGCTTCCTTCAGGGCCTTGCATGAGCTTTCAGTCCTGGTCCCAGATTGGTGGAATGAGCTCCCAGAAGAGCTGAGGGCCCTGCAGGAGCTTTCACAGTTCTGCAGGGCCTGAAAGATGGAGCTCTTCTGCCAGGGCTTTGGTTGAGGCCAGGGTGTGGGTGATCTGGAGGCCTCTCCATACATATATTAATAACAGCTATGTTCCCTCTGGTAGGACAGGCACCCCTAGTCCTCCCCTGAGGTGCTGGGTGGGTAAGGAAAGTTGAGTTGGAAGGGAAGGGGTGAGAGCTTTCGTTCTGCTGCCAAGTAATTTGGTAATCTGTGGGGTTTTAACTTTTTAAATTTTTATCTTTGGGGGTTTTATCTCTTAATTGTGACACATGGCAAGATGGCCCTCGATAGCAGCAAGATAAAAATAGGAAAAACAAACAAACAAATAAATGCCATAAAATCATAGAGTTGGAAGTGTGCCACACAGGCCATCTAGTCCAACCACATGCTCAGTGTAGGATCATTCTAAAGGATCCATTATAAACATCTGTCCAGCCACTGCTTAATGACTGCCAGTGAGGGGGAGCTCATCACCTCCTGAGCCATTACTATGGGTCATATCTTCTGCTGGCCAACAGGAACCACTCCCTGCCCTCCTCTAAATGGCAACCTTTCAAATCCTTAAAGAGAGCAATAATGACCCCTCTTCTCCAGGCTGAACATTCCCAAGCTCCTCAGCCTTTCCTCAAAGGTCTTGGTCCCAGGCCCCAGATCATCCTCATCCACATTGTTCTCTGTGCTGTCTCAGTTTTGTCTATATCCAGTTTGAAATGAAGTGTCCAGAATTGCACACAGTACTCCAGGTGTGATATAACCAATGCAGTATGCAGCAGGACTATGACATCCTGTGATTTTGATATGATTCCTCTGGTGATACAGCCCAAGACAGCCTTTGCCTTATTTACCACCACATCATACTGTCTGCTCATATTTAGCTTACAGTTCACAAGTGCCCCAAAATTATATTCACACACACTACTCATCCAGTATACATGCTTCCCATTTTTGTAACCCAAATGTCAACCTCCACCCCACCAAATGGCCAGTGATGGGCCTAAAGAAGCTGGAAAGGGGAGGGGCCCCTGGTGGGTATGTATACAGTTATGCTTCCCAACTATATTCTACATGATCACGCCACTTCTGGGGTTTCTCAAAGCCTGAAGAATGTTTCAGGGGTTTCTCAATGCTCAAAATGTTGAGAAAGGCTGTCATACAGTTCACCATTCAGTGGAGCCCTTTGCTCCAGGAGAATTGATCTCTGTTGCCTGGAAATCACTTCTAATTCTGGGAGATCTCCAGGACCTGCCTGGAGATTAGCAACCCTAACTATTCTGTTATTCGGCTCTAAATGTGTGCTGGGGATGTTTGAACACCAGGTGGTTTGGATCATATTACCAGTCACAGTCACTGAGGAAATTATTGATGATTGGTTTGATGACTCATAAAGAAGAAGAAGAGCTGGTTCTCATTTGCTGCTTTTCTCTACCCAAAGGAGGCTCAAAACGGCTTACAGTCACCTTCCCTTTCCTCTCCCCAAACAGACACCCTGTGAGGTAGGTGAGGCTGAGAGAGGCTTGATATCACTGCTTGGTCAGAACAGTTTTATCAGTGCTGTCGGGAGCCCAAGGTCACACAGCTGGTTGCATGTGGGGGTGTGCAGAATCAAACCTTGCATGCCAGATTAGTTGTCCATACTCCTTACCACTACACCAAACTGGCTCTCACCCATTCATTGCTGATCAAAGGGTTACTATATTCTCTCCCCCCCCCCCAGCAGAATACAGCACAATTGATTTTCATGCATACATAATGTCAAACAGTCCTAGGGACCTGTCTCTCATGCCACTTCACTCCACAGCTACAACAACGTCTTAAACCAGTAATCAGCTGTACACACACAGTGTTGGCCAATCAATTATTTTTACAAAGAATAAAAATCCTACTGTTTAGTCTTTCTGTATTCCTTAGTGATGGGAATGGCTGACATTGCAGCTTTGTAGAGTATCATGGGAGTTGTAGTTTTCTCCTTTATATCTTTTTTGCATCTTACAACTTCAAGTAAAAAATAAAATAAAATTGTGCATCACAGTAAAAAGTGCTGTCCCTAAAGGAAGAAAAAAAAGAACATTTTGAAAGCAAGAACTCCCTGTGCTGGGTAAACAACAACAACAACAACAACAAATCTGCTTAAGTCTCTACAATAGATGATGCACTATTCTGAAAAAGCCTTTTGATGGCTTTCTAGTTTCTACTAGGCAGTCAATTGTGACACGAGCAAGGACTGCTCTGATTGGCTGCCTTCATGTGCAAGCAGCACCAATGCACAGCTACAAAACCAATTTGCAAACTGTACAAGCTGTTTGCTCGAAAACCAAACAAATTTGGGGATCTGCTCACCTCGATCACAGCCCTCAAACTAGATAATTTAGACTCTCCAATGTGCTTGCAGTAAATTTTGCAGATCCCTAAGCTAGGAAAACAGAGATATAGTTTGCTTGTATTTGCTGAGGGGGGCAGAAGTTATAAGTAGGCAGCACCTGCTACGCCAGCTCACTGTGCTGTCTTGTAAAGCAGCGGTCCCCAACCTTTTTCAGGCTGGGTACCAAGGGGGGGAGGCACGGGCATGGATGCGCAGGTGCCCACAAACCAGCAGGCGTGTCTCCCCCCCCGCGGCACAGCGCTCGCTGCAGGAGCACGCTGTGTGCCTGCCAACGTGCAAGTGCGGACCTACCGCGCCTGTATGTTTGTGGGTGCTGGTGCGCCAATGCCTGCAAACACCTGCTGGTCCATCAGCACCCACGCCTCCCTCCCGCAGCACAGTGCTCGCTGCGCCAGGAGGTGGCCGATCACTTCCGGCGCAGCAAGCGTACACCATGGGGGGGGGTAGGGAGGTGCGCCTGGTGGTGCACCAGCGCCTGCATCTCCCCCCCCCACTTTGGCCCGGTTCTGAGGCCTCCATGTCCCGGTACCAGGCCACAGCCCAGTGGTTGGGGAGCACCACTGTAAAGGACAGAGAAAACTCCTTCATATATATGAGCTAGGAAGTAGGCCAAGCTGTAGAGGAGGTATAAAAGCATATGTCTGTGTCACCGTTCCCCAGCCATAAGTAGCAGATGGGACAAATGTTTCACTTGATCTCTATTGCTGATAGGTAAGACAGATTGTATTTAGGCAACAGTAAAGAGATCACTTGTGGCACAGAGTGGTAAGGCAGCAGTCATGCAGTTTTAAAGCTCTGCCTATGAGGCTGGGAGTTCGATCCCATCAGCCGGCTCAAGGTTGACTCAGCCTTCCATCCTTCCGAGGTCGGTAAAATGAGTACCCAGCTTGCTGGAAGGTAAACGGTAATGACTGGGGAAGGCACTGGCAAACCACCCCGTATTGAGTCTGCCATGAAAACGCTAGAGGGCGTCACCCCAAGGGTCAGACATGACCCGGTGCTTGCACAGGGGATACCTTTACCTTTACCTTTAAAGAGATCACAGGTTGCTCCTTCTCCCCATTATAGGTATAAAATCCAGCTCACCCACATTCCTTTCTGGGATAATGTGATGCTTTGCCTGTATGAGTTATACATATTAGGGGAACAAAGGTTGGTGTCCCCTCCTTAGTCCTGCCCTACAAACAGACTGGGAAAAGGCATTTCATTTAAGCATTTAATGTTCTTCTGCAGCACAGGACTCAGACTTGCAAATAAAGAATACACCCACACCAAACCAATAAGGTACAAGATATCAGTGGTGAAGAAGGATCATATTGCCTCACTGTTCATGCTGCTTTTGGATCTGCTGTTTGCCTTGGAGGAGGACAAGGCACATAATCATAGGCTGGAGATCTGGAGAGAACTTTAACGGGGGAGACCAAATTTTGAACCTCCCATTCCTTTGTGCAGCTGACTGGTTTACTGTGAGTCAGTCATTGTCTTTTAGACTAACCTACCTCATAAATTGATAATGATAATAAAATATGGGCAGGGAAACTATGGAAGCAGCCTGAAGCTCCTTTGAAGAAGGGCAGATAAAAACACTGGAAGGAAGTTAGATGGATGGGTTTGCTAGGGAACCTGAACTCTACCCATGTTTTCCCTGGGGGGTGAAGCATGTTCTTTCTTAGCTCAGTTGGAATTTTAAAAAATCAAAAGTATCAAAGCATTCCAAAGTAAAGAAAGGAGAAATTACTTAGGTCCCTTCGCTCACACTTCCAAATTTTTGTAAAAACTCTGATTACAACCATTACTTGAGGCTCCTGGTGACAGATGACAAAGCATACTAATTTGCCAGTTCACACAGTCCTTGATACAAGTGATAATTTTAATGACCTATAGAAAGGGATCCTACTTGAATCCAAGAGTTCTGAAACTACTCAAATGTGAACTTGTGGATCTTCAGAGAAAAAAAAATGCTGTCAATAAAATCTGCCTTCATTGCTGGGGACTGGAAGATAATGTAACCCCCATCCTTACAAAAAGTTCCAGGGGAGATCCAGGAAATTACAGTCCTATCAGTCTAATGTCAATACTGTGTAAATTGGTGGAATCTCTTATTAATGACAGAATTAGCAGGCATAATGATGAACAAAAACTATTGAGGAAGAATCAGCATCAATTGTGTAAGGGAAGATCATCTCTCACTAATCCTATATATTACATTTATTTATTTTTGAATTTGTATCCCACCCCTCCCAACTAGTGTTGGCTCAGGACGGCTCACAGATAAAACGATAAAAACCCCATAAATATAATACAACATTAAAATGTTCCCCGTCCTCACAATTAAAACTAGCATCAAAAAACTAACATCAAGATGGTGATAGAAATAAGAGAAAAAGACACACACCCCCATAACATTGCTGCTGCAGCCTCAAACCACTACTATAGCTCTTGATGGTATCTCAACGGTTGTGATCTTTCTGGCATTACATCTAGCACCTAGCATTCAGCATAGAGCGGAACCCCCAGACTGTAACACCGGGCATCCCTCCCTGGCCTCAACCAAACAAGCTCCATCTTGCAGGCCCTTGATAGTTCCGTCAGGGCCCTTAGCTTTTTCGAGAACTCGTTCCACCAGGTTGGGGCCTGGGGCCCAGGACAAACAGTAGGCTCATACCTGCAGAGCCAAGAGCCTGGCGGAGATCATAGGCAGACAAGCGGTCCCTCAGATAGGTAGTACCCTAGCCACATATAGCCTTTAGGGTCAAAAACAAAGGCTTGAACTTCATCTGGAAACAAACTTGCAACAAGTGCAGTCATCTCAGCACAGGCTAGGTGTGGGCCCCTCAAGATGTTCTAGTGAGAACCCTCACAGCTGCGTTCTATACCAGCTGCGATTTCTGGGTTAGGGGCAAGGGTAGGCCCGTGTAGAGCCTATCTTTTAGAGTTCTTTGAGGGGGGGTGAACAAACATATGGACAAGGATGACCCAGTATATGTTGTTTACCTAGACTTTCAGAAAGCTTTTCTTCATTAAAGGCTCCTAAGTGAATTTAGCAGTCATGGGATAAGAGGACAAATCCTACTTTGGATTAAAATCCTACTGTGGACATAAAAAGTGAGTATGAATGGGAAGTTCTCACAGTGGCAGGTGGTAAGCAGTTGGTACTGTAAGGCTCAGTTTGAGGTCCAGTGTTTTTTAGCTTGTTCATTAATGATTTGGAGTTGGGAGTAAGCAATGAAGTGGCTAAATCTGAGGATGACACTAAGTTGTTCAAGGTGGTAAGTATCAGGGAGGACTATGAGGCATTTCAGAGGGGTCTGTTGAAATTGGAGAAGAGGGCATCATCATGACAAATGAGATTCAATGTGGGCAAGTGCTGATTGCCCTTTTGGGCAAACTGAGTATCTGTATTACTGCTCTTGTGTTGCATGTAAGTTTCCCTAACAGAAACTTACATGTTCCCTTCCATGTTCACCATGGCCCCAATCCAAATTTGGTCTCCATGTGCCTCAGGATTGAATTCCAAGCACAGAACTCTCAGAACTTATCTGTTGAATGGACCCAGGTATCGATCTGGGGAAAGTATAACATGTGATTAGGCCTCTAGCTAGCTTGATACTTGTATTCATCTTGCCCAACAAAAGAATGATGCCACATCCTTCCAATTGAAGACATGGGGTTATGATGATTCCCATGACACACTTTGTTTGGCACAATGATGTCCTGCTCCCCCACTCCTTTCTTAATGTGGTGTTTAAGGTTTGTATTGAAAAAGAAACATTGGGTGGATAAAATCTCTGAATTTGGAAAATGTTCATGAAATCTTTGACCCTCTAGTAATAAGTTCATAGCAGTTCACTAATTATGATAATACTGGTCCTATCCTAAGGTAGCTGGGGGAAAATATACTTTGACTGGTATTTCATCATCTCCCCTCCAACTGCTAAATCTTTAATAGCATTTGTAATCTCTCCTGTCATCAAATAAGCTTCCAATAATAATTTATCTTTAGTTCTCCTCACAGGGCTCAGCCCTGAGTAGATAGTAGGAAATGTGCAGCATACAGCTAACTACCTAAGGACAGCCAGCACAAGAGATGTATCCTCTCTAGGCTTAATTATACCAAAATTAATACACCAATGCATTAAAATTAAATGAAAATTAATTTTTTATTCTAGATACGTTTGGTATAAATTAAACAAGAAATCAATGACAGAAACTCATTCTTTGTATGAAACATTCTTAGCGGTATTAATATACCTTGCGTGTGGCTTCTGGAATGCTAATGTAGGAGACCAAGAGAGCGGTGTTTGCTATTCTATATGCAAACAGCAGCTCAGAAGTCATTGTCTGAATTCTGTTTTGACTGTTCTGACTTGTCTTGTGTTATTGGTCTGAGAGGTGCTATTGGATGCAATGTGTGTTTCATTACCACAGAAATTTTCCACAGAGGAGTTTGAACAAATTTCCATGCATAGCCTTTCAATTGTCTGTTGACAGTACGGTTAAATGGTCCCAGCAAGGCTTTCTTAATTCTTTATAAGTCTTGTTTGGTTCTTATTCTGCTCTTTGTTTTGTGGTAGTGCTGCATCTGCCATCTCTTGAACAAGACCAAATATTCTTTGAAGACAGATGCTGGAAAGTAGAGGGGTGATGAGGTAGTGGGTGTATTCCCTGTCGTCTATGAAAGGCAGCACACAGTCAAGAGACAGAAGCAAATGTTTTGCTTGCTACATCCCTTTTCCATATTAAGCGAGCGGAGCATTGTTGCACTCCTTTCATTTGTCATGTTCCATTTTTATTTATAAATACACTTCCCATCACTTGCTTGAGAATCCCTGGGAAGGAAAAATAATTCAATTATGCTTCAGTGTTCTCATGTCTCTCCATGTCTGCTCTGTACATGAGAATGTTGATTGCCTAAGAAATCTCTGAATGTTTCACTGTCTGAGAATATTAGAGACAGGAGGACATAAGGAACCCCTAACTTTTTTAAACCCTGAGAATTTCATATAGTAAGTAAGATGGCATTTTAGCATTTTGTAATATGGCCGGTGTGCTACAGCCCCCGATTCTGCAAATGCAAAAGATTTGACAAAAATCTTCTAACTGCAGGGAGATGAAATATTCAAGAGGGTGGGGGATTTACTTCAAAATGGACATTGTTATCAAGAGCCTGTTATTTACAAGGCTCCTAGCATTGCTAATAGGTTTAAGGTCATTTGGAAATGTAAATAAGGAATTGACATGTAAACAAAAAAATTAATAATGTAAGAGATTTATTTTGTGTAGAACACCTCTAAAATTTGAATCAGTAAGGGATTATTAGAACTCATACAGATTCATGCCGCAAGTTGAATTTCATTAAAGATTTGTTGTCTTAGAGAACCTGAAAGGTATTTGTTAAAAATTTACATAATGCGCTCATGGTAGAAAACAACTTTCAGTACTATCACCTATATTCCTTGTGGAAAAGATGACATAGCTTCCTTATTTTTGCCCTAGGTCACTTGAACTTTTCTTGCGTCTCTTAGGCCCATTATGCACAGCCGCCGAAACGGCGATTTCGGGTCACGTGTAAAACACGGAGGGGGAAGACGCGAAGCAAACCGCTTACACATGGGATGGGACGCAATTGCAGCAAAACCCAGAGTAACTGATTATGTATGTGGCACCCCCGGCACCACTTCTGGTCGCACCCTGGTCGCCCGGAAGCTCCGCTTTCTTCCACGTTTCACTAACGTGGCTTTTTCAGTGGTATGCACCGAATATGTGGCCGGTTGCAGCCGGCGCCATGCGTTATCGGTGATGTTAGGTGACACCATTCCACCCCGAATGTGGACCTTCCCCTCCGTGCATAATGGGCCTTACTGATTCCATATGGTTGGGAAAGGCCAGGCTAGCGCTTGTATGGCAGCGGAGC
This sequence comes from Paroedura picta, assembly GCF_049243985.1. Classification (NCBI taxonomy): domain Eukaryota; kingdom Metazoa; phylum Chordata; class Lepidosauria; order Squamata; family Gekkonidae; genus Paroedura; species Paroedura picta. The sequence goes on along the minus strand of NC_135370.1, from coordinate 139,980,630 downwards.
TAATCCCCATTTCCAAATGACATCAGTGCTATCTATCCCAACCCCATTCCAGGCTTGGTGCGTTTTAGGCTCGCCGTTGCTCCACAGGAAAGGAATGAAGATATTTCTGTGTTCCCCAGTCTGATATGGGGCTCAACAGGGCCATATCCAGGCACAGGCCTATGTGGACGGGGACAAAAAATGCCTCTAGCATCTTGACAGGGTCAAAAAACACCCCAGTTCACTCTGCAGCATATTGCAGAATGGGGCATTAAAAAAAAATTACACTAAGGTAGGATTGTGTTGTTATGTAATCCCACCTTCATGCAAATAACTCCCTCCATCTCCTGTGCAGTGGAACCTTTCCACCCAGGCTGCATTGCGGGGAGACAAAAATATAGGGGCGAAAGCATCCACTGCTGAAAACGGTCCTCCATGGGGACACAGGAAGCAGTGGAGCATTCTGCTTCACTGCAACATACCCGCAGCAGTCCAGAGGAGAGTTGCTGGTGCGGAACTGGTATCTGTGAGACAAAGCACCCCTGATTTCTCCCCTCAGGAGTTAATGGATGTGGTGACTGGCTAGTTCCATCTTGCAAGTGTTTCTACTTGGGCTCAGCAGCCTACAGGCCTCTTACCATCTTCAAGAATGAAGTATGGAATGGTCTTTGCCTGAAAACTTGCAAGCCATGATGGGAGGAGGAGAGTCAAGAGTGGTGAGCTAATATTCTAGAGCAGGGATAGTCAACCTGTGGTCCTCCAGATGTTCATGGACTACAATTCTCATGTGCCCCTGCCGGCAATTCATGGGAATTGTAGTCCATGGACATCTGGAGGACCATAGGTTGACTACCCCTGTTCTAGAGGATTCTAGCTAGACTATGTTCTGATTGGTACATTATCAGTGCCTGACCCAGGTGGGCCCAAAACTAGATTTAGATTTATTTTATTTTATGGTCAAAAAGCAGCAAGTCATAAAGCTCACCATCAAAAATTTAGCTTACATTGTTAAGGTCAAAAACTATAATTGGCCGAGGAATTAGTTCAGCTTGGATTTTGATGGGACAAGACCTCAGCTATGATCTGCCTTGCCTGTATGCAAATAAGCTGTATTGTGAAGAATGCTTTTAAACGAAGGTCTGAGACTGCTGGAATGTAAGACTGTGCCATCTTAATGCAACCTATCTTTTTGTTAAATTAAGCTAGCATGTCTTATTTTTGGAGCCTCCTTACTTTTGAGAGTTGTGGTGCATATTAATAAACTGAAAAACTTTAACTTCTTTAAATAAACAGGATACATTTCTACATGGGTTTCTTTTCTGTGCACATTTGCCCTGGAAACCCACAGGAACCAGCTATGGATTCCTTGATACCCTGCTCCTCCACGTGCAGCCAGCTCGGTGACCTTAAGATAATCACAATCCTGTTAGTGCTGTTCTCACAGAACAGTCCTGTCAGAGCTCTCTCAGCCCCACCTACCTCACAGAGTGTCTGTTGTGGGGAGGGGAAGGGAAGGCAACTGGAAGCCCCTTTGAGACTCCTTTGGGTAGTGAAAAGAGGTATAAAAACCAACTCTTCTTCTTTTAATCAGAGTTGGGTTTTAGAGAAACCGTGGATGCAGAATAAAAGAGAAGGAGGAAAGGGACCTGAAAGAAAGCCAAATGTGCCAGTCTGATTATGTTCTACTGCTGCCAATGCAACTTGCACTTTATACAGCAGCAAATGAGCTCAACTGAGAATGATACCTTTAGCATACCGCTTTGTGTGAAGTGTGTAAATCTTTTGTTTGCAATTACTGAAGGTTGTTTTGTTTTTTTTTAACTGCCAGTCATAACTATCTTCCCTGGGATCCAATTTTAGCCATCTGGATAATCTTGTACTGTAAAAGAAAATATATCTCAAGAGAGATTGCAATTAGCAGTGAAAGAGCTTCTCTAGAGAGGAAAGAGAAGCACCCAACATTGAGATGCTTGCCTAGATATCTGTATGTTGAAAAGCCATGACATCCTGCCTTTGTAAAAGAACAAAGCGTGCCACAGAATGAATGCCTTTATTGTGGCATGAGGGTTTTATTGAGTACCTGTTAATCTCATGCCAGCGCCTATATTGGATAGGTATAATTTAGAATGCATATTTAGACACATTTTATACCTTTACCTGTCATAGTCTCCAAAAGAATTCTGGGAGTTGTAGTTTGTTGATGGAGATGAGAATTATTTGTTAAAGGTACTTAGTCCTCCTAACAGAAGTACAGTTTCAAGGGCTCCCTGGGCAAATGAAATAACCATTAAACAAGCATTTCGCTACCCCCCCCCCCCCCACACACACACACACAATTTTTTTTTTTTTTTGCTCTGCGGGAAATGCAGGCGGGATGAAAACTGATGGTGGTGAGATCTAGGAAAACCAACATCAACCCCCTGCCAGGAGCCTGCAGTTTGGATAACTGGGGGCCTGTTGCTCAGCCTGGATTACCTCACAGGATTGGTGGTAAAGTTGGGGATGAGGCAGTCGAAGGGGAAGCCCAGTGTGCCTCCTCAACATCCTTACAGGTAGGATGGGAGTAGAGAGGAAACAAAGAGTGACAGATGGATCACAGCCGTGTTGAGCTGCTGGGGCTGGGCTTATGGAGGATTTTTTATAAACTACCTTATTTACCTGCAAGGAAGATGTTGTTTCCGAAAACTGCTATGAAATATAACTAATGTGTATGGAAATAAAATATACCCTTCCCCTTTTATGGTTTCCTTTGGAAAAACCATAGCTTTGCATATGATTAGATACATTTATAGGTGGTTATGTGGATTTCCCAGTAAATCAATTGTTTTCACTCCCAGGAATCAATTACTTTAGATTGTATTTTGAGTAAAAATAAGATTATTTGGCTTTGCCTGTGTCATTTATGAAGTTTAAATCTCCAATACCTGGCATTACATGGCACACATGGCCCAGCCCAACACAGTAGCATCTATTTCTGATCTGGACCTCATAACAAATGTGTTTGACACCTCTGAGCTAGTTTCCAGTCTCATTGAGTTTCAAACATGACATGACAGCAATATCAGTGAGGAATATTTTCACATGTTTATTAAGACTACAAAAGATTCTTGCATTCATGATTGTTGCACAAACCGCACTGTAACCCTCTTAATGCGCCACAGAATTAGCAGCCTTCCTCACAAAAATCTCATGATTCAGGTGCAGCACCAAATGTGCTGTTTGCTGTGCATTTTTGGAATGCTGCTAAAACTGGATTTTCCATGACCCCTGGGTGTCAGGATGACAGACTTGAAATAAAACTTCACTTGTGAAAAAGATGCAAGTTTATTCAAAGCAGCTCTCCTAGGACTAATAAAGCCAAATCTGAGTAACACAGGTCATACACCAGTTCTTATTCCCTGAGGGTTTCCCGCCTTTCCCAGGCCCGTTAGGATTCACAGGCCCACCAGACACAACACCCCCCCTCCCCCACTCACAGGTGCCTAGCCAGGAGCCCAGCCAGACATGGTAGCATTCAGTGAAACGACCTTGAAGCACTGTACTAGTGCCCAGCAGAACTCAGTGCTATTGTGGCACTGCCAGCTTAACAAGACTGATGCGAAACATAGAATCACACTCTAAGAGTGTGCGTGTGGTGGTGGGCAGAGGGATTGCGAGTGCAGAAGAATCAGTGCAATGTTGATTGCCACTGTGGCCATGCCAGCTCAACAGGATTAATGATAAGCACAGAATCACACTCCAAAAGTTGTGTGCGTATGCGTATGTGCAACCCCGCAGAACCAGTGCAATGTACTAGTGCCCACAGTGCCACTGTGGCAATGCAAGCAAAATAGATTCTGCCAGTAAAGCACACTTTGGCTCTCATATTCTCCGACGTAATGCATAATTTAGTTTAGATTAGGGGTACTTGTTTTCTCCTGACTGCCTCAAAACTCAATGCAGCTTCTTCATGGCCTTCCCTAGTGTAATTGCAAAAATAAAATTGTTATAAAAACTCTTTCAGGACACCTGTGTGTTGTAAATTACTGACAGATTATAAATATTACAAAATTGGCTTTTGGACTGGAAATATCTTTCACTTTCTGCAGCATTATTCAGGACTCTTTTTACTGGCATTATTTCCCTGTTGCTGTGCTGGACTGTCCTTTCTGACATACCACTCACTCGGTTTCCAGATCTGAGTGCCTGCAAAGGTTATTTGTACAGCTGGATTTAGAGGAGAATGGGGTTCAGTAAATCATGAAAACATAAAGAAATGACTGAAGGGGAGAATGGCTGTGGAACAATGTTTGAGTCTTTGATTGTAGAACCAATTTTTTTGTGAGACCAGTTAGAGGAAACAAGATGTTTTCATAAGTGAGGGCAATATAGTTGAAAATATCATGAACATTTTTACAGAGTGTGCTGTGCAAAAGGTGGAATCCTTCAAACCTCCCAAAATGTTTATGATAAGTTGTATGAAAAGTTCTGGCTCACCTCTAGTACTTTCTTATATTAACGTTTCTTCTCATTTTGCCTTCTAAAAGCTAGCTTTGCTTGAAATGCCTGCTCAGCCCGATGGGCCAATTTTTAGAATGCAGATTGCTTAGAGGTGTGTGTGCTTCCCCATATTCATGAATCCAGCTTCTTTATTTATTACATTCTACTTTCATTTTTTCTCTCTCTCTTTTATGGTTCATCTCTCTTGGCACCCTGATTTGTAGTTTATTTTTCCAGTTCATCTCTCAGTGGATTTCCTCTCAAAGCTACTATGAAAATGACTTGGGGAAGAAAACCCTCAGGATATAGGATTGCTCAACTAAAGCTGTTCATTGCACAAACTAACTACATGAATACATGATAAATCCAGGGGGAGGGGGGAAGAAGCAAAATATTGTAGGGTGATTTTTTTTTTAAGTCAACAACCAAGAAAGTTCTTTTTGGAATAATGTGTGGATCCCTTTCACCTCACCAGTAACAGTGCTGTGTTACCTTGTTCTGCTTTGCAAAGTGCACACAAGCAAGCAAATGGACAGAGACAAACAACTACTTGCTCCAGCCCTGATGAAAACCTGATGAAAATCCCACATTTTTTCTGCGACTGTTTTTCTGCTGGAAAATTGAATTGGTCTGTTGGAGAAACAATTCTTTATCTGTGACAAATGGATATAAGAGACAGAATGTGCTGCTTCTGAAAACATTCATTTTGACTGGTAGTGCTTGAAGTTCAGCCCATATGTGTGTGTCACAAAAGTCCAAATAATCAAATGGAGTTACAGAGAGGCTCACCGGTTGGGTCCAAACATTGCCTCTGACACAATGTGTGGGTCACTGGCAGCCTCGGAGCTCCATATAGTGGCCTGGTTCAGACATAACATGAAGATATGATACATTTTAACTATGGCTGGTTTCTGAAGCCAGGATTTGGCTTCATGGTCTTAAAAAGTCTGAGTCCAGTGGCACCTTTATCACCAACAATTAAGCTTTGTTCTCCTGCTTCAGACTAACATGGCTACACACCAGAATCTATATTAATATCCTAGTTTGCCTTGGTCTGTTTCTGATGATCATATTCATTATAATAAAATCAGAGTTCAGTAGCACCTTTAAGACCAAGAAAGATTTATTTAAGGCGTGAGCTTTCGCGTGCAAGCACTCTTCCTCAGACTAAGAGTACTTGCGCTCTAAAGCTCACACCTTAACTAAATCTTTCTTGGTCTTAAAGGTGCTACTGGACTCTGATTTTATTGTGCTACTTCAGACCAACAGGGCTACCCATTTGAATATTCATTATGGTTTGTTTACCATGCTTTCTTGGTACTGATCAGCTTTCCTTTCCTTTGAGGAACAGCCATTTCAAACTCTGAGGGGACCTGATTCACCTAAGGACCTCTAGCATGGGAAGAGGAAGGACTCTTGCTCCTCCCCTCATTTTCTTGAGCCAAGGTGGCCTCTGGCAGAGGTATTTGCCCTTTTGGTAGGTGCTTGTGCCGTATTCCGCCCACACACTGCTGCAAAAGGAGAGAAATAACTCCCCTCAGGCACGTTTCAGCTCAGGAAAACAGCATGGGAAGAATGCCAAAGCTTCATGGTCACATCTATGCTGTGGCCCTAACCAAATCAGCCATCCCCACAGACTTTTAAATGGGCATTCCCTGCAGCTGCTGTGTAGCAGAGGCAAAAGGAATTCTCTGGACCAAACTCATTTCAAAATATTGTATGATTTGGCCCGTGGTCTCATTTGCTGCTAGATGCTTTCTTTCTTTTTTCTCTTGTATCCCACTGTGTTGTTGAGCCCATTCTGCTTTCCCTCATTTATTTTCTTATGTATTCTTTCACTTTCTGATCCCCTGCCTTGTATTTCATTTTCTCACTTCTTATCCCAAAAGATTTTACAAACATAGCTCTGAGAAAAGAGCTTGGGGACAGGAATCCCTGGGGCGATATCTTCAGGATGTGAAGTAACACAGCTTAACTATAGCAATGAATTGGTCATGGAGACTGTATGAATACAGAGAAGAGGGTGGGAGATTGTTTGCTGGTGTGCTTGGTGCTTGAATAGTGGTTCTAATTTTGCCATACTGAATAGCAATTTTTACAGGCTTATCTAAATCGGAAAATGCCAGAGAAAATGCTTCAGACTTAAGTTAATTAAAGCTGTAATTTCACTTGAGAATCCAGATCTGTTGACTGGTCTTTCTGGCCACATTTCAACAAACTTTGCACAAAATAATCAAGTCCTGGGGTATTACAGCAGCTCACATTATCAGAAAGATTATGGATGACAGCTGGGCTGGTTGATGATAGCTGAAGAAAAACAAGTTTTGCTAGCTGGAGAGATTATTACTGAAGGCCTCCCAGTGGTGTAGGTGGTAAAAAAAAAATCAAATATAGACGATGCCTTTAGCTATTGGAGCTGAAATACAGATGATCTTGAAATCTACATATGCAACCTGATGGTTTCATTTCATTAGTTCTTTCTGAATATTGATGTTAAAAGAAACATTTCCCTCAGCGCTAGGGGCTATGTAAATGTTGGCATATTTGGAAGGGTATATTTGTTCCATCTTGAAATAATAGGATATCACCAAGTAAGTAATTTTATGCCCTACTTTATATTTGGATTTATAGCTGATGCTGAAACATCACTAACAGCATGAACTTATGTACATTAGCTTTGGGAGTTGTGGTATGAATATCAGTTCATGCTGCAGGAATTTAAAAATGAAAACAAAATTTAAAAAAAAAACAGTATATTGGGCACATCATGCTCCATCTCATTTGTCAAAATAACTAGTGATGGCTAAGCTATTAGCTCAGTTTTGCTAATTGAGCTACGTTTTCCAAGAAAACATTGCAAAATAGTTTACTTAATTTCAACATCAGCCTCAAAAGTTGGATCCTATTGAGCTGTTCGTTTTAATTTTATTGTTGAAAATTGACTTCTACATTTCTTCAGCAAAGATTAAATTATACTACTGAAAAAGTTTATTTTGAAATATTCTGCATATTTATTGCAATAACCTGGAAATTATCTATTTCTGTAGAAAATTAATTGAAGAGTTCTTTTCCACATGAAAATGAAGGTATCCTGTAAGTCTGTCCATCTCTGCAATGTCTAATATCCTAGTAACCTAATGTCTAATATCCTAATAACCTAGTAAACCATTATTTGCTAACAAGAACAGGTGAATTTTCAATACTATTTTATAATTTGTTATTAAAAGATTGTAGTAATTGGTTTATTGTGAGAACCTGTGTTCAGCTGTATAACAAGTTAGGAGGGGGAATCAGAAGCATCTTTTGGAAAGTTTCATCAAGAGAGAGTCCTGGGTGTAAACTGCACGGAGCTTTTATTCCAACCCCAGATCGATTCAGTCCCTGCCCTCTACACAGAATGCGATTCCCGTTTGGATTTGGGGCGATTTAAAATTTCCTTCTGCAGCAAGAAGGATTGATCCAGAGTGACCCTACCTTTATTGTGCGATATCTTAGAGTGCTTTTAATCCTGAATATATTAGAAAATCGCATTATTTTGAATTGGGGCTCTCCTCCGTGGTAGAGGATCTGTGATTGGCCACAGGTGGTCATGTGACGAATTTGCCTTAAAGGAGAAGCCCCTTATTTCTCTCAACTTCTGTCAGTCCTGGATTTTTTCTCCCTTCTCTGCCTTTTTCGATCTTCTCCTGCTCCCCTCCAAGAAAAGAAAGAGGCTCCCTGCTTGGCTCCTCTTCCCCCCCTTCAAGAAAACAAAGAAAGAGGCTTGGCTCCCCCCCCCTTCTGAACTACCCTACCCACATGCAGAAGACTTTCCTGTTTCAATGGGGAGGGGAGGGGGAAAGGAAGATCCGAATTCAAAGCGATCTGAATTCAACAGGATTGACAATGGAATAAACAAAGTAAGTGCAGACTCTGCCCTAATCTAAGAGACCCCCTCTTGCCTGTGGGCAAAAAGGTATAATAAGAAAAAGGCTATAATATATATATATATACTAGAATTAAAGCCTGTTGTAGCTAATATAATGGGTGCTAGCAGGGGGGAGGGGGAAGTAGCAAAGAGAGAGGGAGGTAGAAAGGGAGTGATTGGCATTGGGAAGACGAAGGGGAGGGGTTGTCCAGTCTGTAAGGGCATGAGGTTGAATATGTGTGTTGTGGCGTGGTGACAAATGAGGGCATGGGCGAGGGTGTCAAGAACCTGTGGTTTGGAATGTTGTTGAGTGTGGGAAAGGACTGAGCGTTAGGAATTGTGGCATAGTGGTTACAGATGAGCTTTCAAGAGCCATGTCTTCAGCATGTGAAGGGAAAAGCAGACTGGAGACTCTTCTTAGGGGGAGATTACATGGCAACTAATTCCTCTCAGTTCTGTGGCCCTGCTCCTTCTGTCTCCATTTTCTACTGTTGATATAATTAGAGATTATATATTCACTAAGTGTTCAAAGTTAGATTGAAAATTCTATGCATATTCTTGCAGTGGTGACTGGAAAAGATAGTTGAACCAGTAAGTTCTGAGCATGCACACATATTATGAATGCCACTAACTTCACAGACACAAAAGCTAAACGTGCACTAAAAATTTTAAATGAAGCATGTCCTGTTCCCACTTACAGAATTCCTGCAAGCAAGTAGAAGAAGGGCTGGATTTTTGTACCCTGCTGTTTACTACCAAAAAGAGTCACAAACATCTTTTCCCTTCAACTCCCCACAATAGACAACCTGTGAGGGTGGTGGGGCTGAGAGCTCTGAGAAAACTGAGGGCCATTTCGCACGGCTTCAAAGTAGCACAATGGTTGCTATTTGGAAACGCTACTAATTTGCCATAACCCACGACGTCGTAGACAATCTGCAACAATCCTGAAACCAATAAGCAAAAAGCGCTTCGTTGTGGCGCTTTCAGGGGAATCCAGAAAAGTGGATTCACCCTCCGGATAGCGATACACTCCTGCAACCAATCTGCAACAGTAGCGCTAAAGACCTGTGCGTTACCATTGTTGCTGGTTCTTCAAAGTCCCTCCCCCTGGCTCTCTCCTCCAAACTTCCGGCGAAGCGATCGCCATTTTTTTTTCTCCGAGCGAGCGGGGATAAACGCACCGGCGAGCCTCTTTCTGTTTAGAGGCTTCCCTGGCTTCAGTCCTTCACCTTTAGTCACTAAGCACAAACCACTGAAAAGCCCGTTTGCTGAAATAAAGTCCCTTTATTTTTTACAAATAAATTCAGCCGAAAATCGGGCCCGTGAGAGGGGGGGGGATTTTTTTTTTTATCACTCGAGGCAGCGTGCAAACGATCATACAATCAAACGACAGCTCACATTAGGCAGCTGGATGGGTCTCTCCGTAGCAACGAATCTACCTAGATTCGTTGCTATGGGTCGTTTTTTTTTTTTTAAACCTTTCTTAAAGGGAAAGGGGCTGTTTGGGAGCATGCTAACGGCTGCCCATTGGCTGCTTGACGGCCAGGGGCGGGACGAGCTTGGCAATAGCGCTTCCTTTCTAGCGATTTCTGCCGAGACCGGAAGCCTGTGGGAAACGCTAAAAAACGCAACTGATTCCACTACAAAGGCAGGTATGCATAACGACGAATTCCACTATTTTAAATGGCGATTTTTCATTCCGCAAACAATTTGCAACAAAGATCCCTGTGCGAAAAGGCCCTGAGAATAGCCCGTAGTCACCCAGCAGGCCCCAGGTGTTTCTAAGCATTTAAAAATTGCCTTTCCTTCCTCTCCTCATAACAGACACCCTGTAAGGGATGTGGGGCTGGGAGAGGTCTGTGAGAACTGGTAGAGGTCTGTGAGAACTGGGAATGGCCCACAGTTACCCAGCAGGCCTTAGGTGTCTCTAAGCAGTTTAAAATCACCTTCCCTTTCTCTCCTGTGAGGGAGGCTGCTAGGGAGGGAGAAGAGCATAGGGGCTGGCCCAATCAGGGTGTGTCCAGCTATGCTGTCCTCACCCTGATTGGCCCATATTCAAGCACGGACACCCTGGACATGCTCCCCCCCACAGGGCCATTTCACAAATATATAGAGGAACCATGGATAAGGATATGCGGCCAAAGAGAAGCCATGCTGACCTTATGCCATGCTAGTATGCTTTGATATATTATGCTTCATCATGATGGACTGAGAATACAGAATGCTTTTATGCCACTGCTTGGATTTTATGCTACAAGATTTGCCATCTAATGCCAGGCATTTGATATATTAGAACAGTTAGCTCCAGTGCGGAGCAGTGGCCAGGAGAAAGAGGAGAAGCTGACTTGGAAACCTGTGGAAGGTGTTATCCATGTGCACCAGGCCATAGTTGGAAACAATGGTGCAACAGGAGGAAATAAGCAAGGCCTTTTTATGGCCTTTATGAACCTACAGATCTGGTAAATATATTTATAGCTTTATAATCATGAAGAAAACTGAGATAAACATTTTTGTGTTTGTTTGAAAATGAGCAAGTTCCAGTGCTGCATTTCAGCCCTTTTGAAGCTTCTTGTGAAGCTTCCTAGAACAGTTGGACATGAGGATTCTCCATGCTCACATATGTGGTGAGTTGAATGGCATTTGGGGAGATTAACCAACTGGGACTAGAGATTACCAGCATTCTAATAGGTTACTCAGACAGAGGTTTTAAATGTCAGTGGCTTCAATTTAAGAAAGTGAGCCCTATGCCTAAAGAGTCATATGCAGCTTTTATGAGTCATTTGAGCAAGCCCTTGGACTTGTGGGTTGAAGTTGCTCAGGCTTTTACTCATGCTCAGCTGAGGGGCATTCTGATTAAAGTATTTTCAAGCTTTGCCCCCAGATATTGTGGCCCAGTCGAGAAGGCAAGAGGTCAGTTAATGGGTGGGCTGCTTCTTTAAAGGGTCACCCCCATACAGCACATGTGGCAATGCTCTGCACAAGCTGCACCCATGCCACCTGGCTTCCCCATGCTCCCTCCTTGATAGCCCCACCCTCTGTTTCAGCAACCCGCAGCCTAGTAGTAAGGGCATGACTGTGATTGTAAGAAATCCTTACCAAAGAAGAAAGCACAGTACATTTCTGAGGATTCATCTGAGTGCTGAAAGTCAAAAGAAGAAGACCATCAGGATGGGAAGATTCCTCTGGTTGCTGTCGTTAAACAAGACAGGCAGTTTTGCGTTCAATGGCTTCAAGCAGACCCCGGCTTTGGTTTTTGACACAGCCTGTTTATAAATGTTGGCCTGGTTGAATGTGACCAATCAGAGATGGTCCCTGATAGTATCTGATATTGGTTTTACTGGCCACATAAGGAAAATCCAGGGTAGTTTACAAGAGATCTGCAGGGTGTACTGGTGTGCTAGCTCAGAAAGCAGTCACTTCGGTCACAGTCAGATCTCAGAGATTAAAAATGCAGGTGGGTCACTTGTATTGGGCTATTTATGTTTAAATCTATAAGTTGCAGGGATGAAACAAGCTGTAATGGAACACAAAGAACAAAAGGGGCAGTGCTTGGTTGCATTTTTCCTTTGTCGACAAACTACTGCTAATGTTTTTATTGATTCATTATAAACTTTGCTTTTATGCAAGTCATTGGTAAACCCATAAGTGACTAGGGATATAAATATTTAAAGTTAGGAAATATTTAATATTGTAGCTATCTAGGGAGAGAAAAACCCATAATGCTGGAGGTAGTCAATGGACTGATCCATGTCTTGATAAATTGGTATTTCCCTACAGTATAAAATGAGCTATAAAAGCTACGTTTTGCTTTATAAGTTGCTGACTTTGATTAAGCTTCACAGGGTGTCTGTTACACAGGGATTTCATTCTTAGTATTATATTTGGTATCAATTAGCCAGGCTAGAAACTAGCTTCCTTTCTATTTGCATGGTAATGAAAGATTCCTTCAAAGTGATGGTGAATGAAATCAAAACACTAATAAGATTTTATGCACAACACCTGATGGTTGACATTGATCCAGGGTGGGGGGATGGAGAAAATGTTTGCTTACTTATATTAATATTCCTGTGGATCCAAGCCCAGGAGAGAACACTGCATAACAAGCTACTGCTGGTAACAGTCTCAGGCAGGAGGTCTTTTCCTAGTTGCATTAATCAGACTTGGAAGAGGAGAAATGATCTTAAAAGTAAATTCTTCATAGCCATAGAATTCTCCATACAGTTAAAATGAAAAAGTTCCCTCCAGATTCTAGTAATCATTTTTGAGACTTTTAATGCATAGTAAAGTTTCATATCTGGTGCTTTATAAACCTCTTTTAATTGATCTGGGATATCATTTTAGATTTCAGCAAGTAGGGATGGGACAGAGAGAAAACTTTCATAAGGTGCAATGAAATTCAAATTCCTACTTTTAAGGGGATTTATTGCAAAACCCCAAAAGTACTTTTACAAGAGCATTTCCACCTTGCAAATATGATGCTTAAAAATGGAATGTCCTGTTTAAAATGTCAGTTTTATCCAAGGCTGAGTATATCAAGCCATCACATAGATGATCTGTACACAATTCTTAATGAGAAATATTTCACATCATTTTGTGGCTGTGCAGTATGTTGCAGTCATTGTGGAAGATGGTTGGGTAGTTGTTGGTGATGCATGTTCACAATGTACTTAGTGTGTGTGTGCTCTATCATCATCTAGGGCAGGTAATGCTTCATTTAAAGTCAGCTACTTTCCCCCATGTATATGTGGACAGCCAACTTGGCATAGTGGTTAAGTGTATGGCTTCTATTCTGAAGAGCTGGGTTTGCTTCCTCACTCCTCCACGTGCAGGCAGTTGGGTGACCTTGGGCTAGTCACAGTCATGTTAGAGCTGTTCTTGCAGATCAGTTCTGTCAGAGCTCTCTCAGCCCCACCTGACTCATAGGGTGTCTGTTGTGGGAAAAGGATGGGAAAGCAATTGTAAGATGCCTTTAGACTCCTTCATTTAGTGAACTCAGGGTATAAAAAACAACTCTTCATCTACTACTATATGATGCTTTCACACACCTGCAAAACTGTCAATATTCATAAGTCAGATAACATCAATCTGTCAAACAACTGTCATCAGCAAGGCACATGCTCAGAACACACTGGCTCAAATGACAGTTCCCAGGTGGTGTCAAAAGAATTTGTGATCCTGTTTAGAACACTAGATTTAGCATGCTCAGTATAAGGACTCAAGCATATCCATGAGCAAGACTGCTTTGGAGACTCGGCTATGCAGCTTCCCTTTCCTCCTCTGGAACACGAGACACAGCCATAAAGGTACCTTTTCTGTAATTTCTTTTTCACTTGGGTGGGTTGGAAGAATGGCAGAAGGGGGGAACAGCCAAGGGATAATGAAATCAATATTAGGCATGTGTATTTAGTTTAGTAAACCTGAAAAAATACCCTTTTAAATTTCTATAACAAATACAGATTCTCTAATCTTTGTTACCAATACAGTCAATGCTGAAAAAAACCCAAATATTCAGAAATACCAAAGTTAGGAAGTATTCGGCTCCATTATATCTTATGGGGCTAATTAAAGTCAATGTCAAATCTAGCCTGAGTCTATTTAGATGTCTGTTGGGGGTGAAGGCTGGAAAGTTTGACATAAATGCACCAAATTTACAGCATAGCAGCTGGAGTCTCTCCTCAAATTAACCTCCAAGGTTCAAAAAGATTGGACCACAGGGTCCAATTTTATGAGCAGCCAAAGTAGGTGCCCTCATCCTCCATTGTTTCCAATGGGGGAAAATAGCTAGGCAGCAGTACAAGTCCAGCAGAATGTCCAGAGAATTATTGTAGTGAAAATGGAGGGGGGCATTTTTGCAAGGCCACTCCAGCAGCAGAACCAGTGTAATGTGCCAAGAAGAACCAGAGCCACTGTGGCAGTGCTAAAACCCAACAGGACTAGGGGCAAAACTGAGAATTTCTGAAGTAGAAACTGTAGTGGGGAGCATTTCTCCAAGGATAGCAGAATCTAGGCTAGGCTGTACCCTGGCAAGGGTTTTCCACCCACAACAATCATCTTACCAATGATTGAGGGGAGTGACTGCCCTTTTGACCTCTTGGAGGGGGCCTGCCTTGATGTTCCACCCACAGCACCCCAAAAGGGAGCCTTTCATGAACGAGCTTCCTGCTCCCCTCCACTTCTCCCCGCTGAAAGGCATTGGGCCTCTTCTTCTTCCTGTTGGTTGCCACTCTTTTCTCCAGTGGCAACATGTTTGAGTGCACTCTTTCAGGTGTCTGTGGAGGACAAAGGAGAACAAGTATTAGGGTTTTGTGCCCTTCAGGGAGGCATAGCTACTTTCTGGCACTGGGCTAGGAAGGGCCACAGAGGGATGTGGAACAGCAACAAGAAATTAGGATGAGGAAGGGGAGGATGTTTCCACCAACCATCTGAATCACTGCTGTTAGAGTGCTCCTTACCAAGGAGTGTTAGCCACTGCTGGTATCTGTGGCAGTGCTAGCAACTCTTTTGCCTCCGTGGAGAGCCCAGGGAACAGATCAGGGGAAGGAGGCTTGGAGACTCCTGGTGATGGCCTGCTATCATTGGACTCCAATGGCCTTCCAGTGGTGCCTGAGGATGCGGGCTTGTGGTACACGGGGGATGGAAGACTCCCCCCCACAAAGCAAGCACCCTTTGTACCCACTTTCATCCTCATGGGACACAGAGGTATTCACACTCAACAGAGGTAGGAGAGTATAAATGTGGGAGACCTTTTTTTTGAGAGCCTGTAACTGGGACCCCAGAAATGTAATCTGCCTCCAACTTGGAGAGACTGTAGAGGGCTCTTCCTAATATCCAATATGGAAGCAATCCTAGAGGCACAACTGGATTTAGGAACATAGTTGAATTATGGACTGAAATAGGTGAACACATCAATCTATAAACACTTGTTTGGACAAGAAACTGTAAAGAGACTTCATTATGCAAGAGAGTTTGCATCACTTATCATTTAACATTCTAATATATATTCTAATATAGAACGGACTCTTAGCAAGGACACGAAATCAACATCAAGTTTTACAAGCACAGTACTTCCATTCTCCTCAATGTGTCCTATGTGGAGAATCCCACTAGAATGAATGAAAACAGCACAGCAGCCGTGCTTTCAACATGGCTCCCAGTTAATATGGTTTATGCATTATGAAGTGTTACAGGCCACTCCTCTGCTTACTTCACATTCCTTTTTGGACAAACTGAGTTTTATTTTCTATGATCAAAACATTAATTTTATTAGAAATCCAAGGTGTTGGAGATTTTAGATTACCTGGTGATGTCATCAGGCTGCAGGCGAGTACATAGGCCTACCCTTACCCTTAAACTGGAAAGTACAACTGGTTCAGAACAGAGCTGCTAGGGTCCTAATGAGGAACCCGTGGAGTGTATGTAGTCAATCTGCTCTCCAGCAGCTGAACTAATTACCAGCAAAATTCGAGATCATGTTTAAAGTATGGGCTTTAACCTTTAAGGCCTTACATGGACCAGGACCTGTGTACCTGTGTGGGACTGCCTCTCCAAGTATGTCCCCTGAAGAATGTTGCACTTTGTAAACTCCAACCTGCTAGAGTCCTCAGCCCTCAAAGAAGTGAATTTAGCCTCAACCAGAGCCACACTCTTTTCAGCCCTGGCTCCAGCCTAGTGGAATGAGTTGCCAGTTGAGATCCAGACCCTATCGGGACTGACAAAGTTCCAAAGGGCCTGCAAGATGGCACTCTTCTGCCAGGCATATGGTTGAAGCCAACATAAGCACAACATGACATCTGAAAGGACCCCCTCCCTTTCCACCACCCCATCCACCAGAAATCTGGATACAGAATTGACACCAAAATTACTCTGACCCAAATGGTCAGAACCTGAGCATTTGTATATGCATTTTTATTAATGTTAGCCACTTCGAGCCTATGCTTGGGAAGGGTGGCCAATAAATCTAATTAAAATTTAAAAAATAGGATGACATTTGGAATTGCTGACTCCAGTTCGAGAAATTCATGGGGAGAAGGTGGTATCTGAAGAAGATAGAGATGGGTGGAGAGTTTGGTGGCATTATGTATTATATAGAGCTCATCCTCTGATGCTGCCATTTCTCCCATCTCTTAGCCACTCTTTCTCTCTGCTAACACCTAGTAGAAGGCTGGAGCTTATCTCCTGGGTGTCATGCCTGAGGATCCACACCCAACATTTCCCTGAAAAGCACTTTCCTGGGGGCATCTTGTTTGGGGGTGGCTATAATTCTTGCCCCCATGGTTGATGGGTGTGCTCTGGACCTGTGTTTCAGCCTGAGGTGGGGGGCTTTGAGAGTTGTGGACATGCTTCCTTTGCTCATGTAATGTGGCTTAGGTGTCTGCCAAGTTGTCATGGAGTGACTTTGGGGAACCCCTGTTGGAACTCTGTGGATGTCTGCCCTTTGTTGTTCAGAACCTGCCTTTGGAGATTTGGGGGTGCTGTAATGTTAGGGCAGATGCTTGCCAGTGTCAGGCTCGTACTGCCTGCCCAGGTGAAATTTACCTGTGGATTTGGTATCAATGGCTTGTTCCTGAGCCTTTTCACATACTCTTTTAATTGCAGTTGTCTTTTCCAGAGACAACACTGGGGAGACCGTTTTTTGGGTCTGTAACTTGGAAATGTAATCCTCACCCAGCTTGGAGAGATTGTAGAGAACCAGACAGCAGAATGAGGTTCCCTGTGTGTCTGATGTGTGTAGCTTTCATTCTATATAATTTTGAACCTGCACCTGACATTTTTCCTAGAGACATCTTCTTTATGGGGCCAAAACATGAGCTCCCTACATCCAATCTGCATATAAATTGAAAGGCATATAGAGGAGCATCAGGAAAAGGCTCCCTGAAAGTTTGATGCCCCAAGCTTGCACAGGGTCCATTCTATATACTCCTGAACTTCCTGAAACTGCACCTGTCATTTCCCCAGAAAACACTTTTCTGGGGGCTCCTTCTTTTGGGGGAGGGCCGTGTAACTCAGATGTCTGAAGTCTAATCTTTTCTAAACTTGGAGGGCAGCTATAGGAGAGGCATACTGAGAACCCCTGTGAGTTTGATGCCTCTAGCATATCAGGGACACACATGCTCCACTACAGTACAAACGTCACAAACTGAACCCGTTTGTTTAACATCAAAATGTTTATGATGGTTTATGATTCATCAAACAGGCATGCCACAAACCAAATGGCATTTTCCCGGTTTGTGCCCATCTCTATGTATAAAGTATTTGAGATACATTCTCTAGTTGTAATTCTATATTCATCCTACATGGAGGCTGAAGTAGACTGGCTTGCCTTAGGCCACCTAGTCAGTTCATGGTGAAGGAAGAATTGACCTAGGGATTCCTGATTCATAGTTCCAGCTTTTTGCAGCTAGACTGTGCCAGCCTGGCTATAAGATGCATGTTGACTTCTCACAAGACTCTTCGAAAATGAGATATCTATTTCTTTTCTGATCCACTGTTGAAGTTGCTGGAGGGCATGAGCTACATTTGTTGCTTCATGACTGGTCTGCTCTCTGGCAGATTTGCCGAAAACACTATTGTCCTTGAGGCATGAGATGTCAGGCTGTCACAAAAATGACACTGCAAACTCTGATTACTTAATCACTTTTATTTGGCCTGTCATATGAACAGTGTAATAACCACTATAATGCTTATGCAAGACACAGGAACACAGATGTACATTTTGGTGAAGTGAAACAAGGTTGTCACCTTGTGTTGCTTAAGTATAGGGAGGTTGTTGCTTCTCAAATATGACCCTAACCACATTAGAAACAGTGAGAAATACTTGAGACACCTTTAACAATTCCTCTGCAGTGCTAGCTGATCCAAACTTCAAGTGAACAATGTGACATGGGAAGAGAAGGGCATTTTGTTGTCATTGTCTATCATGTCACTCTGAAAGCTTCTAATGACTGCAGCTGACCAGACTACTTGAGAATCAGCCTGAAGGTTATATGGTCACTGATACGTTACATTCAGCCTGATATACAAATGATCTTCATCAGACAGAGTCACTAAGGATTACATCATGGAGAAAACTAAATGAAGATTCCCTTTCCCTAACTGCACTTGCAGTGCTTTGACACATCTGAACTCTGGTTATCACATCTGAAAGTGGTAATAGACTAATTCTTGGTTTTACTATGTTGCTGTTAGGTGCGAAGTCGTGTCCAACGCATTGAAACCCCATGGACAATGATCCTCCAGGCCTTCCTGCCCTCTACTATACTTTTTGCTATACTTGTACTATAATGTTTACTACACCATAGGTTATTAAAACTAATTCATTCCAAATGAGACATCTTGCTGAAATCAATCATTATCTTGTTCCATATAAAAATTTGTCTAACTTATGAAGACATATTCCGGAGGGTAGCCCTGTTGATCTGGAGTAACAGAACAAAGTTCGAGTTGGTGGTACTTCTAATACCAACAAAGTTTTATTCAAGCTTTTTTTTTTGGATTTTGTGTGCAAGCATAGTCCCTCAGACACAATGAAGTGGGAGTTTACCAGTCCACACATATAGGCATAGGGTGAGCAATAGATTAGTAGAAGAAGAAGAGTTGGTTCTTATATGCCACTTTTCTCTACCTGAAGGAATCTCAAAGTGGCTTACAGTCATCTTCCCTTTCCTCTCCCCACAACAGACACCCTGTGAGGTGGGTGAGGCTGAGAGAGCCCTGATATTCCTGCTCGGTCAGAACAGCTTTATCAGTGCTGTGATGAGCCCAAAGTCAACCAGCTGCCTGCATGTGGGGGAGCACAGAATCGAACCTGGCTCACCAGATTAGAAGTCTGCACGCCTAACCACTACACGAATCTATCTCTACAGCATAATGAAAATGTTTAACAGATTCAAGGACAATCTTTAAAACGCTCCTGCGGAGTGGATTAAATAATTGGTTAAGGGCACCTAAGGAGGGCCATGTCCATGATGAGGAAGGGTGCTGATAGGCCCCTTCCTCATGACTGACAATCAGAGGGCCCAATCGATTGTCAATCGATTGTCAATCCGGCGGCATCGATTGTCAATCCAGTGCGGCTCGCGATTGGTCCCTTGCCGCCGGACTGACGAATCGGGAGGCTCGCCGCAGCCTCACCACTGCCATTCTTTCGCCCGCAGCTCAACAGCCAGCTCCTCGCCGCCCTCGCCATGCCGCCCACCCAGTGCCTGCACCTGTCACCCCGCAGCCTCCTGCCACCGCCCCGCACTTCCCGACGGCTTCAACAGACCGGCCGCGCCTGGGAGCGCCCGCTGCCGGCACAGGAATATGTCCCCGCCTCCACACTCCCACCCGCCGTGCCGTGAGAAGAATGCCGCCGCTAACCCATCCTCCAGCGCATGCGAGCCCCAACCCTCCCACATGCTGCCCGAACCTCGCCCGGCAGCCCCGGAGCACCTGTGCCGAGCCCGCTGCCTGCCTCCTGGCCTCCCACAACAGATCTACACAGCCCGCGCCATCTTCCTGCCGGACGTCCCCACCTCAGGTAGGCCGCACCCACTCCCCACCAAGTCAGCGCCCATGCCCCACCCGCCCTCTAAGTCCTCCCTGCTGCGCCGCGAGGATCCTGCACCCCGCTAGCGCCCGCTGTCTTAGTTACAGCGGGCTCTGTTTCTAGGAATAACAAGCTAAGGTAATAATTTGTTTGGGTTCAGCAGTGAAGGAAATAAATATGTTAAGATTGGCGACTAATGGACAGTTGCATCCTGAATTGTGGAATGCCAAGAACAATTAATTGAGACCCTGTCACTATGCTCCAAACATGAGGGGAGACAGATTAAATGTAGTGACAGAGTCTCAGTTCATTACTTTTGGCATTCCACAGTTATGGATACATCTGTCCACTAGTCTCTAATCCTGGTGTATTTATTTTCTTCACTGTATTTCCCACATAGAGTTGAAGCCAAACAAATGATAACCATATAAACTTAGCTTGCTTTGCCTGTGTCATCCTTGAATCTGTTAAACATCTCCATTATGCTGTGTACTAATTTATTGCTAATATATTGCTAATCAGCATGGACTGGTAAATTCCTATTTGATCATGTCTGAGGAAGTGTGCATGCACACAAAAGCTTACACCTAAAATAAAACTTTGTTGGTGTGAAAGGTGCCATGGGACATAGACTTTGTTCCAAAGTTCTGCTCTGTTATTATTCAAATTGATTCCACAAGAAGTTCTCTTTTTGTTCAGAATAGAGAAAATAAAAAATAGAAGAATGGTATAAACTACACTGTGTTCCCCTTGGGGAGAACAGGAGATGATAGGTGACAGATAGAGGCAATATGGGATTGCCTCTATCTATATGGGATTGCTTCAAGGCAAAGCAGGAATTGGGGGGGGGGTGTCTCTCATGATTCACCTTTGCTCAGGAAGAATTATGCCAGACTGCAAGATTGTTTAGGGTGTAACTAGACATGTTAGAACAGGGCAGGTTCTTTATTATATAGAGGGTGAAGTGGCAAGCCCTGAGACATCTTACAATGATGAGGAACCAGTTCTGAACACCGTATCATTCATTTTACAGTGCGGTGGGATGGAGAATAAATGCTTTGGGTTCTGAGCAGTATCAATCACAGCCTTGGTTGTCTATGGAGCATGCTGAGAAAGGGAGATGAATCTCAGTACAGCTCAACAGTTAACATACAGGTGAGGATAAGCAAAGCCAGAAAACAAATGGTTCATTGTACATGAAGCCAGGATAATTTTGCCAAAATCAAGCCTAGTTCAACTTTTTAATATAGGTCACCCATTAGTTGTCATGTGTCTTTTTTTTTGTATGTGTGGAGACTTCTAGAGACAACCTCTATGAACATAATGCCAGTGACTTTCTAGGTATATACCACAGTTATTGAATACAAGCCACCTATCTTCATGAAACGTTCACTGAATTATATAAGGCCATTCCACAATGTAGGTCACTAGTGAAAAAATTTCAAGATCAAGCATTGGCAGAGTTAACAAAGTTGCAAAAAGGGACATACAAAAATACTTTGTTTAGAAGATTGTACTTGCCATATGGGTTCATGTTGTAAGAGGTCAGCTTTCAACTTTGCAGTCCCAAGCTGTGAATTACTTTAAAGTAAATGAACAGCACCTTGAACTGAATTCAGAAACAAGTGATTCATAGAATCATAGATTTGGGGCTATATGGGCCATCTAGTCCAACGCCCTGCTCAATGCTGGATCAGCCTAAAGCATCCAGGATAAGTTGCTGTCCAGCTGTTGTTTAAAGACCACCAGTGAGGGGGAGCTCACCAGCTCCTTAGGCAACCTGTTCCATTGTTGGACTTCTTTGTGAATTTTTCCTCCTGATATCTAACTGATACATTCTATAAACAGTTTAAACCAATTACTGCAAGTCCTCTCCTCTGCTACCAACAGAAACTGTTCCTTGCCCTCCTCCAAGTGACAATCTTCCAAATACTTAAAGAGAAAAATCATATTGCCTCTCAACCTCCTCTTCTCCAATTGGAACATTCTCAAGTCTCTCAGCTTTTTCTCATAGAGTTTGATCCTCAGTACCCTGTGTAAAGTAATTAGAATAAAAGTAATAGGGGCAGAGCCTCTTGTGGTGCAGAGTGGTAAGGCAGCAGACATGCAGTTTGAAGCTCAGCCCATGAGGCCGGGAGTTCAATCCCAGCAGCCGGCTCATGGTTGACTCAGCCTTCCATCCTTCGAGGTCGGTAAAATGAGTACCCAGCTTGCTGGGGGGTTACGGGAATGACTGGGGAAGGCACTGGCAAACCACCCCGTATTGAGTCTGCCATGAAAACGCTAGAGGGCATCTCCCCAAGGGTCAGACATGACTCGGTGCTTGCACAGGGGGTACCTTTACCTTTAATGGGGGTAGCCACTTATTTTGATAATAATTAAACATCCTCATTTGCAACACCTGAAGTTTTCATGTCTTTTGCGGCTCCTGCCCCATGTAGAGCATGTTATGACAGTGTAGCCTTGCAGTTGCTGTAAATCAGTGAGGCTAAGTTGACTGGGTTCAGATTTAAAATGTTCAGGTGCTTTCTTCATTTCCCATTTCCACACTCTCAGCACTACAATAAAGTGAAGAGATCATTTGTGACAAAGGCAGCTGAGAGGTTCGGCAAAATTAATAGTGAGGCATTCTCCTTATCAGTCTCCAAGCAGAGATCATACACCAAAGCAACCAAGGCCAGTTCCCTTCCATAAGCAGTGGTAAATCTAGACTGAAAAGTGTCAAAGGCAAATGAATCATCCAGGAAACCATGGAGCTGTTCTGGTACCGTCCTCTCAATTATCTTCCCTAAGACGGGTAGGTTTGAAAGTGCCCTATAACTGATCTTGCTGTGAGGGCTTTCTAAATGGAGAACTGATCGCAGCCTCTTTCAAAATCTTCAGAAAATTTCTGTTATTATTGGAAGCACCAGTACCGATTCCCTGACTTTCGTGCCAAAAAAATGATCAGGCAGGACTGCCAGGAAACCTGTTTGCATGTGGTGGCCTTCACAGCTCCAGCATCAAGTCAACGTAGTTCAAGGTTACCAAACTAAAATCTATCTATAGAAGAAGTATCAGAAGGCGGTTCAGACACCTTTTCTACCTGATGTGTTCTGAAGCCAGCAAACAACTCAGTAAAAGCAGCAGATGTTGTTACCAAAATTGGAGGTCTCTTGAATTTAGTTGGGGAAATTACTGTATTACTTAGAGACCTGAGTGAGACACTGGTAATATGGGAACTCCACCTATGTATATTGGGTTGTTCCCTAAAGAAACTCTTAAATAAACCAGTCTGGAGTAAACTAGAAAGTTGTTTTATTAAGAAGAATTTAAAGCAATATATAGCCCTTGCAATTTCACTGAGGGCCTACTCAGAATCTGGAGAAGCAGGCCAGGATAACAGCTGTCAGGTTGACAGACTGGAAACAATCACTTCTATGGTAGAAAAATGGGAATTGTAGTCCATGGACATCTGGAGGGCCGCAGTTTGACTACCCCTGCCTTTGACTATCAAAGCCGAAACTGGTGAGAACAATCAAAAGACAGCACTTTATCCAAAAGTTTTCCCATGCAAAGATGTTCTCACTCCTCTTGAGGATGCCCCCTCCCAGGTCCAGGTGCCAGCCAGGAAAACAGCCAAGATGATAACCCAAACCTCCCCGATCTCCCCTGACCTTGGTTCCCCTAGCTACAGCTTCTACACAGATAAGGCTGTCTGGAAATGTTGCAAGAAAGAACAAAGCATCACACCGATTACAGAAGGCCAAAGCAGATAGGCTTAGCATTAAATCAATATGGATACACTCTGGTTCACATATGTCATGGCAGAAATCATGGGATTCTGACAACAGCCTAATTAAGTATTCTTATTTCTTATTCCAACAGCCAAGTTACCTGCCCTGCAGTTATTGTTATAAAGAGGACTTCAGCCAAAGTGGGTGTTTGTTGCATACTCTACTACTCAAAAGTAGTATAAACATGTTGTTTATTTCCTGCTACGACTTCCACCTCACAGACTTTCCCATGTGTGCCACAGCATGTTGTGTTTGATTCAGCCCTCCTCAATCCTGAGCAGATTTAGATCAAGCCTCAGGAAATCTGCTCACCAGTGAAGGACATAATAAACATGACCATGGTCTACCATCAGCCTGTACAAAATAAATGGTGTGCTCACACAGCCACAGTTTCAATCTGGGCAGTGTGGGAAGGAAGAGGGCCCCACTTAGTATCAGTAGTTGATATGCACCACATTGATAGTGCCTGTTTAGAAGCAAAAACAAAAGGTGAGTCCTTTACAAACTATTTTACCCATTTAAAATGCTAATCATACTGTAGAAAGCTCAGTTTTGATTAGTGAAAGCAACCAAGAGTTGAAGAGCTCAATACCTCCTTGTCTTCCTGCATGATCCTAATTTGAACAATAAGTGATGGACGGCGATATGTTATCCCTGTCATGTCAGTTTTGTTCATAAGCTTAAATCTTATTCCTGGAGAATCTTCATGTAAAATCTAAAATACTAGATCACTGCATCTCTTATTATTAGGATTCTTGTCTCATCCTCCCCCTTTTTTCCTTTACATTCTCTGTTTTCCTTAACTAATTTATTTTCCTCTTTCAGAACTTATCATTATTATGGCAAATCTAAGTTGCTCCTAAGCTTTTTGCATATTTATCACACCTCAACCTCTCCCAAGCTTCATTTAATTTACTACGTGAGTTTATGTTCAAGCTATGGATTTTTAGATAAATCTACCTTATTGGATTTTAAGTCTATGGAATGCATCCATCTGATTTATTAAACCTTTCTTTGTTTGATGTCTAGTAACATATTGCATTGATTTTTTTTTTAAGTTAGCATAGAGAAAATGGTGATAAGTTAAGAAGAAAAGTCTTTTTATGGGAGAAAACTCACCTCCCTTTCATTAGTCAGACTGGGAAAAACTCTCCTAAGCTGACATTTAACTTGTTTTGATGATTGATACAAGACTGACATTTGATTTTTTTTCAGTGGATTATATTTTCACTGGGAGTGCAGGTAGCTACTGACCAAGTTCCACACCTAGTTTTTATTGTATGGTACAACGACCAAGTACTAATAAAATCATAGAATCATAGCGTTGGAAGGGTCCCCACAGACCATCTAATCCAACCCTCCACACAATGCAGGATCAGCCTAAGCATCCAGGATAAGTATCTGTCTAACTGCTGCTTGAAGATTGCCAGTGATGGGGAGCTCACCACCTCCCTAGGTAGTCGGTTCCACCACTGAACTATTCTGACTGTGAAATCCCTCCCCCTCCCTGATATCTAGCTGATATTGTTGTTTAAAGCCATTACGGGGGGTCCTATCATCTGCTGCCAACAGGAACCTTTCCTTGCCCTCCTCTAAGTGACAACCTTTCAAATACTTGAAGACATCCAAAAGTCCAGTCTACTGTCCTCCAGTCAAAAGCCTTCCTGAAATTCAGGTAAACAACATTCAGGGAGTTTCCATGATCTAATATGCCCATCACTCAGTCAAAGAAGGAAACCAGGCTGACCTGGCAGGATCTGTTGGAGATAAATCCATGCTGACTTCCTCGGATCAAGAACTTTTTCTCCAGATAATTGCAGATCACCCCCTGTAAAATCTGCTCCATTATTTTCCCTGCGATTGGGATCAAATTCACTATCCTGTAGTTTTCCAGGTCATCTCTTCTCCCATTTTTGAAAACTGTGATATTTGCTCTCCTCCAGGAGAGGAGACATACATGTGTATGTGTATATGTATATGTAGAAGAAGAAGAAGAGTTGGTTCTTATATGCCGCTTTTCCCTACTCGAAGGAGGCTCAAAGCGGCTTACAGTCGCCTTCCCATTCCTCTCCCCACAACAGACACTCTGCGAGGTGGGTGAGGCTGAGAGAGCGCTGATATCACTGCTCGGTCAGAACAGTTTTATCAGTGCCGTGGCAAGCCCAAGGTCACCCAGCTAGTTGCATATGGGGGAGCGCAGAATCAAACCTGGCATGCCAGATTAGAAGTCCACATTTTTAACCACTACACCAAAACCTGAAGTATATAATTACTTCAGGTTTTATTTCTGCTTGCACTAATTCCTCAGTCATCTTTCCCCCCTTGCAACGGCATTGTTTCATTTAATTCTTCAGAGACAATTCAAGGAGGCTGCATGAGGATGCAGAGGGCATTTCATTGTATCCCCTTCTCCCTTAAAATGTTTGTACCCTCAAAGCGTGCTTCAAGCCAGAATCAAAGAGGTTAACTCAAACACTACATATGCAGAGCAAGTTGCTTTATGGGCAAAGCCAAGTACCGTGAAGGAAACTTATTTTGGGGTGAGGGGGGAGTGGGGCATAAAAGCAATAAGTTTCTGCTGTATTCTCAGAGTGAAAAAAACTCTTCCTTCTCATACCCCCACATAAGCTTTTTTTGATGATGTTCAAAAATGTGAAACTTTATGAGCTCTGCATTCCTGATTCTATTTTTTGATAACCAAGAAGTTGCAATGGCTGCTCTGAGGTTTCTCAGTGAAAGAATGCAAAGGCTTTGATTTGGGCTGGCTCTTTTATCTGCAACTTTAATCAGTATACAGTGTAAGGTTTTCTCTGACATTTGTAGCAGCATTCCTGAGATTGATGTTGCCACCCATTATTATACAGGAGAACATTTGATACTAAAGGTTCCCAAGGCTCACATCAGCTTCCTATAGTATGTCTGCTCTCTTGACATTTAATGTCCCGAAAGCCTGATATGGTCCGATAACTTCAATGTGCCATGTGCTTTGGGGACAGGGAAAGAGGGAGGGGCCACTCGAAAGCTGAGCAATCGCTGCTATTCCACGAGATTATCACTATCTGCATTCACAATGCTTAATTCTGTTGCTGCTTTATTCAATTAAAAAGATCAAGTACAAGAAAATATCATGTCAGTAAAAACATAGATATGGCTGTGAAGACACAGATTAGATGTAAATGCTAAGAACAGAAATAAATCAACATCTCCACATTTCTGATTAGTGTAATGTAGTGGCTAAGGGAAAGAGGGGTAAAATGGGAGGCCTCTGGTTGAGATCATTTCTGCCAAAAAAATCCACAGTGGGAAGCTTCAGACACTCCTTTCCCTCTCACCCTCAGTACCTCATCCCCCTTTGAAAAGGGAATCATGGCTTTTGCGAGGATTACAGGACAATCATCTATATTTAATTTATTTATATCGCATACTCTTTCTCCTAGAAGGGACCCAAGACCAAATCATACAGTTATACAATAGGCAAACATACAACACCAGAAGCCCAACAAAATTGATTTCCTCCCAAGGAGGAACAATAAAACACAGAGTACAGGTTTACAGAGAAAGCTTATAACTGGGCATACGTCATTCATCCTACCTGAGAGGGCTTTCAACACAAACAGCTGAGTGAAAAAACAGTTGTTGCACAGGTTGATATAGGGAGAAGGCCTCAGACTTTGAAGAGCTGAAGTACTTTGAATACAGATGATGATGATGAAGAACTGTCACAGTCAGATATCTGACTGGTAGAGAGTACTCTACAATTCAAGATCTGGCCAAGTTCTAGAGAATTGCAGATGTATTGCTGTTCCAAGTAGTGGCATGCCTAACCTATTTGGCATCCTGGGTGGATAATTTTTTAATACCAGCTGAAGGGTCAGAACTGAATTTCCTGTTTAGTAGCATAGTATAAGGAGTTCCTCCTGATAATAAAATGGCCTGAAGAAGCAGCTTCTAGATAAAATCTAAGAACCTTGGCACCCTGCTTCACAGATAAGACCTCTCTTGTAAAAACACCTTGGAGTAGTGGATACAGATTTTGATGCTTGCGCAGTAGCATTATTAAGCTTATTGGCATTAGGGATCATTTAAATGTACCTAAGATGTATGTTTAGGTGCAAACTTAAAAGGACTCCAGGGAATGGTAGAGGACAGGAAGGCCTGGAGGATCATTGTCCATGGGGTCGCGATGGGTCGGACACGACTTCGCACATAACAACAACAACAACAAAGATGTATGTTTTGGGCGGTTAGGGAAAAAGAGTGTGAGCCTTGCCCAGGAATACCCTGAGAGGGATAATTTAGATGTGATCTTACTGGATGAACTATACAAAAGACTGCTTTGGATTAGCAAGTTTTGAGAAAGATTTAGGTCTTCACCAAAGAGGACTAAGCTTTCTCCTTATCAGCACTGATAAAGGTCTTTCTTACTGAAGTCTGTGGATTTATTTGGCTTAACACACCCTCCTCTATTATTATTTTTTGCCATCAACTCACAGGTGACTTATGGCAGCCCTGTTTGGGGGGGGGGGGAAGATCAGGGCAGGGTTGAAATCCCATCAGAGCCACTGCAATGTACAGTGCCCAGGAAAATCAATGCCACTGTGGCAATGCCAGCTCATGCGAAACCAGGGGAGGGAGGTCAAAGCCCAGAAGAACCAGGGCCTTCTGTTATAATATTATCAAAGGTTTACTATTATATTTTTAAATGCCTTCTGTCCCCAAACAGTATAAGGATGGGATGGTTTTGAGACCAAAAAGGGAAAATGAAGGAAGGCGGTGAGTGGAAAACCTAGGTGAAGGGAGACAGAAATGAATGAGAAATATGTGGAAAAAAGGGAGTGAAATCAAAGCATATTTATTTCATCATTCTCCACAATCTTGTTTGGTTTGTGCTCTCATGTATTTCTGGCTGATGGTAAGCCATACTTCTTGAAAAAATTCCAGTGCAACATAGCTGAAACTCTATTGTGACATTTTTATAGTCATTTTGAGAAATTTTACTGCAGGGACTGACCATGTGGTAGACTGTTTCATCCTTCGTCTTGCAAGGCTGACATTTGCCATCATCTTGTGAATCCTGGCTTTCACAAGACCAGTGATGATGATAATTATCAAATTCAAAACACAAATTAGAGTAGGGGTTTCCAAAGTGGGTGTACACCCCTCCAGGGGTGGTGGAAGGATCCAGAAGGTGGTGAGGACTTTGGGAAAAGTAGCAGACTGGTGAGGAATTTGGAGGCAGAAGGGGGGGGGCAGAGGTCTGATCTCCAGGAATTTCTTAACCCAGGGCTGGCAATTCTTCCCCCAAAGTATCCATCTTTGGAAGACTGGAACAGCCTTTTCCTGCTTGCTACTGGCCATGGAATTTTCTATTGCTCCCCCCCCCCCAATGAGGACCCAAAGTGGCTTTTACGAATGACCTTTACAAATCACTATTTTTTTTTTTGTGGACCAAAATGTGACTACTGCACAACAACAGCAACAACAACATGTCAGCAATATAGTGTGTTTTGAATTTGCAGTAGACATAAGACCAGGACAGAGGTATGTATTCAAACGTGTGTGTGGGGGGGAGGGGGCACTAGAGATGTGACCTGGGAGCAGCCTGAAAAAAGTTTGGGAACCGCCAAATTAGAGCATTCTATGAGTAATGCAACCTACAGATGTGGCCACAGCATGTTGTTTGGTATTCTTTTTATCTTGGTTACCTTGGCTCTTTTTATGTTGGTTTTCACCCCACTGGGGGTCCAAAGTAACCTACAACAACCCCCTCTTCTCCTCAATGTTATTCTCACTATACTGTGAGGTAGGTTATGCTGAAAACATACAACTAGCTCACGGTCACCCATGGCATAATAGGGATTTGAACCTAGATCACACAGATTCTAGTCTGACAACAACACCATGTTTGTGAACTTGTTTTTATTCATCTATTTATTCTCCAGGAAGTCCAATGACATTCCCCACAGAACTCTTCTTTGAACTTGGGGGATATTTTCTAGCATGCATATTGCAGCCATGTCTACTGCACCTCACATATTGTGCTCAGGTGCATATACAGCTCAACTTCCAGCTGTAAAAAATACTAAACATATTGCATGTTTACACATTCAGAGTGGTCTGCAAGCATATTGAGACTTTTGTATCTAGACCATTATTAGTTATATTGCACCCTACCCTAGTTCAAGGAGCTAACCCAAGTAGGGAGGACTATGAGGAAACTGTCAAAGTCAGTGACTTCCTTAAGGCCATCCAGACAGAAACATTTTATTGGGAATTTCCCAGTGCCCAACTCAGTGTTCTAGTCATTATGCCCCACTGGATTCTCACATTGGAACAGATCACTGGATTTGGCCATAATTTCCTTAGTGTCTAATATAAAAGCCAATATAAGCCTATGAAACATATTGCACCAGCTTGCAGTTCCCAGCAAATTCGCAGCGATGCTTTCTAACTCGCCTGTCCAAAAGGTGGGCAGTAATAATCATTTTGGTTGTGTCTTGAGGGTTCAGCGTGAGCCCATGGGTCACTGATTTCATTTATCTAAGTCATCACAAAGTGCAGTGACAGCAAAGTCACCTACTGTGCCACCTTCAGCCAAAGCAAATATTATAGAAAAGAAACACAGTAGTTTTGCTTGGGAAAGTAACTATATCAGAACTTAAGCCATGAGCACAGCAAGATATTTGTTTTATTGGCTGCCTTGGTTTAGTCAGTTGACAATAAAGCAGTGCATTTGGAAAGTAACTAATCAAAATCCAACCTGAAACTGCCCTCTTCATTAACCTCAAAAGGAAAACTAAAGCGATTGAAATTACTTTAGAATATCAGGCCTGAGCTGACACTAGGCCAGAGCTGACTGTTTTCTGGTAGTGTGACAATGCCCAAAGCCACACTCTGAAGAAGTCCTAAGCAGAGTTATGCCCTTTTTGAGCCTGTTGGCTTCAATAGTCTGAGAACGATGTTTAGGATTGCACCATTAAGCATGTAACAGTCTTAATTATTCTAGGCAATGGATGCAAGATAAATGAATGAATCTGAAACATGGGGGGAGGGGTGTTCATTTATATTTAGGATCCAAATCAGGATCCTAGAAGTGAGAAAGGGCAGAAGAACTCATCATTACACCCCTGTGTAGCCACTTTTCTGGATAGACATTTAATGGCTTTTTTAAAGGGCAGCTTTTTCTGCTGCATGCCTTACATTTATAAGAGCTCTTCTCGGTTGAGGACTACAATATGCAAGAATTTCATCACAGTATTTCTAATGAGAATGTGTTTCTCACTGAAATTAATGTAAACATCACGTAGAATCATAGAGTTGGAATGGTCATCTAGTCCAACCTCCTGCACAATGCAGGAACTCTAAGGTGATCAGATTTTAACATTGGTAAAGCGGAACACCTTTGATTCTTGATTTAAAATTTGGTCTATATGGAACAACAAAAAGTTTCATAGAACGCATAGAATGCAAAAATAGTATTGTAATATATATATTTTAATTTCAACATAAGTACAATTTGCCAGGTACCTCCAGATGTCCCTCCAAAAGTGGGACAATCTGGTCACCTTACGGAACTCACAACTACCCGTCTACCCGGAGTGACCCCAATTTTATACCCAAGTGATCCTCACCACCACCAAAAGTCTCTAGAATCCTGCCTGGCCTGGAGGAAATTCACCTACCATCCCACAGTGGTGATCAGCAATTCCCTGGGTATGCAAGAAAGGGCCACAAGAGGCACACACTGGTGCATCCTTTCCTGCCCACCCACTCACAATCTGTCTACATTCATTAAAACCTGAATGCAGTAAGCCTATAAACACATAATACAACAAAATTAAGAATCAAATTTTTGCTTCTATGAATAAGGAGAGCCAAAACCAAACTGTAACTTTAATTCCTATTGCACTGTCCTTCAATGTCCCATCATGTGGATTGTACTCTCACTTTATAATCCGCCTTGAGTCCAAAGGCAGACTATAAATAATAGAAATAAATAATAAAAAATGCATTTCTTGTTTACAAAGACCCATTTAGTGGCCAAATTCCTGAACTAAGGTACTATTATATGTTTCTAATATTATCAAACCTCTTTGGACTTGCCACATTATTCCTCAGATGCTTTGCCTGAGGGGAAATTTCCAAATTCACTTCTAATTTCATATTACATTATAGATCCTGACAATCTACAGATGCACAGCATCACACTTTAGTAGTCTTATTAGTACCCCTCTCTCTCTTCCAAATTCTCAGATGTTTTGCCTGAGGAGGAACACCCATACTTCCTTCAAAGCATTATCAGTGAAATGTTGATGGCAATTCTAACAAGAATATGCAAAAGTGCTCTGAGAAATTTCTTATTTCATGATTTTTTTTAATTCCCTCAATATTTCAGAAAAAATGAAAAGCATGCCTACTGGATGGGAGATACACTTCTAGGTAACACTGTGTGTGAACAAGACCTTGGGGTACTTGTGGATTGTAAACTAAACATGAGCAGGCAGTGTGATGCAGCAGTAAAAAAGGCAAATGCCATTTTGGGCTGTATCAACAGGGGCATCACATCAAAATCACAAGATGTCATAGTCCCATTGTATACGGCACTGGTCAGACCACACCTGGAGTACTGTGTGCAGTTCTGGAGGCCTCACTTCAAGAAGGACATAGATAAAATTGAAAGGGTACAGAGGAGAGCGACGAGGATGATCTGGGGCCAAGGGACCAAGCCCTATGAAGATAGGTTGAGGGACTTGGGAATGTTCAGCCTGGAGAAAAGGAGGTTGAGAGGGGACGTGATAGCCGTCTTTAAGTATTTGAAAGGTGGAAGAGGGCAGGATGAATTTGGAAGAGGGCAGGATGCTGTTCCCATTGGCTGCAGAGGAAAGGACACGCAGTAATGGGTTTAAACTACAAGTACAATGATATAGGCTAGATATCAGGAAAAAATTTTTTTCACAGTTCAGCAGTGGAATAGGGTGCCTAAGGAGGTGGTAAGCTCCCCCTCACTGGCAGTCTTCAAGCAAAGGTTGGATACACACTTTTCTTGGATGCTTTAGGATGCTTTGGGCTGATCCTGCATTGAGCAGGGGGTTGTACTAGATGGCCTGTATGGCCCTTCCAACTCTATGATTCTATGATTCTATGATTCTAAGAAAATGTGTGGGGTTTCCCATAAATATGATTGAATCCAGATACTGAGATTAAATTATATTTTGGAGGTTTTAGACCCATCTTATATGAAGACTTTAGGATGCTTAGTTGCTTCTTTCTTCTCCAGGAGAACTGCAGCCAATGCTGTACCAGAATCTCTTGAAATCCACTATTATTTAGTTCATTGTATTCTCCATCTGTTTTTCCCTTCATTTGCAGTCCTTACTCCTTACTAACAATGAATCCGTTTCTAGGAAGAAATCAGTTACTTTGTCCAGGCAACCTTGAACAAATCCAGTCACTCAGAAATTCAATAATTGACTACAACTAATGCACATGTGTAATGAGTGGTTAAAGAAACACGTTTAGCTTTAATGGACCTTTTACTTCTGCACTGAAAGGTTTCAAGGGCAGAAATTTACCTGTGGCATCTGGTGTAGCACCTGCCATTAATGGAAAACTACAACTTTCTTTCTGAAAGATGTTTCTTGTTCTTGCAAATGCCCTTGTAGATCTATTGGATTCACCTGTCCCTGCTAAGAATTTAATTCCTTCAGTCTCATTACGTAATCACTTGTGTATCAAACTTCCTTATTCACAGCTGCAAGCCTGAAACTTTTCATGAATGATAACCTTATCCTTTGACTGAAGGTGACTATTTTGTGAACTAACATTCTCTCTATTGGAGGGACATTCATATTCTAGAGAGGACGTGATGTACATAGTACATATAGCCTGATTACAATAATTTTCTTTCCCATCCTTTGAATACAGAACATCAGAATATAAGAGAAGCCAGTGGCCCATTTAGTCCAATACTCTGTGTTACACAGTGGCCAAAAGCTAAGTATCATTAGAAGGTCCACCAGAATTCCAGAAGCCTTTCTACTCTTACCCCCAAAGCACCAAGAATACAGAGCATCATTGACCCAGGCACATTATTCCCTCTATACTTCATGGTTAATAGCCACTCATGGACCTCTGCTCTTTGTTTATCCAGTTCCTTCTAGAAGCTGTTTGTGCTTGTAGACACCATGACTTCCTGTAGCAGTGAGTTTCACATGTTAATTGCTCTTTGAGTGAAGAAGTACTTATTTTTATATGCTTTAAACTTACTGCTAATTAATTTCATTGAGTTCCCACAAATTCTTGTGTTGTGAGAAAAGGAGATATTTTTTCTCTACCTTCTTATCCTGCGCATAATTTCATAAACCTGTATCTCCAGGGACATCTAGACAAACCCTGCACAATTCTGGAACTCACAACTACCTGCCTATACAGAGTGGCCCAAATTTCATGCCCAAGTGATCCCCCCCCCCACCAAAAGTCTCCAGAATCCAGCCTGGCCTGGAGGAAATTCACCTACAGTGGTGATCAGCAATTCCCTGTGTGTGCAAGGAAGGGCCACAAGAGGCACACACTTCTTGCCCATCCACTCACAATCTAAGTTCATAAAACCAGCATTTCTGTCAGTAGATGACTATCCAGCCTCTGCTTAAAAACTTCCAAAGAAGGAGAACCCACCATCTCCCAAGGAAACCTGTTCCACTGAGAAACCGCTCTAGCTTCTTTTGGATGTTAGACTGAACATACTTTTGAATTAATTTCAATGCATTGGTTCTGGTCTGACCCTCTGGGGCAACAGAAAATAACTCTGCTCCATCTTCTATATGACAGCCCTTCAAGTATTTGAAGATGGCTATCATATCACCTCTTAGTCATCTTCTCTCCAGGCTAAACAGACCAAGCAACCTCAATCTTTCCTCGTATGACTTGGTCTCCAAACCCCTCACCATCTTTATAGCCATCCTCTGGACATGCTCCAGTTTCTCTACATCTTTCTTCAGTTGTGGTGCCCAAAATGGAACATAGTACTCCAAGTGGGGTCTTATCAGAGTGTAGTAAAGTGGTAACATTACCTCCCATGATCTGGACACTATACTTTTAATATAGCCTAAAATCCCATTTACCTTTTTAGCTACCGAGTCACTCTGCTGACTCTATTAAGACCCCCCAGATCCTTTTCACATGTACTACTGCCAAGACAAGTTTTGCCCATCCTATAGTGATACATATAGTTTTCCTACTTAAATGAAGAACTTTACATTTATCACTATTGAAATTAATTTTATTCATTTTAGCCCAGCTTTCGAGCCTGTCAAGACCATCTTGTATTTTGATTCTGTCTTCTGGTGTGTTTTCTACCCCTCCCAGTTTAGTGTCATCTGCAAATTTAATATTCCTTCATCTAAATCATTTATACAGACGTTGAACCAAACAGGGCGCAGGACAGATCCCTGGGGCACTCCACTCACCAATCCTCTCCAATAAGATGATGAACCATTTGCAAGCACCCTTTGGGTCTGATCTGTCAAACAGTTCTTGATCCACCTAACAGTAATAGGATCCAAACTGCATTTTACCAAGTTGTCAGTAAGAATATCATGTGGGACTTTATAAAAAGCCTTACTAAAATCAAGGTAAACTATGTTGACAGCATTCTCCTGGTGTAGCAAGGTAGTAACTTTCTCAAAATTAGTGATAAGGTTAGTCTGACATGACTTGTTCTTGAGAAAGCCATGCTGACACTTAGTAATTATAGCCATTCACTCTAGCTGCTCAAGGACCGACTGCTTGATGATTTGTTCAAAATTTTTTCCAGCTATAGATGTAAAGCTGACAGGTTGGTAGTTACTCAGATCCTCCTTTTTCTCCTTCTTGAAGATGGGGATAACATTTGCCCACTTCCAATCTTCTGGCACTTCACCTATTCTCCAAGATTTGTTGAAAATAATGGACAGAGGCTCAGAAATTACATCTGCAAGTTCTTTTAGTACCCTTGGATCCAATTCATTTGCCGTAGAAAATATGGTTTCATTCAAAGAAACTAGGTGTTAATGGACTACTCCTACAATTATCCTAGGCCACAACTCCCATCCCTCATCAGCTTCTTTGCCATTTCCCTATTATTCTGTATTATTGGGTTTTTAATTAGTTAATCTCACTGTTTTATAAAATAAGCGGCCAGCAACATGAATGTCTAAACCTTTTGCTTCCAAAAGGAGAAATACCATCCTGGATAATTGCTTCAAAATTATTTTCAGTTTTCCTATGTAGGTTAAGCACAAGGAGGGATAGGTTTGAGGGCCAGAATACATGTAAATCCTATTCACTAGAGATGCCCAAATCACTCCCTTGTGGCAAATCATCGGTAGACCATTGCTGATAACTAGAGAGAATGTTGTCGGTTTCATTACACAGATATCTGGCTGCTTGGATCTTGGATTCAAGGCCAGAAACTGACATTTTATACTTTGTTTCCGGGTTATCTTTTAAAGCAAAGGAGTTCATCCCACTTTTCTCTCTGCAGCAAACAATAGAAAAATGATGTCGAAGCACGTTTTCTTAGCCAGTCTCTTTTAGACAATATTTTGAATGTACAGCAAGCCACTATGGTGCTACTGGATACAAGTGCTGTATCATCTACTGTGTATAGCAAGGCTTGTTGTCCTCATTATATAGATGAAAGGCATTTCATTTAAGTATTTAATGTACTTCTGCAGCACAGGACTCAGACTTGCAAACAAAGGGTCTTGGTGGCATTCAGATACAGTCTGGAGAGAACTTCTGATCCATCACCAGATGACACAGTGGGTGACTCTGCACCTATCACCCCTAGTGAGGTCCTCCATTTTATGGGGAGCAGCTCAATTGGATGACAAAGACTTTGGATGTGGCTATATCTTGTCAGAAACCCCCATGTATTTCTGCCATGATTAAGTAGTTTGAAGTCCTGTTCTGATTTAGTGCTTTGAGTAAATGCCTGCATATAGCTGATGCTTAAGGATGAATTATCTTTGTAATCTCCAAGCTTGCCAGATGCTCTGACATTCCTCAACTTCCTCCCCCCTCCCCAGCCATTTGGTTTCTCTTCTTTCCATCATTTTCCCACCCATAGTTGTTATCAAGATGTTGTGACTTTTTTGACATAGTATCTGCTTTAGGTTCCCAGTAGGGGGGCCCTTTCCCTGAACCTTATATGTATGTGTTAGTGATTTGTAAATTAGTTATAACGATGACTTATATGTAGCATCTTGCTCTGCTCCATCATAGAATCACAGAATCATAGAGTTGGAAGGGTCCACAAAGGCCATCTAGTCCAACCCCCTGCTGAACGCAGGATCAGCCCTAAGCTTCCTAAAGCATCCAAGAAAAGTGTATATCCAATTTTTGTTTGAAGACTGCCAGTGAGGGGGAGCTCACCACCTCCTTAGGCAGCCTATTCCACTGCTGAACTACTCTGACTGTGAAAATTTTTTTCCTGATATCTAGCCTATATCGTTGTACTTGAAGTTTAAACCCATTACTGCGTGTCCTCTCCTCTGCAGCCCACAGAAACAGCATCCTGCCCTCCTCCAAGTGACAACCTTTCAAATACTTAAAGAGGGCTATCATGTCCCCTCTCAACCTCCTTTTCTCCAGGCTGAGCATTCCCAAGTCCCTCAACCTATCTTCATAGGGCTTGTTCCCTTGGCCCCAGATCATCTTCGTTGCTCTCCTCTGTACCCTTTCCATTTTATCCACGTCCTTCTTGAAGTGAGGCCTCCAGAACTCCAGGTGTGGTCTGACCAGTGCTGTATACAATGGGACTATGACATCTTGTGATTTTGATGTGATGCTCCTGTTGATACAGCCCAAAATGGCATTTGCCTTTTTTACCGCTGCATCACACTGTCTGTTCATGTTTAGTTTACAATCCACAAGTACCCTTTGAAATGTTGCAAAGTTGTCCGGGGCATTTTTGGCCCCTGCAGGCCTCTGTAGGGCAGGGAGGAGCCGGGCCTGGAAGAATCGACATTCCCTT
The DNA here is from genome assembly GCF_049243985.1 of Paroedura picta. Lineage (NCBI taxonomy): Eukaryota > Metazoa > Chordata > Lepidosauria > Squamata > Gekkonidae > Paroedura > Paroedura picta. The sequence goes on along the minus strand of NC_135370.1, from coordinate 139,942,948 downwards.
AGCGTGGGGCTTCTGGGCCCCAATACATGCCAGGCCTGGGAGGGTGGCGGCCTGGTGGCAATGTCATGTGAACACAGGGATTAGCCCCAGGTCTATAATGATGCCACCCAGTCCTTTTTTGCCTATGCAGAACTGACCACATGGACTCAAGGCAGATTGTATGATATGAATCTGTACAAAACACAATGGGACATTCAATAAACTATGCATTAGGATTATAGAAGTCTGAAACTAACCAGAAATCTAAAATATAGAACTAAAACATGGCATAAGTAATAGCATGACAGATTGTGCAATGTAGAAATTGCATAGTAGGATCCTACTTGCTGCAAGCTATACATAGTAGTACAGACTACAGTCTTGAATAATTGATCCAAGTAACTCTGTGAATCATTTTGTGTAGTGCAACCCTCCATAGAAATGTATTATATTGTTTTGCAAATCCTGTTTCTAATTTAGCCCAAAAGGATTCACAGAAGTAGAGACTATATATTCACTAAGTGTTCAAAGTTAGATTGAAAATTCTATGCATATTCTTGCAGTGGTGACTGGAAAGGATAGTTGAACATGTAATTTCTGAGCATGCACACATATTATGAATGCCACTAACTTCACAGACACAAAAGCTACACATGCACTAAAAACACAGCTGATTTTAAATGAAGCATGTCCTGTTCCCACTTACAGAATTCCTGTAAGCGAGTAAATTGTGAACATATGCCAAATGTGTCATGATGAATGCTGTCAGCTACACAGGCATAAAAAAATGTGAAATGCTATTCATTTTAAATTGTGAATCAATCATCAATGCAAGCTTATGGACAAATAACTCAAAACAGAAAATGGGCATTGTAAGCAAGGTAAGTTCAATTTTCAAGCAAGTTATTGATGACGATCACCCGACCACTAAATCTATCTAAAAGCAGACTTTGAAAGTGAATCTTGGCTCCTATCACCATGAAATCGGTCTATCCATCCACTGAAACTTGCAATAGTTCTTCAAGATACATGATATTAAATCTGAAATAGCATTTCAAAATCAGAGTTCTAATTTTTTTTTTAAAAGTTAATTCGACCAAAAAATATATGGGGCTGTACCTTAGCACCATTGTTGTTTTGAATGTGTTAGATCAACTATTAACCATAGACTCTCAGGAATAATATTAGCTTCCTGCTGTTTGCTAGTTTAACATGAAACATCTGGGGCTGAAATGTGTTATATTTTTGTTTGAACTGCAAACCTAACAGTATATGCTCTGTTCATTTCAATCCATTTGCCTTTTGTTTCTTTAAAAGATCGAATTACGAGCATTACCATACTTGAATACTCTTGACACTTCTATCTCAACTGATGCACATTTATCTGAAAAGTATGGCATCCGTCATGGATGAGCACAGTTACATCCAGATACAATTTAGCTTGTTCAAATGGCATCAACAGAAGCAGGAGCTCTCATAGAAGTGATTGAAGTCTCCTGGTACTTTACAAACTACAACACATCTGAGAAAATGTACGTAACAAAAATCGCCAGAGGGATGTCAGATTCCCCTCTAATACTATGATAAATGTGCAGTTCACCAGAATGAATATTAACTGTATTATATTCATAGGGAAAAAGAAAAAAAATGCTAACTTAGATATACTAGTTGACAGATTTCAGCAGAATCCTTACAAAATGATGAAGTGCTATAAACATGTTTTGGACACTTACATCCACAATCTCAAAAATTTACCTTCATATTTAACCGTTTGGAAACAGCTTCAATGGACTCTACAAGAAGTTGAGTAAATACTCAACAGCAAAATATGTCTGAATTATGTGTGTACAAACCCTCCCATCCAAAACTAATGGTATTTCCCAAGTTTGGGTATATTGGACCTGAAAAATATTGGTATTTCACAATATTCTTGAATCCCAATCAAGTATAGTATTAGGATTCAGTAAATATTGGGCCATGTTGGATAGCTGAAAAATAGCAAAAGAACCCTGCTAAATTCTTATCACAAAAATAATGATAAGGGGTGAAATGAAGGGGTGCCTTGTAAGGTACAATTGACAGGTGAAAAGGAGAGGTGCTTGTTTGTAAAAAGCAAAAAAATATTGGAAGTAAATGCATGGAAAAATACAGAATATATTACAACTTAAATTCCCTATGGAAGTTAAGAACATGCTATTAGAAATATTGCCTAATGGATTACCTGAAATTTTGGAGAGATATTTAAATACATTATGATAATGGCCAGAATACTGTATGCAGCAAAATGAAAATTAGACATATGTCCAAGCTTAGAAGGATGGGAAATAATTATGCAGTAATGATGAAATTAGCTTTTTATTTGAAAAACAGCTCCATTTTGAAATTTGAGGAAAGATCTTTATTATGTAAACTAGGCAAAAAGCCCATTGCATACAAATTGCAATTGGTGCTAGCAGGGGCTTGGATGGAAAGCGGGAATGGGGGGGAGGCTGTGGCAGGCTGTGGAGGCACGGGCGAGGTCCTCAGGCAGCGAAGCATGTTGGCAGTGGGGCCGAGGCTCCGTCCCCTGCAAGGCCAGGCCCCCTCCTCCTCGGCAAGGCCACGGCTTCCCTGCGGGCCACTGCGCACACCCATCACCTCTGTGAGGCAGCAGGTATGCTCGGTGGCAAGCATGCTTAGTGAGCTGCGGGGAAGGTCTCCCCACCGCGCAGCTTCCCCATGGCTTCCCCATGGGCCACTGCTTCCCTGTGGGCCGCTGTGGTCACCCGGCGGGTGTGCTCAGTGTTAGGTGTGCTCAGTGAGATGTGGGGATGGCTTCCCCACCCCCTGGGCAGGATGTGGCCTCCCCATGAGGACATGGCCTCTGCATGGTGGTAGTTGTGCTCGGTGGCCTACAAGGGAAACCTCCCCACACCCCCAATGAGCACATGGCTTTCCCATAGCCCTCCCTCCCGCAAGCATGCAGCTTCCCCGCAGCCTGCCAAGCACACCCGCCGCCTCTTTGAGGTGGTGAGTGTGGTCTGTGGGCATTGGAGAAGGCATCCCCGGCCCCTTGCCACCTGGGGAGAGGGCTGCTTACCTGGGCACGTGGGCTCCTTACTGGAGGGCCTGCATGGTCTCTGGATGGTGCGGGCAGCTCCTAGAGGCGGGTGCTCCAGAGGCCGGCCCAATCCAGATGTGGCCAGCTTCTCTAGGCGCATCCTGATTGGCCTGCTGCCTGTGGTCTTGGAGGCCCGGACAGGCCCAGACAGTAGGCCCGAGATCTGGACAGCACCACCCTGATGGACCTTTCAAAAATATATAGAGGAACTGTGGTAAGGACAAAAATATATAGAGGAACTGTGGTAAGGATAGGAAACAATTTTAGAATGAAAAACTATTTAAAATCTCTATATAAATATGTTTTAATGCATATAAATGTATTACCATGCTGAATCAGAGTGAGAACTTTTGGATATAAATGTATAAGGACATGGATTTTGAACATAAATATCTTTATATTATAGATTTTCTTTTGAACCTGGTTATATTGGAATCTGTGGTTAGCATGAAGAAATGTGAAAATACATAACATGGAATATGTAGTTATGATTAAATTAATAATATAGATTTAAAACAAATGTTATAAAATTTGAAATTTAAAATGGTTGAAGTAAGGACTATTGAATTTTGTAGAGAAGCTCTTGAGGATTGTAATGAAGGGGATGTTGGAGACAAATACTTACTGTTCTATGCCTGGTAGTATATAATGATTTTTGATATACATGATTTGTTACATTTTCCCTCCTTTTCTTTTGTGTCCTTTTATATTATTATCTTGTTCTTTAAAATAAATATATATTATAATAAAAGAGGAAGTACTTAAAGCTCTCACCAAAGCCAAGAACATGCCTAATGTAATACATCCCTGTCAGACTCCTGGACAAGGTGGGTCCATACATTGCAAAATAGCACCTTCAGCAAACATGGATGCCCAAGGAAGTTGACTCCTAAGCATAATTTGCAGCTTTTTTTCTTTCTGGGCACAAAATAGATACCCTGCCCCCCCCCCCAATCATGAGATATCTGTTACAGAGAAATTACACTTGACCATGTTTCATCTTTTCTTGGCTCTCAAGGGACCATACAAATTCAGAATTAGGGATGCTCAAATACCCACCAGCTTGGTTAGTCTGTTTGCCAGCTGTTCACCAGCTACAAACAGGAGACCTGATTTTTCAGCTATCAGTTGCATAGTTCAATCTGTTTATCAGTAATTGTCAAGTTGATGACTGTGTTTTTCCCCCTAACATTGCAATTAGTTGGCTTTTATGCATGCGCATTCTCATACAGCATGACCGAGTTCTAGTACTCCCCTCTCTCCCTCCCCCACTCTTACAGTACTGACTGCTTCACTCAGCACGGCAGAGTTTAAGTAGGCAACTCAGTCTCTCAGAAATCATATAAATCAGTCATAATTAAATACTGTGTTTCAATAAACTCCTACCCTTTAATGTTTGTCTAAGTAGTCCTTAGTGACACATGTGGCTGCCAATCACTTTGGATTGGTAGTATCATTGCATATGAGCCAGTTTGGTGTAGTGGTTAGGAGTGCGGACTTCTAATCTGGCATGCTGGGTTCGATTCTGCGCTCCCCCACATGCAACCAGCTGGGTGACCTTGGGCTCACCACAGCACTGATAAAACTGTTCTGACCGGGCAGTGATATCAGAGCTCTCTCAGCCTCACCCACCTCACAGGGTGTCTGTTGTGGGGAGAGGAATGGGAAGGCGACTGTAAGCTGCTTTGAGCCTCCTTCGGGTAGGGAAAAGCGGCATATAAGAACCAACTCTTCTTCTTCTTCTTCTATATGTGTGTATTCTGCAAAAAAACCTGTTGTAAAACAGTTCAGCAGACATCCATGGCTGTTTGACACAAATGGAACAGATTGGGTGATGGACTTCCATCTGATTGATACCCTCAAGCATGGGAAACTGAACACTAAGGCCAGAACACTTGCATTTGCTGTGCTTCTGCCATTCTCTGATATGTGTATTTATGGGAAAACAAATCCTTGTGCTTTCAATACTCTTCATTTGATTCTGTGATCAATACACAACTAGAAAGAGATCCTGGATGAAAATGTTGGAAACATGAACAAATATGGATGCAGATTAGGGCCTGGGTATGGTCTGAACTCATTTCTAAAAGAAGAGTTCTTTTTTATACCCTGCTTTTCACTGCCTTGACGATGATAATAGCCACTGAGTTGACTTCGACTCTTGGTGATCCTATGGCATAACTTCCGCCATGATTTCCGATCTTTGATCGTATCTTATTGGCCTGGTTTCCTTTTTCCACCAGAATAAGGCTGCTACTGATGGCGGCACCATCCCAGGCAGACCACGGGAAGCCCCTCCAGTTACCTTCCAAAGGCAGCCAGGCCGATTTGGGGCATTGCTGTGACTGCCATGCTTCCCTTTCCTTTTGGGAGCCCAAGGAGCCCAAGGAGGAGCCTGGCCACCCCCTGGAGCTTCTGCTGCCATATTGCTCCAGGGCCTACTACGATGACTTCAAAAATAGGCCATGGGCAAGGCCCCCAGGGTGCCTGTTGAGGGGCGAGAGGGGTGGTTAATGTGGCAGGCCAGTAGCATTCTCCAGAGTCCACCCTCCAAAGTAGCCATTTTATCCAAGCCATTTTATCCATTTCTGTTGCCTGGAGATGAGCTGTAATTTCAGGAGATCTCCAGATTCCACCTGGAGGCTGGCATCCCTAAACCTCAGTGGGGTGTGATACCTCAGAGTTTCCCCTCCAAAGCAGCCATGTTTCCCTGGGGAGCTGGTCTCTACATTCTGCAGATGAGCTCTACTTCTAGGCCACACTTGGAGGTTGCCTACCCCTGGGTTAGGTATGTTCCTTATGGTTTGGAGGTGGGATTTCACAGTGGTGCAATGCCTCACAGTCTGCCCTCCAAAGAACCATTTTGCCCTGCAGACATGAAATTTACAGTCTGGGAATGAGTACTTTGTGATGACATGCATATTTATGTATGCAAAGTTCCCCTTGTCAAGACCCATACCTGGCCACTGGCTAAAGCCCATTTCCTTTAAGGGTGCAATGGGCTTTCCTACTCGTTAGATTATATATCTTAAATGGGACCATGTATGTGTCTGCGTAGGTGGAGACTGTTTGAAACAGCTCAGGAAAATAACATTTTATCCTTGAACTATAGTTATCACCCTTACAGTTTCCATGGCACAAAGATCCTCTCTCTTAAAAGTTGTATAAAAATGCATGATCTTATTTGCTTTTAAAAACCTGCAGCACATTTTTTCAATGTTTTGGGAAATCTGTTTTTTCCCTTGGAAGACTGCAGCGAAATATGACGAAGAACAGTGCCTGATGGGAAATAAAGACTGGTAGTGAATTCTTGAGATAACTCAAACCTAGCTCTAAGATCTCAAAAGGAAACCTAGCAAGAAAGCTGAAGGCAGAACATGATAGGAATTGTACCTTATGGTAAACTCAAATGGAAGCAAAATGAAATATAAAGCACTGATTCAGGTGGCACCAAACCAACTCTTTTGAACTTTAGAAATGACAGGAAAATATGTGATCTTTCTAGCGATTTTTCTCCCACCTCCAAAAGATCATTTCCCACTGGACTGCACACTCTCTGTAGTTTTGCTCTAATTTGTCATCTTGGTTGAAGTTATATTTACAGTAGCTTTTTCCTGCTTGCCTTTTTTATTGAATCCATACCAAATATAACAAAAATGAGGCAGCATCACTTTCATGCAAAAGGTTTTGTTCAATTGAGCAAACACAGTCAATGTGTGGGGGTGCTGGAATTATGCCAACTATTTATTTTAATTGGGATTATGTGGCTGTTTGTAATATATAATATAATTTTGAATTCAACTCTCTGGTCCCAGGACAAGATAGCCGCCAGCACAGCTTCTACCTGTAGGAATGTTTCACACTTGTATAGAGACAGATGGGGTCAGCAGCAGATGGTGGGGTGGAAGCCGTTGATCACTGGCATAGACAGTTTTATTTCTCTTATGTTTTTGTGAATTACAACTGTATTCGAAGGGCCTGATTGGCTGGTTTAGCAAAGAATTATCATATGGCTGTATTTGGATGCTGTGACACAGTTTACTAATTTAACAGGATTAACTTTTGCTTATATATTCCCACTGTCATGATGGTCAGTTCGGAGTCTGACGAAAAGTGCTTGCACTCGAAAGCTCCTGCCTTGAATAAATCTTTGTTGGTCTTAAAGGTGCTACTGGACTCTGATTTTGTTTTGTTGTACTCAAACACACTTATTGGAACTTGAAATGCCTTTTACTCCCAAAGACTGGTAGTCCCGTGAACATTTACTTATTAACATTTATTTAGCTCATTTTGGAAATGAGTATCGTAATTTTTTAAAAAAATTAAATGATGGGTTCATTAAATTTCTAATGAATTTTTCAGAATTGGCAAAAAAATAAACATACAATATTTATCTATAAATATTAGATATTGATTAATGAATATGGTATGCAGATTGATTAATGAATATGATATGCAGAGTCTAAGGAATGGCTAGAAACAGGAGCTAGATTGCCCTATTTTGCCAAAGCAATGAGATATGGCCTTAAGGTTTATACCTTCCCTATAAAGAAAAGTTAAAGAACCTAGAGCTTTTAACTTGGTAATTGAGGGTTGGTTTACAGAATTATGCATGTGATAGAAAATGTAGAACTGAAAGAAGTATTTTTCTCCCCTTCTCACAATATAAGAATTCATGGGCATTGGGCAATGAATGAACAGTAAGCTTAAAGGTAAAGGTATCCCCTGTGCAAGCACTGGGTCATGTCTGACCCTTGGGGTGACGCCCTCTAGCATTTTCATGGCAGACTCAATACGGGGTGGTTTCCCAGTACCTTCCCCAGTCATTACCGTTTACCCCCCAGCAAGCTGGGTACTCATTTTACTGACTGTGGAAGGATAGAAGGGTGAGTCAACCTTGAGCCGGCTGCTGGGATTGAACTCCCAGCCTCATGGGCAGAGCTTTACTGGAAACTGTCCTATAGCAAAGTCAGTCGCCATGAAATAATATCCTATGTATGTTAAAATTAGCAGATTTTTCAACTGGTTTTTCATAGCAGAGATAAGTTCTTCAAAATATCAACCAGAAAAACAACTTAAGCTGTTCTTTCAGTCTTTCACTGAACCTCTGATCCTTCTTGTTCTGTTTTAAATTCCTGGCATGGAGTTTGCATTATCTTTCTTTTGTTAGTGATCCCAAACAGACACAAATTATGGTGCCAAAGTTGCAGCAGTATCAGATGTGATTGCTATCCATTCTGAAACCCCTTTTATTGTATTGAGGTATGAGGCAAAGGGCATAATCCATGTATTAAGGATGGGTGCTAGCACAATACCACAACATAAATTGATATTGATTCATCTTTTTCTGAGCAAACAGTTTTCTGACAGTGCAGAGGAAAGCTAGAAAGAGATGTGCCTATAAATACAAAGAGTAAAGTGGAACAGATTTGCATTTAAATTAAAAATGTTGTGAATGAAATCAATAATAATAATCAAGGAGCTTAGTTTCCCAAACTGTATGATATTATACAATTATTCAGATTCAAAACTGTTCCCCTTAAAGTACATGAAATAGCCATTGGAAAATTTACTACTTGAGTTTCTTAACTTTTCCCCTGATTATTCATTGGCATTTTAATTGGCATGGTGTAAATTATGTAAGTAAAAGCTTTTACTAGTTAACTTTTCAGATGGGAATATGTTGACATCAATGAACAATTTTCAAAACAAAGGGTTTATTTTTTTATAATGTTTTATTGTAGCCTTGAGTGTGTAAGACTGTGATATGGGAGACCAAGATTGGAATCCATTTTTTGCCAAAGGAACTTGCTAGCTGATTTGGGCAAGTCACGCATTGTCAACCCAATCTGTTTCAAAGGATGTATAGACAAAGGTAATCTCTAAAGTGTCAAATAAGCATGATGGAAAATGTTGGAGGTGTAAAGTTGTAATAGGTTCATTTTATCATATGTGGTGGAGATGCAAAAAGATTTAAAATATTGGATTAATATACATATGATGATGAAAAAAATGTTAGAACTTAAATTTCCGATGCATGCAGAATATATGTTATTGAGTATAATACCAGATGCATTCCCTAAGAAAGCAAAATAACTGTTATTTCACACCACGACAGCCGCAAGATTGATAGTTGCACAAGGTTGGAAAAATCAGAACTTACTGACCATGCCAGAGTGCCACAGTCTCCCACAGAAAGCAGGAGGAGGGGATGGGAAGGGGACTGTGAGGAGAGAAAAACACAGATGAACTAAGGAAAAAGCACCCAACAAGCAGGTGGGCAGAGAAGAAGCCAAAGAGGGAAGAAACTTTGTGAAGAGGTAAAGATCAGGAAATATTTTTCCAAAGAGATGAAAGTACAGTGGGCTAAGGGGGGTTGCTTTAAAAGAGAGCTGATGGCTGTCACTTGTCTCTCCCTTTTCTCTTTAGGAGGCCCCCCACCCAAAAAAGCTGGCTTGTATCTCCTGCTGGTAGCTGTTTGCATCTCGATATCCCATTATGCATGGAGGGGAAGGTTCGCATTCGGGGTGGAATGGCGTCGCCTAAAATCACCGATAGCGCATGGCGCTGGCTGCAACCGGCCGCAGATTCGGTGCATGCCACCGAAAAAGCTGCATTAGCGAAACACAGAAGAAAGCAGAGCTTCCAGGTGACCAGGGCGCAACCAGAAGTGGGGCCGGGGTCGCCGTGTGCATAAACATTTACTCTGGGTTTTGCTGCCATTGCATCCTGTCCCATGTGTAAGCGGTTTGCTTCGCGTCTTCCCCCTCCGTGTTTTCCATGTGACCTGAAATCGCCGTTTTGGCGGCCGTACATAATAGGCCCAAGTGGGAATGGAAAAGAGTTTTCGCTTTAAACAGCACACATGTGCTCCACCGCTCCTGATAAAGCTTTCCTGGCAATATTTTTTTAACCAGAGATCTGATTCTTGTGAGGCATCACTAAAATTATTGGTTCCTTTACAAAAATGAAATTGACACTACTAGAACTTGGCACACCATGGAATGGGGGAGAACCTTCTGCTAAGGTGGCAACTGGACAGTAAATATTGCTGGAAGAATTTCTTCTTCCATTAAAAAAAAAACAAAACAATGTGAAACTGACCAATAAGGAGAGACTAACCATGCCCCCTCCTGCTAAAAACACTCAGCGATGCTGGACTATCCACTTTTTCTCATTGGTATGCAGAACATAAACTCTGCTATTCCAAGCAGAAATTTGAATTTCTACCAAACGTACAAAGTACACGTACATGATTTGAATTAAAGGAATACAAGTGGAAATCTATGATAATCAGAAGTAGCTGTGCATGCAGAAAGGGTAATAGTATATATTACTCAGGGGAGCCTAGAAGTATAATGAATTGGTTGCCAACTCCAGAACAGGACATTCCTGGGGATTTCAGGGTAGAGGAGAACAGAGTTTGGGGAGGGCAAGGACTTCAAGAGGGTATAATGTCTTAAAATCTACCTTCCAAAGTGATCGTTTTCTCCAAGTGAACTGACCTCCAAATCATGTAGGCTCTCATGAACCACATAGCCTCATCTCCAGCTGGGCCCCAGCTGGTCTTCTGTTTGCTGGCATCCCCCCTCCAGCATAATGGATCCATGTTGGAAGGTGCGAGCAGGTGGCAGCAGAGCGGCAGGCCCCAGTGGGAATGGTAGCACCACACAAGCCCCGCCCCAAAGCCCAGGTGCCTGCCTGGGGGCCTTCTGAGCCAGGGCTGCCTGCTGGGCTGCCTGCTGAGCTGACACAGGCTGGGGGGGGAAATTAAAAATTATTTTTTAAAAAAATTGAGAACATCACGGGACATAAGGTCTGGCTACCTTAGACTAGAGACCTCTTCCAACTCTATGATTCTAAAAGCTTCACCAGTTACTAGGGCAGTGCATCAGTTTCTTCCCCCACATTGCCTTCTGAAATAACTACAAAAGTGGAGCTCAACATTAATTTTGAAATTGAATCAGAAATAGTAGATGTCCTAAACTTTTTTCATTTATCACCCTTTAGACTGTTGGGTGACTTTTACTTGTTTTTAGACATTGTTTTTTCTATGATAAGCAACAAAGGATTTTAGAAAACACATATCCTACATTATCATTTGGTTTAGTGACAGTAGCTGCAAAATTTAGTCAAACTCATGATGTAAAATTGAAAATAATTCTTGTGCAACATACTCTGAAGTATTATATCAGATGCTTGAACATGTTCTTAACCAGCAACGCTTTGATGCCATTAGGAGTATATGCATATGCTTCACTTAGTTTTCATGGAGAAGAGAACAAATATCAATATCCATCTGTCAAGTAATTGGAGCCCATATGGTATCACAACAGATTAATATAAGTCAGGTATGGCTTATATGAATCAAGTTGCTGTTGCCAGCTATTGCATTATAAACAGGTTGGGGGATTTCTTCACTCTGAAGTCACTTCTTTCTAGACTACCCAGTGTGACCAAACTTTGTGTAACTTTTGATCCAGTCAATAAGCTTTGCAGGCAGGCCCCTTTCTCTATTTTCAGAATAATGAACCTTGAATTATTGGCAGTCAAATTAAAGTAAGGTGACCAGATTGTCCCACTTTTGGAGGGACAATCTGGGGGCACCTTGAAATTAAATTTTTAATCAAGAAACAACCCCCCCCCCAGCCAATAGTATCCCACTTTACCAATGTTAAAATTCTGGTCACCATAAATTAAAATGACAGGGATACTTTTAACAGATTAGATTGCTAGATTCAACTACTTCTTAACAAACTAAACACTTGAATTTATGTATAAAGATGCAGAGAGCTTATTGCCTGACAAGAACACTCTGGGGCTTTATGCACCGGGATCTTTGTTGCAAATTGGTCACTGAATGAAAAATCGCCATTTAAAATAGTGGAATTCGTCGTTATGCATACCTGCCTTTGTAGTGGAATCCAGTTGCGTTTTGTAGCATTTCCCACAGGCTTCTGGTCTCGGCAGAAATCGCTAGAAAGGAAGCGTTATTGCCGAGCTCGTCCCGCCCCTGGCCGTCAAGCAGTCAATGGGCAGCCATTAGCATGCTCCCAAACAACCCCTTTCCCTTTAAGAAAGGTTTTTTTTAAAAAAACAGACCCATTGTAACGAATCTGTGTAGATTCGTTGCAACGGAGAGACCCATCCAGCTGCCTAATGTGTTTGAGCTGTCGTTTGATCGTATGATCGTTGCCACGCTGCCTCCGAGTGAAAAAAAAAATCCCCCCCCTCTCACGGGCCCGATTTTCGGCTGAATGAATGTGTAAAAATTAATGGGAAAATACATCAGCAAACGGGCTTTTCTGTGGTTTGTGCTTAGTGACTAAAGGGGAAGGACTGAAGCCAGGGAAGCCTCTAAACAGAAAGAGGCTCGCTGGTGCGTTTATCCCCGCTCGCTCGGAGAAAAAAAAATGGCGATCGCTTCGCCGGAAGATCAGAGAGGAGAGCCAGGGGGAGGGACTTTGTAGAAACCGCAACAATGTTAACGCACAGGTCTTTTTCGCTAGTGTTGCAGATTGGTTGCAGGAGTGTATCGCTTTCCGGAGGGTGAATACACTTTTGGGGATTTCCCTGAAAGTGCTACAAGGAAGCGCTTTTTGCAGATTGGTTTCAGGTGTGTGGCAGATTGTCGACGACGTTGTGCAAAACAGCAAATCAGTAGCATTTTCAATTGGCAACCATTGTGCTATTTTGAAGGCGTGCAAAAAGCCCCTCTGTGTAACTCAGACAATACCTACCTTTTCATGTTTTTAATGGTAGCATATGAGGTCATTTGGATTTTAACCCATTTTCTCAGGGAAGAAAACAAAAACAATTTTTCTGTTGTTGAAGCAAGGCAAGATATAAGTAGCAAACTTCAGGGCTATTCCGCACTTTGGAAAAAATAGCTTTATGCTAGCCACACGGCATAGCACTATAAAAAAATTGTGTCTCTGGCCATTTCATACCTCCAGTGTTTCTTGCTTCCCTCTGCCACCTTCTCATGCTTCTAATCACTCTGCATGCCTGTATGAAATGGTGGAGGAGAGGAACATGCTATACTCACGACTCTCCTTCGCCTATCAATCAAGCCAGGCAGCCAATCACCTTTCTCTATGGTTTAAAGAGTCTTGATGCAAGGAATTTTTTAAAAGTATAACTTCTCCATTGCTATGCTTATGCATCTAATCATAGATGCATAGTGCTTATTTTATTGCAACCTCCTTTGGATTTATAAGCCTTGAAGCTTTAATAAAGTAATCTTGTTCCTGATTTGTTTTGTTTTTTTTGGGGGGGGGAGTTAGAATAGCATGTTTTGTGTGTTAACTGGTGGGGATTTTTTTTTGGCTCTGCCTGGACAAGTTAACACCTATCTATTGCTCCAGGCAGTTTTTTTTTTTAAAGTCCTGTTCCTGGGAGAATGGACAGGGAGGTGGGTGTGAGGGCAGGCACTGGAGGTGGAGATAACGCTACTTCACACATTTCCTTCTTGTGCTCTTATTTCTTCACATTACATATTTTGGGGAATCCACTTTATGCAATTCCCCAAGTGGCACTTTTAAATGGAGGATGTCGCTTGAGGTTTGCTGCTGGGATGCTGGATGTTGACGACATCATGCAAAACGCAAAAAAAAAAATGACATCAGCAAGAGGTAAGCATTTCACCATATTTTCTGGGTGCAAAATGGTCCTCAGTTACTACTGCTTATATTCATTGAAAAAGAAAAGTTGTCAAAGTTATTAAAAGCTAATAATGGATAACAAGTTTGAATGGGTGTGTTCATATCAAGTTCTATAGTTAGAAGCATACGGGATGTCTAAAAGCTATATACATTTTCAAAAGGAAGTGCCAAAATACATGAGTTATATTAAGTAGGATTGGAATGTGTAGGCCTGAGGCTATTGAAATATACATTTTCAAAGCTGGGAGATAAGGTGTCCAAGGTGACTGAAATGGATTAGAAGAAATCATGTTCAGTACTGCAAAAGTGGGTCAAGTAACAAATATTCTAAGGGTTTGTGGTGGCTCAGGTATGCTATTCCTTTGTACAGGATGTTTTTAGCTAAGCTCATATATAGTGCTGTACCTCAGAAATATATATCATAGGTTGTTTAGGGTGATGGGAACCTATGATCCGTTTTATACAAATATCTACCATATAAAGGATCTTGACAAACTTTAATGTTTGATTAAATTAACCGTCTAATGTTTTAATCATGAATATTTTTTTTTAAAAATTAAGTTGGTGACACACAAGGATAATTCACAGAACCCTCTGTATCATTTATTTATGTTTACACTTGTATGCCACTGCTCCCAGCAAGCTGGCTAGCAGTGGTTCACAAAATAGAAAATACCAACAATATCCAATAAAATCATATAGCATTAATAGTCATCCTAAAACAATCCCCAGCATCATACAAATGGCGGTATATGGTTTGACTTAAAAAAAAACATCTCCCCACACTTCTGGGCATTGGTATTGGTGCAGATGACAACTGTGACTGACAGTTAAGAATGGAATAGAGCTCCTGGCACACCATGCACAGCAGCTGGGGGGGGGGGGGGGAGAGACCCGATCACACACGCCGGGATCCCTACCCAGCCTCGACCAAACACCTGGTGGAAAAGGGCCCTCAGCTTGTCCGGGAGCTCATTCCACTAGGTAGGAGCCAGGACCAAAAAGGCCTTGGCCTTAGTTGAGGCCAGGCATACTTCACAAGGCCCTGGGAACCTCAGTAGATTCATACTCACAGAGCAGAGTGTCCTGCAGGGGGTACAAGGAAATAGGCATTCCTGTAATTAAGTAGGGCCCAGGCTGTGTAAAGCCTTAATGGTCAAAACCAATATGAAGTTTGGTGGTACTGAAAATATGTGCACAGTGAGTTCTAATTTTATTTTTTTTAATGACCAAACTGTTAACCGCAGTGTTCTGTGAACTGGCACTTACTGTCGACAATTGTCCTGTCTGAAAAAAATGAGTTTTGAATTCCAGAATGGTTTTCTTTTCTGGAAGGGAGATTTGATCATTAAGAATTACACCTGAAGTCTTGGGAACCAAAACTGAAAGGATTACAAATTGATCTACACCACGGTAAGCCTAGAAAGATTTTTTGCCTCATGTCTGCCATTCTTTCTTTCTTTTTTTTAGGTACCAGACGAAATGTTTCTTTTTTTACTAATGCTTTTTAAGGAATTTTATCTTTTTGCTACTTTACAGCCTATTTTGGTATGAGGTCTGGTTTATGTATGTCTGAGGTCTGTTTTATCTTTACACTGTTTATTGTGTCTTTGGCTGCTTTTTAATGGCTTGCTTAATTTTTATATTGACATTTTATGATAAGTTTATGGTATTTTACTTGTATGCACCTTGAGTGGGATTCTAGCCAGGAAGCCTAGTATTTTTTTATAAACAAATAAATAAATGCCAGTGAGCTTCCCAGAGACACTGTGCTGCTGAGTCCTTTGTGATTTGAAACCATATTGAAACCATGTGCTTTCCCTAAATGGCAAGGTATAACAGGCAAATCTGATCAGCTGCTAATGAGAAAAGATTGAAAAATATTGTTTTAAGGATTTTTTTTTCAAAAATTGTGGTTTTCTATCAAATGATCCTGGACAGTTTTTCATTCTCTGAAGTGTCAGAAACAATGAGAGATGGCATGCTGGATTTGTATCGACTTCACCTATAAACATTTCCCTTGTGTATTCTAAGTAGTCATTTTCTGCAGATGTTCATGTTCACCTATCTGATTGATGATCTCTTTGTGAGAAGGAAGGATTTTGCCTCTTTGAAAATCACATAGTTATCTTTATCTTTTGAGTGTTCCCCAAAAGATTGATTCACTACAATTAAGAACCAGCTTGGTGTAGTGGTAGTGTGGTATAGGGGTTAGAAGCGCAGACTTCTAATCTGGCAGGCCGGGGTTGACTCCCCACACCTCCTCCATGTGTAACCAGCTGGGTGATCTTGGGCTTGCCACAGCACTGATAAAGCTATTCTGACCAAGAAGTAATATCAGGGCTCTCTCAACCTCACCTGTCTCACAGGGTGTCTGTTGTGGGGAAAGAAAAGGGCAATTGTAAGCCACTTTGAGTCTCCTGGTAGAGAATGATCAGCATATAAGAACTAACTCTTTTTCTTCTTCTAAGTTTATTATAATACATTTTAGAGGGGACATTTTTTAAAGTGCTATTCCCATCAGTTTCAAATTGGAAAAAATTTCCCACATGTAACTTCCTTGTTTCCTAACCAATTGAGATGAAATACACACAAATACCCCCTGCAAGATGGCATGGGAAATGGAAGCTGCAGCAGAAAAATAGGCAGATCTGACCTCACTGGATTGCATTCGAGGGTCAAAGATGATATGGCTGACAATTTCATTTATCAAATGGTAGATGAACCCACAAGAGGTTCAGCCATACTGGACTTAATACTGACCAACAGGCAAGAGTTGGTGGGTGGGGTGAAGGAGGTGGGGACCCTAGGGGGAAGTGACCATATCCTCATAGAATTCCTCATAGAAAGCCAGTTTGGTGTAGTGGTTAGGAGTGCGGACTTGTAATCTGGCATGCCAGGTTCGATTCTGCGCTCCCCCACATGCAACCAGCTGGGTGACCTTGGGCTCGCCACGGCACTGATAAAACTGTTCTGACCGGGCAGTGATATCAGTGCTCTCTCAGCCTCACCCACCCCACAGGGTGTCTGTTGTGGGGGGAGGAATGGGAAGGCGACTGTAAGCCGCTTTGAGCCTCCTTCGGGTAGGGAAAAGCGGCATATAAGAACCAACTCTTCTTCTTCTTCTTCTTCTTCTTCTTCTTGTTCTTCTTTTGAGATGGGGAGGCAAGGAAGATTGTATCCAGACGCAGATGTTGGATTTTCGTAGGGCAAACTTTAATAAACTCAGTGACATGATGAGTGTCATAACATGGATGAGAATGCTGGAAGGGAAGGGAGCATGTGAAGGGTGGGCGCTACTCAAACAAGAGCTATTGCATGCTCAATCCATGACTATCCCAGAAAGACGAAAACACTGCAGGAGCTCTAAGAAGCCTATTTGAATGAACAAAGAAGACATTCCTAAACTGAGGTGCCACCATTGAAATACTCTGCCTTTGGGCTTCACCTGTAGGGATGTGCACCAAGGCAAAAAAAAAAGAATGGTACTGTTTCAATTTGGACCAAATAGGTTTGAGTATACCCAAATCACCTGAGTCCCATTATCAGTATAGGGATCTGGATTTCAGTGAATCAAGTACAGCCAAATTGATTTGGCCACAGCCTGACAAACAGCTGATCTGCACAGATAAGCCTCTCTTTTTGGATCAGTTGTTTGGGGCTTTTAAGTGGTCCTGGGAAGAGCCAGAAAAACAGCTGAGGATCAACCATTTGTCAGGGTCTAAATGCTCTCCACCACCTCAGAAGGGTCTGCTGAGCAGAAAGAACACTCCAAATAGCTGATCTTGAGGCCTCATCTGAACAGGGCAAGAATCTTGACTTGGGGGATGTGCTGCAGATCATTTGTTCAAGAGGAAAGAGATGGAACACCTTACTGCCAGTGTCTGATACCACCTGCAGCATCAACAATCCCCCAAAGTCCCATACAAAAGGGCCAGAATGTTCTGGGGACCTGTTCATATCTGCTTGGCACAACAGCAGAGGAAGATTTGCAAACATTGAGGGGAGAGTTCCCAGCTATGGCCATCTTCTGGTTTAATTTGCTTGAGCTGCAGTCTTGGCATGGAGCTCACTATCCAGAAAGAGTTGACATGATGAGGTGGAATATGACCAATAGGCTGGGCAAAAATCTCAAGCCCATGAGGTGCTGCAAGATCCAGCACCCACACATCTCACTATGGTTGGAAGCTTTATTTCATTCAGCCAGTGTTCACCTTTCTCAATGCGGGATGTACACCTGGCTAATATGGCATTAGGAAGAGCCTGCAGGTTTGGCTACAGCTGTGGGAGTTTTGGTGGAAGCCAGGCATCAATGCCTCACTCTTGTGCTGGTATCAGCATGGAGCCAGATCTATTGGGGGGCTGAACCAGCCTGCATACCTGTTTTCCCTTGTATGGGAAACTCCCTAAGGGATCTTGGGGTAAGGGCTTCAAAGAGTATGCTTAGGGCTACAAGGGGGTTAACCTCATGTTCAAATTGCAGGGGAGACCAGGTAGTAGTAGTTGTACTGGTGGAATCCAACATTCAGTCATTCCATTGTTCTCCCTTACCCCATGAGGTAGGTTGATGTAGGCTAGATTTCATGAAGTGACAGGTGGGTCAGTCAATGCCAGGACCCAGTGGGCCAGGCTGTGCAAGGCTTCATCCAGCTATAACCAATAACATTGTGGTCTTTATTGCAAAAAGCTGGGTTTTAATGTGTTTTTATTGGGGTATTTCTTTGAAAAGGATTCCTTGCCTTCATTGCCCTCTTGGCACTGGGATCACAAGTCTGTGGCATTGGGGCCACAAGCACTGGCCAGTAGTCCCCCAGCACAACATTTTTGGAACTGGCAGTCAAGTAAAAACAGAAGCACAAAAACATGGAGACCAGATTGGACAATAGCATCAAAAGCTTCCTGGAAGTCTGGGAGAATCAATAGAGTTGTGTTCCACCCTCTCCCTCCCATTTCCTTCCAATTGAAAGTAACTGGCAAGGTCACTCAAAGCCATTTCTATCTACTCCTGAAACTCTAGAGTTCATATATGGTAGAACACCAGAAAGCGTCTTTCCTATTATATTTCATAAAGTAAAGAGCTAGATACTTACTAGCATTCTTATACATTATACTGAAACAGCATTTATTGTTTTTTGAACACCTTTTGGGATTATGGCAAGGGGGGAAATGCAAGGGAAATGGCAGCAGATTGAAGAAAGTGCACAAAAACTCACTGGATGGATGATCCAGTGTGGGTGAGAGGCCATGGTGTAGGGGTTAAGTCCAGCAAACTCTAATCTGGAGAACCAGGTTTGATTTTCCCACTCTTCCACATGCAGACAGCTGGCAGTCTTTGGGCTACTCACAGTTCTCTTAGGGCTAATCTCACAGAACCCTGTTAGAGCTCTCTCAGCCCCACCTCCTTCACAGGGTGTCTGTTGTGGGGAGAGGAAGGGAAGGATGCTTGGGACTCCTTTGGGTAGTGAAAAGCAGGGTATTAAAAACAGCTCTTCATCAGAGGATCCTCTCTGTGTGGATCAGATTCAGCCCAAATCATGGGTGGAAAATTTTCATGAAGAAACTCAGGCTATTGATACTGATGAGAAGGTAGCAGATTGCCTAGGGTCAGCATCCCAAGTATATGAGTTGTTTGTAAAAAAGAACCACATGGGATGTATCTCTGGTCGGTTTTGATGACAGCTATATTGCCCCCACAGCAATAGACCTAATGTTTCATTTTGCTGTTTTCACAGCTGACATAACAAATCTTCTCATGTCTACTCCTTTCTTTTCATTATTCATGCTAAGTATACCTTAAAAAAATAAGGTAGGGAGGATTTATCAGTGCTTTAAAAAAAAATACTGATAAAAATCCGCCCTACTTTCTTCCTTTCACATGCACCAGTTTCCTCCCTCCAGAATTTGGAGATCACAGCTTGATCATCATTTCCATTTCTAGTTTGTAGAATGTTTGCAATTAGAAAGGAAGCTAGGGTTAGCTGCATGCTAGGAGAGCAGAAAGTGCCATGCGAGGAAATGTTGGAAGGGACAAAGAAGAGGGAATATGCAAGCCTAAAGTTTACCATGAAATCTGAACTACAGTCTGACAGAGCAAACTTTCTTCAGTAAAAATACATAATCATATACAACAGGGATACAGGTAGGTAGGTAGGTAGGTAGGTAGGTAGGAAGGAAGGAAGGAAGGAAGGAAGGAAGGAAGGAAGGAAGGAAGGAAGGAAGGAAGGAAGGAAACTATATCTCACTTCTCCAAATAAATATTTTAACCTTGTACATAATATTTCTGAAGTGGAGCCCTTGCCCTAGGTTCTGAATGAATGGGCAGGAGGGAGTTATCATACCTTGGTCAGGGTGGTGGGAATGCTAAAAATATATGTAACATATTTGTTGTATGGACAAAGAGAGAAATTAATGCAGTGTTTAAAGGTATTATTGTTTATTTTGTGTGTGTGTGTGTGTGTGTGTGTGTGTATATACGTATACGTATACGTATACGTATACGTATACGTATACGTATACATACATACATACATACATACATACATACATACATACATACATACATACATACATACATACATACATACATATATATATATATATATATATATATATATATATATATACATACTGTCATCAAATCCAGAGAACAAAGGCAGAGGAAAAAGTATGTGTGTGTGTATGTGTATATGTATATGTATATGTATATGTATATGTATATGTATATGTATATGTATATGTATATGTATATGTATATGTATATGTATATGTATATGTATACATACATACATACATACATACATACATACATACATACATACATACACACACACATACTTTTTCCTCTGCCTTTGTTCTCTGGATTTGATGACAGTATATTATCAGCAATTCATTAATGAAGAGACCTTTGCCATCTTTAACAGTCATGTCCTTTCCCTGTGGACTCGGCCTGACTTTGCTGCATTGAGCTTGAATGCATACGAGTGAACTGTCAGCGGCAACTGATTTATAAGAGTGATTTACCTTCTGGAGAGTGTAATTATGTTCATAGTTAAGAATTAATCAGGTGAAAGAATTATGGAATAATCACACACCTGACTTTGGAAGGACAAAGTAAATGGAACATGTTTCTCTTTCACAGTATCCTCTTGGCAGATAGAGCATTCCCTGTCAGTAGTACTAAGGGTGTACCATTCATCATGACAGGTGCCCCAGCCAATGAGCGTGCAGTATTTTCTGACCAATGAGAGCGCAGAGGAGGCGGGACTAAGGCGGGTGTAAGGGCCTGCCCACGTGGTCAGGTTGGCCCCTCCCCCCTGAAAAAATGGGAGGGGTTGGAATTATGTCTTGTTGTAGCCTGAGTCTTGGTTTAATTAAAATAAGCAGATTAATTTTGGATCTTTGATACTGAAAAACCACCCCTGCGGGGCGGGTAGGTGTAAGGATATTACAAGCAGAGTCTCCTAGCACAAGCACCTGAGAGAAAAGCCGATCAGAATGCCCCTGTAGATGGTGCTGTATTTTTTATCCTTGTTAATTTCAAAGTATCATAGCTCGCTTAAAAAATAGGCAGAATGATTTTAGATCTTTGATGCTAAAAACCAACCCTGCAGGGCGGGCTCTTGTAAGGATTTACAAGAAGTGTCTCCCCCTGCAGAAGCACATAGGGCGAAAAAGCAATCACGATGTCCCATAGTTGGTACTTGGACATTGCTCAAAGTTTTTATCCTTGTTAATTTCAGAAATAGCCTGCATAAAATAAGCAGATTAATTTGGGATCTTTGATGCTAAAAAACAAAACAAAAACATCCCACAACAGTGCTGCCTGCTGTACAGTTTTACACATAGGGAGTGCTCTGGGTCTCTAAAGGGGTTCTCTGTGTGGCTGGAAGAAGTCTCAGAGAGTGTGCCACGGGGGCTGGTTGGTGGAGTGTTGTAGCTTGAGTCATGGTTTATTTAAAATAAGCAGATTAATTTTGGATCTTTGATGCTAAAAAACCAATCCTGCAGGGTGGGCTCTTGTAAGTATTTACAAGAAGAGTCTCCCTGCAGAAGCACATAGGGCGAAAAGCGATCATGATGTCCGAATTTGGTTCTTGGACATAGCCCAAAGTTTTTTTATCTTTGTTAATTTTAAACGTATTATAGTTTAATTAAAATAATCAGGTTAATTTTGGATCTTTGATGCTAAAAGCCAGCCCTGCAGAGCAGGCTGTTGTACAGTTTTATACATAGGGAATGCTCTGGGACTCCAAAGGGGTTCTCTCTGTGACCGGAAGAAGTTTCAGAGAGTGTGGCAGGGGATGGTAGGTGGGGGTTTTTTGGGGGGGGGCTCGGGGGGTGCATTTCTTCCCTTCTACACTCAGTATCCAACTATGGCTTAAAATAACAAAATGAATAAATTTTGGATCTTTGGTGCTAAAAGCCAGCCCTGCAGAGTGGACTGTTGTATGGTTTTACACATAAGGAGTGCTCTGGGACTCCAAAGGGGTTCTCTGTGTGGCTGGAAAAGTCTCAGAGTGTGTGCCAGGGGTGCTAGGAAGGGTTTTTTTTTTTTTTTGGAGCTCCAGGAGCGCGCATGCTACCAGCATTTAAACGTGCTAACGAGCGTGCCTTTCAAATGGGAGAGAGGGAAGGCATCCAGGGTGCTTTCTGCTACTGCAGAACCCACTGCCCCCATGGAAACCACACCAGTATATCTACTGCAGAGTCAGGATGAATATATATATTTCTGTTCAAACACATAGCTCTCAGCCTGTATGATCTGGCTTTCTAAGGAATTGCTCAGCCAGTTTGCCTACTGAATAGCTCACATATGTCAGAAAAGAAAAGGCTGGTTAGGCTCCGCCCCCCTCCCCTCGAAACGTCAGGGAGTGTTGATTGTGGCTTGCTGGAGCTTGGGTGTCCAGCGAGTGTGTTTCGATGTGATTAGTAGAAGGGTGGGGTACGACTAATGGTTTTTTTCTTCTATCGTGGGGGGATATCTGATCATTCGTGGAATAGAATATAGGAATTTCTGAGTGCACTCTTAAAACAGACCAACATGAAGTTTTTTATTCTTGTTAATTTCAAAAGTGGCAGGCCCCCCCCGCCCCCCCCCCCCCCCCGATACACAGAGCCTGAAAGCAACTGACTGTATATAGTCAACGATGTGAGAGCCTCTGAGTTGACTGATTTATTTTTGGAGGGTGGGTGCCCAGGGAGATTCACAATATAAAGAAAATACATAAAATATATCACATAAAATACATACAAAAGCAAATTTTAAAACCACAATTTAGGACTACTTTAATCCGATGCAATCCTAAGTAAAGCCGACAGCTGCCTAGTAAGGACCAAAAGCGGGAGGTTCAAGTGTACAACCCAGAGGAGATTGTTCCACAAGTGTGGGGCTGCTGCCGAAAAGGCTCTTTTTTCATGTAACCACCAAATAAGCTTCTTTGGTTACTGGGACAACCAGACAGGCCTCTCCCAGTGATCTTAATTCCAGGACTGAGTTTTTCTATGCAGCGGTATATTTTGTGTACAAGGAAGCCTTCAGACGTGTGAGCTCTCACTTGCTGTCTGCCATGGTAAGCCACATGGAGGATCACCATCTCACTGAGAAGAATTAGATCTACATACTAGGGAAGGTCTTGTCATTGGAACACAAACTCAATAATTTGGCTCTCAAAAGCTGCTAAAGGGGATCTGATGTGGACTTGAGCCGTGCAAAACTTGTCCCAAAGTTGTTTCACTAATTAAAACAACAACAACAAAAATGCCCTTCTCCAAGCCTGGATGTGTGTGTGTGTGTGTGTGTGGGGGGGGTTTGAGCATAATACAGATACCTGTATTTTTCCTATACCAGGACTTAATGGACCTAGGGAGGGGTGGAAAAGTTCCAATGGGGTAAATAACAGATGGAAAGGAGAAAGTTCCTCATTACCACAACACCAGTCTAGTCACACACACTCTACTTCTATCTAGGGTCGAATTACATGCTCAGTTTTCTGGTCTGTGCCTGTTTTCCTAGATGCTATTCCTGGGACATCTCTTGTCACCCTACAAAAAGCAGCCCCCCCCCCTCCCCCATATGTGTACTTTTGTTTTATAGTCTTGTGTTAATGCCACATCTCATACTGGTGAAATTCACAAAATAATAAATACCACAACATAGACAGAGTGTAAAAGAGCACCCCCCCTCACCCCCCACAAAATATTCTCAACACAGCGTGTTTAATCAAGAATATTATTTATTTATTTGGATTTTTATACAATGTTTAAACAAAGTTATACCTGATAACAGCAATGTTCCTACACGTTCTGAAAACCTGCTGTCAGCAATCTGAACATAAGTTTGATCAGATATACAACGTTAGGGCAACTCAGACCGTCAGTTCGGTATAGAGGTCTCCAACATAGCCTGACAATCATGTCTTTTAAATTTTCTAAGGGAATGCTCAGTGCAAGCAGGTGTGGACAGACAGTTCTCTGTACAACAGGGTGCCTTCTAAAAATGCTTTTTCAATTGCACTTCAGGTTGCTTTAGAACAAAGTAGGGTTGATGGGGGAACATTAAGATTCCGTTATTTTAGCTGATGTGTAAGGGGGTGTGGTGGGAATAGGCAGAGGCCTCAGGGGCTGTTTTAGTACTGATAAGAGATCCCACCTAGAAAAGCTGGGTGTGTGTCTTAACGGTTCCTCCACTGTGCCCTGGCCTCTGGGGGAAAAAAAAAAACAGGCCATTCCCCCCCCCCCCTAACACCCTTCAAACACAATAATGGGTTTGCAAAACTTCGAGCTCTCCCCCCCCCCCCAACACAGAACCCTGAAATTTAAGATTCGGTTATTTTAATAATTGGATATACATTCAGCTAAACTTTGAATTCCATTAGTAGATATCCAGGCAGTCTCAAATGCAACCTTACCACGTGTCTAAAAGCAGTTTGCGGATCTGAAGGAGTAAGAGTTTAAAGAGAAACTGTCACGTGTGAAAAATTTTCCTCCTGGCCTGTTTGAGCCAAATTTGAACACCCTTTAGCATTATAAGCTGTAAACATATTGGTTGTGGAAGACCTACTAAGCCAAGTTGCAGAATCCAGTAGAACAAACACTTGGTAATTCTTGTGGGGGGCTTGGCAAGCAGCAGGGGGGCACGCGCCAAGTAAGTACAGAAGATTAGATTTGCCCCACGTATTGAAGGGCACGACACGAAAGAAGTCTGCAGAATTATATATGCTGTTAGAATTAAGTATGGGGAAATTGTTCTCTCTCGCTCATAGGATACATTTTTCTGACCACAACCTGGTAAATTTGGTTCTTGAAACCTAGTCCAATTTAGATGGAGATTAAATGAAATATTACAAAATGAAGGTTGCCGGGAATCGTAAATAATTAAGCCAGTTCTCTGAAATTTATTTAACCCGAGGAATTTGAGAATGAATTTGGATGCGAAGGAAGCCTTGCTGCGATCAGTTGTGCAAAAGGGGAAGGAGAGTTGTGTGTGTGTGTGGGGGGGTGTTTGGTCATTTCAGAAACCAGGGACACTAGAAAACGTGAAGGAACATGTTTTCCTGATAATGTTTCTGTGTTTTGCAAAAGAAAGCAGATAAGGTTCAACGTTCACCCAAGCATACTGTGATATCAACGTTATTCAGCTTGACACAATTCGAGATAAACAAACAATGACCACGGGCCCTCCTTAGAAAGCATTAGGTGTTTGGTAAAATAATAAATAAATAAATAAATAAATAAATAAATAATCTTGTTTTGGGAACTGTTAGAGCAAGGGTATGTAAGAGCCTCATGTTGTCTCCCTAATGCGCACTCAAGATCACTTAATGCAAACAGCCTTGCTATTGGCCTATTCTTACAACAGTCCCTACGCATTTTAGCCAGACATTTCTTAGGAATTATATTAAAAAAATGTTACCTGTAGATTTAATTATCCAACTGCAAATTATTACTCCTATGTTTAGAAAGCGTTAAAATCAGGGTGGCTGAATAATAATAAAAGGTTGGCTTCCTCCAATGTATTGGCCAATGTTAATTATTCCAAACTAATGAAATAATTTATTATGCATAATGTTATTGTGCTATTTCGTCGCTATACATATGTGGTAGAAGAGTCTAATTTACATTAGAAGAGTTAAGTAAACTCTTCTTTACAATAAGGGACTCAAGTAAACTATCACAAATGGCAGCTAATTAGATAAAATAATCCAGAATACAAAAGTGAGGAGAAAAAGATTAGATTTGTCCCACATATTGAAGGGCCATGGCACGAAAGAAGTTTGCAGAATTATAAATTATTTTAAATAATGATATTTGAGAATGGTTTTGGATGCACGTGAAGCGTTTATACAACATAATGCTGAAACCGAGAAAAAGAGACCAAAAAAAAAAAATCGAAAAGAGGATGACTTTTTCTGATGTCTAACTATAATCATTAGGATCAGGGGGCAGGGGGGCTGCAGTCAGGGGGCCCTCTCTGCCTCCGCTTTCCTCACAGAAGTCTTGATTAGTGATTAAATTCCTTTACTGAAGAAGCAAATTGACAATTGTATAGCCCCCCCCTCGGGAAAAAAAATGCTAAGAAAGGAAAGTACAGGGGGGAAATATTCACCCATGACAGTTTCTCTTTAAGATGTTACTCCTTCAGATCTACAAACTGCTTTTAAACATGCGGTACAGATGCATTTCAGACTGCCTGGATATTTAATAAGGGAATTCAAAATTTAGGTGAATGCATACCCGATTATTATTAAAATAACTGAAAGTCTACGATTTAAGACTCAATAATCCCCACTGCTGAAGATGAAACTCAAATACTTTGGCCACCTCATGAGAAGGAAGGACTCCCTGGAGAAGAGCCTAATGCTGGGAGCAATTGAGGGCAAAAGAAGAAGGGGACGTCAGAGAATGAGGTGGCTGGATGGAGTCACTGAAGCAGTAGGTGCGAGCTTAAATGGACTCTGGGGAGTTGTAGAGGACAGGAAGGCCTGGAGGATCCTTGTCCATGGGGTTGCACTGGGATGGACACGACTTCGCAACTAACAACAACAACAACAAACCCCCACTGCACTTCATTTCAGAGTACAATGTACAGAGAGCAGGATTTGCAAAGCCCCTCTTGTGTTTGGAGTGGGTGGAGTGGGGAGCGGCTGTTTTCAGAGGGCAGACACGCTAAAGGAACTGCGAATACATGCATCCTGTTTTTTCCAGGGGGGAATGCTTATCGATACTTTCCAGAAACATGAATATTACTCTTCTCTCATCCCACCACACATCCTTACACATCTTCCTGTCTCAGTGAAATCACAGGTCAGCCAGGGTCCGAGTGACTTTATTTTATACAAATGATCTTTTAATATGCATTTATACATGCCGGTTGCATAATATTACTGGTATGACACAATTCTGTCGATCATCAAAAAGGTATGAAACCCCTTGATGTGATGAAATATCAAGTCCTATAATGAACATAGATGGCTTCACAATGCTGGGTGACCAGAACTAAAGCCCTTACTTCTAAATTTCTAATGTTCTACACAGTTCAAATTTTTTTTTTGTAACCTGAAAGCAAATACCAGAATTCGGAGAATACGTGTATTTAAAGGCTGAAGTTGCTGTTTGAAGACACCTGTTGAAAAAAATCTTTACCTCGGGTGTCCTCACAGAAGTCTTGATTAGTGACAAGCAAGTCGATAATTTTATATCCAAAAAAATGCTAAGAAAGGCCAGGAGGAAAATTTTTCACACGTGACAGTTTCTCTTTAAACTCTTACTCCTTCAGATCCGCAAACTGCTTTTAGACACGTGGTAAGGTTGCATTTGAGACTGCCTGGATATCTACTAATGGAATTCAAAGTTTAGGTGAATGCATACCCAATTATTAAAATAACTGAATCTTAAAGTCTACAATTTAAAACTCAGTAACCCGCACCGCACTTCATTTTGGGGGACAAGAAAGAGACAAATTCCAAAAAACCACCCGAGATGCTACCTGCTCTCCAGTTATACCAAAGAAAAACACTAATACTGTGATTTTCCATAGACTATTGGTATCACGGGGGGTCCTTTTTTGATTTTTGATTTTTTTAAGCTGATGCTTGTGTCAGTTGTAGCCCTCAACGGATCACTCTCATGGTAAGCAATGTCTCAAATAGGTAATGTGCATAGGAAACATAAGCTACAGATTTATGATTTCCTTTACTGAAATAGATGTTTTGAGATGCACTCTAACTACCATTGCAGAATTAGGTGTACGCAGTCAGTCTGAGTAAACAAATCGTCTGAGCTTTAACAGGAGAATGGGGGTAAAAACAGTGTGAGCCTGCAATGTCAGTGCTGCTGTGCCAACAGTGCTTTACGGTAGATACTCAGTCCCTATGTATGAAAGTCCTTGACTGGCTATTATCTTATTAGCAGGATTCCCCTCAACTCATGGTTTGTTCTAAAGCATCCCAAAGTGCAAATGAAAAGCAAGCATTTTTCATTTAATTCCCCCCACCACCACACACACACACACACACACACACAAACAATTGTAGCCCCCTTGCAACACACCCTTTTGAGGCATGCTAAACTGAAGGATGTAACTGCTCCATACCAGAGAAGAGTTTGCAGGATCCATGTCTACCACTCTGGTCTCTGGAACCTCCTGTTGTGGTGAAATATCAAGGGGCTGTAATGGACATTACACATTAATAGTTTAGCTGAATGTATATCCAATTATTAAAATAACCGAATCTTAAATTTCAGGGTTCTGTGTAGGGGGGGGGAGAGCTCGAAGTTTTGCAAACCCATTATTGTGTTTGAAGGGAGTTGGAGGGGGGGGGGGAAATGGCCTGTTTTTTTTTTCCCCCAGAGGCCAGGGCACAGTGGAGGAACCGTTAAGACACACACCCAGCTTTTCTAGGTGGGATCTCTTATCAGTACTAAAACAGCCCCTGAGGCCTCTGCCTATTCCCACCACACCCCCTTACACATCAGCTAAAATAACGGAATCTTAATGTTCCCCCATCAACCCTACTTTGTTCTAAAGCAACCTGAAGTGCAATTGAAAAAGCATTTTTAGAAGGCACCCTGTTGTACAGAGAACTGTCTGTCCACACCTGCTTGCACTGAGCATTCCCTTAGAAAATTTAAAAGACATGATTGTCAGGCTATGTTGGAGACCTCTATACCGAACTGACGGTCTGAGTTGCCCTAACGTTGTATATCTGATCAAACTTATGTTCAGATTGCTGACAGCAGGTTTTCAGAACGTGTAGGAACATTGCTGTTATCAGGTATAACTTTGTTTAAACATTGTATAAAAATCCAAATAAATAAATAATATTCTTGATTAAACACGCTGTGTTGAGAATATTTTGTGGGGGGTGAGGGGGGGTGCTCTTTTACACTCTGTCTCTGTTGTGGTATTTATTATTTTGTGAATTTCACCAGTATGAGATGTGGCATTAACACAAGACTATAAAACAAAAGTACATATATGGGGGAGGGGGGGGGCTGCTTTTTGTAGGGTGACAAGAGATGTCCCAGGAATAGCATCTAGGAAAACAGGCACAGACCAGAAAACTGAGCATGTAATTCGACCCTAGATAGAAGTAGAGTGTGTGTGACTAGACTGGTGTTGTGGTAATGAGGAACTTTCTCCTTTCCATCTGTTATTTACCCCATTGGAACTTTTCCACCCCTCCCTAGGTCCATTAAGTCCTGGTATAGGAAAAATACAGGTATCTGTATTATGCTCAAACCCCCCCCCCCCCACACACACACACACATCCAGGCTTGGAGAAGGGCATTTTTGTTGTTGTTTTAATTAGTGAAACAACTTTGGGACAAGTTTTGCACGGCTCAAGTCCACATCAGATCCCCTTTAGCAGCTTTTGAGAGCCAAATTATTGAGTTTGTGTTCCAATGACAAGACCTTCCCTAGTATGTAGATCTAATTCTTCTCAGTGAGATGGTGATCCTCCATGTGGCTTACCATGGCAGACAGCAAGTGAGAGCTCACACGTCTGAAGGCTTCCTTGTACACAAAATATACCGCTGCATAGAAAAACTCAGTCCTGGAATTAAGATCACTGGGAGAGGCCTGTCTGGTTGTCCCAGTAACCAAAGAAGCTTATTTGGTGGTTACATGAAAAAAGGGCCTTTTCGGCAGCAGCCCCACACTTGTGGAACAATCTCCTCTGGGTTGTACACTTGAACCTCCCGCTTTTGGTCCTTACTAGGCAGCTGTCGGCTTTACTTAGGATTGCATCGGATTAAAGTAGTCCTAAATTGTGGTTTTAAAATTTGCTTTTGTATGTATTTTATGTGATATATTTTATGTATTTTCTTTATATTGTGAATCTCCCTGGGCACCCACCCTCCAAAAATAAATCAGTCAACTCAGAGGCTCTCACATCGTTGACTATATACAGTCAGTTGCTTTCAGGCTCTGTGTATCGGGGGGGGGGGCGGGGGGGGGGAAGGCCTGCCACTTTTGAAATTCACAAGAATAAAAAACTTCATGTTGGTCTGTTTTAAGAGTGCACTCAGAAATTCCTATATTCTATTCCACGAATGATCAGATATCCCCCCACGATAGAAGAAAAAAACCATTAGTCGTACCCCACCCTTCTACTAATCACATCGAAACACACTCGCTGGACACCCAAGCTCCAGCAAGCCACAATCAACACTCCCTGACGTTTCGAGGGGAGGGGGGCGGAGCCTAACCAGCCTTTTCCTTTCTGACATATGTGAGCTATTCAGTAGGCAAACTGGCTGAGCAATTCCTTAGAAAGCCAGATCATACAGGCTGAGAGCTATGTGTTTGAACAGAAATATATATATTCATCCTGACTCTGCAGTAGATATACTGGTGTGGTTTCCATGGGGGCAGTGGGTTCTGCAGTAGCAGAAAGCACCCTGGATGCCTTCCCTCTCTCCCATTTGAAAGGCACGCTCGTTAGCACGTTTAAATGCTGGTAGCATGCGCGCTCCTGGAGCTCCAAAAAAAAAAAAACCCTTCCTAGCACCCCTGGCACACACTCTGAGACTTTTCCAGCCACACAGAGAACCCCTTTGGAGTCCCAGAGCACTCCTTATGTGTAAAACCATACAACAGTCCACTCTGCAGGGCTGGCTTTTAGCACCAAAGATCCAAAATTTATTCATTTTGTTATTTTAATCAAGCCATAGTTGGATACTGAGTGTAGAAGGGAAGAAATGCACCCCCCGAGCCCCCCCCCAAAAAAACCCCACCTACCATCCCCTGCCACACTCTCTGAAACTTCTTCCGGTCACACAGAGAACCCCTTTGGAGTCCCAGAGCATTCCCTATGTATAAAACTGTACAACAGCCTGCTCTGCAGGGCTGGCTTTTAGCATCAAAGATCCAAAATTAACCTGATTATTTTAATTAAACTATAATACGTTTAAAATTAACAAAGATAAAAAACTTTGGGCTATGTCCAAGAACCAAATTCGGACATCATGATCGCCTTTCGCCCTATGTGCTTCTGCAGGGAGACTCTTCTTGTAAATACTTACAAGAGCCCACCCTGCAGGATTGGTTTTTTAGCATCAAAGATCCAAAATTAATCTGCTTATTTTAAATAAACCATGACTCAAGCTACAACACTCCACCAACCAGCCCCCGTGGCACACTCTCTGAGACTTCTTCCAGCCACACAGAGAACCCCTTTAGAGACCCAGAGCACTCCCTATGTGTAAAACTGTACAGCAGGCAGCACTGTTGTGGGATGTTTTTGTTTTGTTTTTTAGCATCAAAGATCCCAAATTAATCTGCTTATTTTATGCAGGCTATTTCTGAAATTAACAAGGATAAAAACTTTGAGCAATGTCCAAGTACCAACTATGGGACATCGTGATTGCTTTTTCGCCCTATGTGCTTCTGCAGGGGGAGACACTTCTTGTAAATCCTTACAAGAGCCCGCCCTGCAGGGTTGGTTTTTAGCATCAAAGATCTAAAATCATTCTGCCTATTTTTTAAGCGAGCTATGATACTTTGAAATTAACAAGGATAAAAAATACAGCACCATCTACAGGGGCATTCTGATCGGCTTTTCTCTCAGGTGCTTGTGCTAGGAGACTCTGCTTGTAATATCCTTACACCTACCCGCCCCGCAGGGGTGGTTTTTCAGTATCAAAGATCCAAAATTAATCTGCTTATTTTAATTAAACCAAGACTCAGGCTACAACAAGACATAATTCCAACCCCTCCCATTTTTTCAGGGGGGAGGGGCCAACCTGACCACGTGGGCAGGCCCTTACACCCGCCTTAGTCCCGCCTCCTCTGCGCTCTCATTGGTCAGAAAATACTGCACGCTCATTGGCTGGGGCACCTGTCATGATGAATGGTACACCCTTAGTACTACTCCTGTCCCTTAACACGTAGAAAATCCATTTTCTGTAGATGGTGGTTGTCTGTGTCTTCTTTAAAAAATAGGGAAGGAACATATGAGAAATGATGGTAGGAGAAAGTTGGATTACTAACCCCAGGCTAGAAAATGCTTGGAGATGACAATGTGAAGCCTGAGGATAGTGGGGAGGGGAGAACCTCAACAGGATGTAATGCCGTAGGGCAGGGGTAGTCAACCTATGGTCCTCCAGATGTCTATGGACTACAATTCCCATAAGCCCCTGCCAGCATTTGCTGGCAGTGGCTCATGGGTATTGTAGTCCATGAACATCTGGAAGACCACAGGTTGACTATCCCTGCCGTAGGGCCTACCTTCCAAAGCAGCCATTTTCTCCAGAGGAGCGGATTTATGTAGTCTGGGAGTAAATTGTAAGGTTGGAAAATTTCAAGGCCCCAGTTGGAATGTGGCTGGGCAGAAATTTCTTTGATAATGCTGAAATCTAAGACCTCCTTCAGTCAGATAGAGACCTTAGATGGCATTTAAGGACCAAAAATGTGCTTAGGCAGCTGGTTTATGAATACAAAATGGATGTTGCTTTTTTCTGTTTTTTTCTTAAAACCAAGTGTGGGCTGTCAAATATTATTAAAGCTCACATCCCTCATGACATGAACCAGACCCTTGGTCCATCCAAATCAGTACTATCTACTTAGAGTGGCAGTCACTCGCCAGCAAAGTCTTTTACATCACCTGTTACCTTGTCCTTTTAACTGAAGATGCCAGGAATTGAATCTGGGAACATCTGCTTGCTAAGCAGATGCTCTGCCACCGAGTCACAGCCCCTTCTGTTCATTTAAATCTTCTGAAAAAGTTTTTAAAATTAATTTCTCAATGTAATACATGCCTACCCCAAAAGTTTTGTTTTTCCGATGCAGATGATGTTGATGCAGTATGAGAACCAACAATACACAAGTCACTCCTACATCTTGATCATAACAGAAGTGTAAAAGAGGAGATCACTTCTCTCATGAACTTTATTTTCATTCTTATTTGACTCACTTTTTACTCACTTAATTTTATTTATTTGACTCGTTTAATTTTTGAATGCATGTGGCTTTCAGTGGTTTTGCAAAGTTACCAATTTTGGAGAACTGCAATATTTTATGTTTCATATATTATGATCAGGAGATCTAATGGGTAAAGCTTCTTTGTAGTGTAGCCAGCCATATGATTGCAATGGATGAAATATAACAAACATGACAGGCCAGAGCAACCTGGTTTCCTTCTTTGAATGAGTGATGGGCTTACTAGATCATGGAAACTCAGTTAATGTTCTTTACCTGGATTTCAATAAAGTTCCCCATGGTAAACTGGAAGACTGCAGACTAGATTTTCAGATGGTTAGGTAGATAGGGAACTAGCTAGAAAACCATATCCAAAGAGTGTTTGTCAATGTGCTTTTATCATATAGGAGGGAGGTGAGAAGTGGGGTGCCACAGGGCTTGGATCTGGTAATTTTCAACATTTTAATCAGTTATCTGGATAAGGTGGTGGAGGGGCTACTCATTAAATTTGCAAATGACACCAAATTGGTAGGAGTAGTAAACAACCCAGAAGATAGAGTTCAACAAGAGCTGACCATGCTGGAAAAGTGGAAAAATGAGAACAAGATGCAATTCAATGACCATTTATGCACTGGGAACTTTACTACCCCAGCTCCCATGCAGGAGCACAGATCAGGAGCGGATGAGGTGCACTGGGCCAAATGCTCCCCCGTGTGAGTGCAGGAAGAGGTGGGGCAACTTGTCACAACTAAAAATTTCAGCCTGCAGCCCAGCATGAAACCTCCAGTGCATAAACAGTCAATGAGAAGTGCAGTGTTCTACTTCTGGTTCACAAAAATGAGAAACAGGCATTTTGGGTAGTAGTGTGTGTGAACGTGATCTTGAGGTACTTGGGGAGTGTAAGGTAAATATCAGCAGTGTAATGTGGCAGTTGAGAAGAAGAATGCAGTATTGGCCTGTATCAACTGAGAAACTACCTCAAAATCACAAGATGTCATAGTCCCTCTGTATACCACATTAATCAGACCCCACCTGGAGTTCTGTGTGTGGTTCTTGAGGCCTCACTTCAAAAAGGCTGTGGACAAAATTGAGAGAGTGCAGGATAGGACCCACAGTAATGAGTTTTAAACTACATGTAAAATGGTACTGGCTAAATATTAAGGAAATTTTT
Organism: Paroedura picta; assembly: GCF_049243985.1. Lineage (NCBI taxonomy): Eukaryota > Metazoa > Chordata > Lepidosauria > Squamata > Gekkonidae > Paroedura > Paroedura picta. The sequence goes on along the minus strand of NC_135370.1, from coordinate 139,908,614 downwards.
TTCACAATTGGGGTAGTCTGGCAGTGGAATCGGCTGCCTAAGGAGATACTTATCATGGTTGCTTTAGGCTGATCCTTCATTGAGTAGGAGATTGGACTAGAGAGCCAGTTTGGCCCCTTCCAACTCTATGATTGTGTGATTCTATGGCACCAAATATTTTGCTACAAACCTTAAAATTTTCAGGTACAAGGAGATGCTCATGAAGGAGAGGAGATAAACATTCACTGATTGCTTGTGTGATGAAGGTCAGTAGCTGCAGTCATTAATAAGGGAACTTGGCTGGTTGCTGAGCTGGGAGTTAGAGAGCGGCAAAAATGGAACTTTCTTTGCTTAATTAATTTTTATTGGTCAGCCGCTGTTTAGCTCATAAAGCATTATCTCCAGATTTTGTCAAATGTTGTGAATCAGGGCTACAGTCTTGAAAGAATAATCCATCCAGTATGACTAACACACTAATATTAATTGCAAAAGAACAAGCAATTAAATCTTGGCAGACTGGATCAAACCTCAACTGTTTAAATGGCAATAGTCATGGGATGTTATGGAAAGATCATTATATTTAGAAAGAAGCAGGTCTGTTCTTTTTGAATTTTCAGTTGAGTCACAAGCACCATTACAGAGAGGTGTATAAAGCATGTGAGCATCCCAAATGGAAGAGGAGAGCAAACCAGCATACAAATGTCACACTTGGCATTTGTTACATACAGTCCATTATGGACAGTATCAATGGAGAGTTCCCCCTAGTTTGTCACCCATTGATTCCCCTCTGCAGTCCACTTACTATTTACACTTTGCATGCAAAACACTCTAAGATTCTCAGGAAAATGTATTGATTAAATTCTCCCCTCTTCCCCTGAATTTTGAATGAGCTCACTACTTCCTGACTGGACCAAAAGAGAATTTCCCACCCCAGAAGAATCTGTGGAGATATGGAGCAAAAAGGAACAATCTTTCATCACCCTTTGTCATCTGAGTACACGGAATAAATTGTATATATACTCATAACCAAGTTGGCCAAATCTTAGTATTCGTTGACTGGAGATGATAACAGGTAAGGTGGATCTTTCAACAAATCTGAAAAGGGGCCCAGGTTAGCAGAAAAATGTGAAATCAAACACAGAAAAAAGAGAGAGAGGACATTTTAAAAAATGGCCTGAAAAGGCCCAGACTATCTAGCTTTGCACAGGTTGTCCAACCCCCTGGGTTGCCTTATTTTATAATGCAATCCTTTTAAAGATACAGTGATGAGAATTGCATATGGTATTCCAACTGAGGCTTCATTGACCTTTGACTGCTCCCTTATCACCCAGCAATCAGTGCATTTCACCACCACTATACTTCTCCTTGGAGAAGACAGTCCTTAGATGAGAGAGAGTTCTTACCTGGTTCCAAGTTGATGTCTGTGGCCAAATCTCAACGGTGGCCAGATCTAAATTGCTGAGCAAAAGAGTCCTTTTAATGTCTGCATTGATTTTTTTTAAAAAATAATATATCCTGTCTTTCCTCACAGTTAATGCCTTTTCCCACTTTGACCATTGGGTTTTGAATCTGGGAAAGGAAAATCCAGTATTGGTAGAACTGTGAAGGGATGCTGAGAGGCTGGCAGGCTGTATGAGAAACTTTGAGTAAAATTAAAAGGTAAAGGACTAACTTGGGTATTGGTAGAAATTTGCTAATGTTCTCCATCTCTGAGTAAAGCAGGATATCACTTTTCATTCTGGGGGCAGTTGATTAGTTTACTACTCAAGATGGGGAGTACAGAATTCACAACTTATTGGCTGGTGGAGTTAATTACCAGGCATCCAAGACAGGCCTTTGACAACAGGTGCCTTGAGGCTCTGCAGATGTTGGCTGCCATTTTATTTCCCTTGTATATGAGACTATTAACAATGAGGGGAGGTACCTTCTGGGCTACAATTTTTACATTCAAGAGTTAGATTCCTTAAGAGGAAGAGGAAGTTCCTTGAATTCACTGACAGAATATTCTTAAGACAAAAGTTGCTGACTGTTTGAGGAGAAATTTCCCTTTCTCTATCAAACAAGATGGCATGTGTTGGCTAGGTTTTAGCTGGCTTTCCTGCTCTGTTACACCTCTTTATCCTCAACAGCAGATTTTTTTTAAATAATATTTGAAAAGTCACCTTTGGGAACAGACAAATTATTCAGTATATTATGTCATATTCTCAAGAAGACTCAGTGACAGCTTTTTCGTTTGGGCAACAGAAGAAACTCTGTGCCAAAATAAATGGTCTTTTATTTACAGACATATTTCCCCAGTGTTTCTCAAAGGGCTCATTCAAGCTGAAATTCCATCTGTCCCAGAGGTTACAAAGGTGCAGCATCCCATTTACAGAATGATGCCGAGGAGTATTAAAGTAATAGCCTGCATATCATTAGATATAATTGTTAACTATAATTATAATCCTTTATTTTCCTATCTTTCTAAATTGCCACCCGCTATCTTTTTCCCCTCACATCTGGCATAATTTTAATCATTTTAGAGGTGCTGATCACCTGTAGAGAATAATATGTTTGACTGAAAAAGTGGCTGCTGTAATTGTTGCCCATTCAGAACTTCAACTTTGTTAGCACCAGGTCTGTACAGTTGCTGCAAAACACTGTAGAAATGACTTTCAGACATTTTAAGTTGGATATCATTTGAAAAATAGGACACGAGTGAAGAAAAGCTTGATTCAAGTATGTATGCTCAGGTTGCCATATGCAATGGGAAAGGGCATTTCTACTTACCTTCCTTTTTTTATCCAGTCGCTTGTCTCCCAGCATCCACTCTGAGATATTCTCTGTTGCTTGCTCTGAGTTGCTTGCCTATCTCTCTTGAGATTAGTAGTTTCATAAGAGATGCCCCATGAGCTTTAGAGACAATTCAGGTTCCTTGTTTACTGTGGAACTGACCTCAGATAGCAGAGCCAAACTATGTGACAGTATCTGGCGTGGGTCTGTTTACTGATGGCTCCTCTGATCTGGAAGAGATGGAGGAAATCCTCAGGTGCTACAGGAAGAACCTTCTGACAAAGAAAATACTATTTCAGGTGCACCATCAGTCCCACAGCCCAGGACGTGAAGCAGGAGCAGAAGTCCTGCTGTCACCAGCTTTACCCTTAGGATAGGCAGAACCCTTGGAATGCTGGAGAAGGTGGTCCCAAAGGGAGGTGAAGAACTGGCATGGTTGGCAGTCCAGCACCAGTCAACCTCTGCCTGTGACCTTGCATCATCATAGAATCAGGACAGGCAGTCAGGTAGGCTGATGAGTTGCCCCTGCTCCTGAATGATTCAGTGGAGTTTTCCACATAGAAGCAGCCAGGAAAGGGTAAGCCAGCATTGCAGCAACTTGTCTACAATTCTTGTGGACCTGGCATTGATCTTTGTCTAGTTTTTTACTTCAGCGTGTTTGACCTTCTGGGCTGTGACCTGGCTTGTGCTTTTGGATTTGATGCTTGGACTTCTGAACACCTGTGCTTTACCCCCGGGACTGCGTTTTGGCCATGCTTGTTCTCTCTTTCTTCAGATACCTGCCTGAACCCAGGTAGTATTCTTGAGTCCACTATGGGATGCCTCAACCATTTTAGGGGTGAAATTCTCTGTGTTTACAAATTCCTTGGGTGACGTATATGGATTTGGACTGTGTGGGGAAGGTGTCTATTCCCTCCCACCTTTGCCCTGTTTTTAAAAGCCCCTACCTCAGGGGTGTGGACTCTTGAAAATGACTCAGGAGACAGCAGAACACCCATCTCCTTGATGCCATGGTTTGAATCAGGATCAGGTCTCTGCAGCATTTGTAAGTAGAGATAATTTCATTCCTAAAATGGCACAGGAATCCCTGTGGTCAGCTTGGGAATGCAGTCACACCTAGTTTGGGTCTCAAACTGAAGTTGGTGCAAGTCAAAAGCTGGATAATTAGCCGAATGGGCTGGGATCTGGGAAAGTCACAGTTACAATCCTAAACAGAGTTCACAAATTCTCATGCAGTGAAGACAGACAGTAGTTACTCAGTCAAGAAGACAATAGTATGTCAGAATGGATGCAAATAATATCATATAAAAATAATAAACAAATGCTTTGGAGCTCTGGTTAGGGGATACCAGCCAGGCAGCTTCCTGGTTTAATGTTATCACCAGATATCCATGGAGCACTAGTGGGTTTGCAGCTAGTTTCTTCAACAGGCCCCAGGCTTTCCTACAGGACTGCCTGAAATCCAAATTCTCAGGGACTTAGGTCCATTTTTGTCTATGAGCAGCATCCAGTTCATGGAATAGTTAATCTGCTACTTCTAATTCTTTGCTGTTGAGGAAATTTTCATGTAGCCTCTCTCTCTGGTCACTCCAGCCTGAAATATTCTCTTTCTAGTATCATCAAGGAATGTGCTTTTTGGCCATAAATACAACAGTTCCAAAGAATCCTAGGTAGTTATTATGTGTTGGAGGGACCCATCCAAGACACCTTTGCAGAGCTTCACTGAAACCTTTCCAATCCACCCTCTTAATGTTTCAAATCCACCTGGATTTGGAATCCTAGCTGAAGGATTACAGGTCAATACTGACTGTGTGGAAAAGTCTCGAAAATACATCTGGATAATGGCAAGGGTTGACTTCTCTGATCAGATTAAACAAATGTTAAATCTCTATTCCATGCCACTGATCTGAGGGTACCACTGTCTTTAGCACTGAAAATGAGATGCAGCCCATGTTCTTCAGTCTAGTCGACAAGTGTCTCTTATCATTAACCATGTATCTCCAATTTCCATGGGGGTTTTCAAAATCACCTGCGTATTCAGAAGGATGAGGGTAGGTTGATAGGACATTATTATTATTATTATTATTATTATTATTATTATTATTATTATTATTATTATTATTATTATTATTCGATTTATTGCCAGCCACTCCCTTGCGGCTTGTGGCGGGTTACAACATTCTAAAACCCCATAAAATCCATTAAAATTCAGTTAAAACAACTACAGTCCAGCAATTATTAGTTAGCAAGCTAACCCGGCAAGATTGGCTAATCCACTACCCTTTCCCCCTACTAGCAGGTGGAGAGGGGGTATTGGTGGAACCCATCTCTAATCCCAATCCCAAATCCCGAGTCCCGGGGGGGGCATAGATGTTAGCCTTGGCATCAACCGTAAACCTGGCGGAAGAGCTCCGTCTTGCAGGCCCTGCGGAATGATGGAAGATCCCGGAGGGCCCGCAGCTCACCCGGGAGCTCATTCCACCAGGCAGGGGCCAGGACTGAAAAGGCCCTGGCACTGGTCGAGGCCAGCCGTGCTTCCCTAGGGCCGGGAACGACATGTGCAGGCCATGAATCTGCAGGAGGTTTGTAAACATTGACAACATGTACTTCCTCAGCTTTTACTACAATTGTGCAGATGTCATTGTGGCCATTGGTCAATACCAGCTTCATAATTTCAGTGTTGCTTCAGACATAAGGCACTATGCCATAGTATGCCATAGGTATGATGGTGTGTGATACATCATATCCAGTTTTCACTCTGTGGCAGATTTGGTTTTCACTACCAAGACGGGTGTCTTGAAGAACAGCTAAATCTATTATTGGCCAGTAAGATTTGCAGCCTCTTGTGGCGCAGGGTGTTAAGGCAGCCGACATACTGTCGGAAGCTCTGAACATGAGGCTGGGAGTTTGATCCCAGCAGCTGGCTCAAGGTTGACTCAGCCTTCCATCCTTCTGAGGTCGGTAAAATGAGTACCCAGCTTGCTGGGGGGTAAACAGTAATGACTTGGGAAGGGAATGGCAAACCACCCTGTATTGAGTCTGCCAAGAAAACGTTAGAGGGCGTCACCCCAAGGGTCAGACATGACTTGATGCTTGCACAGGGGATACCCTTTACCTTTAAGATTTGCAGCAAGTAGATTTAGCCATTTAGATTTGCTTATACCCTAAATATTTATTTAGTAGATTCGGACGCAGTCTCCTATGCCCCTCGTCAAGTCATCCTGAGAAGGACTGTTTGAGTGGTTGATTATTTCCATGTGTGCACTGTAGCCAAGAGATTCAATGATTGTCTGGTAGTTCTAGTGTTACACCATGAGGAAGTGAGCTAGAATTGTATCCCAACATACAATATGGTGATAATCTATACTGTACTTTTATCTCCATGGGTGAATGTAATCCAAAATGGCTTACAACATTCTTCCCTTAGCCTCACATCAACCCAAAGAATGAAGTTAAGGACAGAGAAGGTGGTCCCAAAGGGACTGGTCCAAGGTTTTCCAACAAGCTTCCATAGCAAAATAAGAATTTGAATTTGGGTTTCTCAGATTCTAATCCAGCACTCTAATCCCTTTATCAAATTGGAGTTCTAACCTTTATATGTGATGCACAATCACATATTACAAATGGTATTTTGAGGGGCAGCTATAATGTATGAATGTTCTACAAGTTGGTGAGTAGATGAAAAGTATGTCTATGTTTATTACCCAGCTATGGAAAAGCTTCATATATGTGATAGATTTTAAGTGTCTTCCGGTGCAATCCTAAAAACACTTACATTAGATGAAGCCCCATTGGGGCTTGCTTTAGACCTACTTGCTTTCATCATCTTCTTTCAAACGTTGCCATATCAAGCTGTAAAACAGAACCTTAAAAAAATGGAAGCCATGCCACTTTAAAAGCATGCATGTACATGAGACTGTTTACACAGATACAGTTTGATCTCTAAAAAAAATTGTGATACAAATATTGAATTGCACAGCAATGTATTGAAGCATCTGCAAATAAAAAAAATATTTGCCACTTTTCAAATGATGTTTTATTGTTTTTTTTGGGACTGTTTTATTGAGATGATATTTTTGTTGTTTTATGCTTTAATTATGTAAGAGCCTTGAGCCTTTGCATGGGAAATGGGGCTTTTAAGTGATATAATAAATAAATAAATACAATTTTGTTAGGTTGGGATTCCCCCCCCCCCAAAAAAAAACTGGTACATAACTGTATTGAACAAAGGCAAATAACAGAAAAACCTTACTTCTTATTATTAAATGTTCACAGAAATGTTTATTCATCTCATTTCTTTTTCATTTTGTTCTTTCATGTTTTTAATTAATTTTTATTGCAGTTATTACACCACCTATTTGGATTCTCCTCAATTCTTCATTAATTTCATTAACTACAATTGTAAACATTTTTTCTGCCTCTACTATTTGTTCCAGTGAGAATGAAATCCTCAAGGAGTATGGCTCTTGTTCAAGGATGCTGCAACTTCCAGGTTGTGCAAGAAGTTACATCATAGCATGCAGATTATAATTGAGTGCCCCCTATTTTGCCAGCTAGCTTTCTTCTGCTGCCTAACTGAGTGGCATAGAATAAGCCCATGAGGTAGGTGGGGCTTGGAGAGCTCAGCTTTGCTAGCACAGCTCAAAGAGAACTATGGCTAACCCAAGGTCACCCAGCTGGCTGCATGTAGAGGAGCGGGGAATCAAAACATCCAGGATCATCTAGTCCAACCCCCTACACAAAAACTCTTTTCCGTGGAAAAACTCTTTTCTGCTGAAGGAATGAATATCAATCGTTTTCATGCTGCATAAATATATAAAATATCCATCACTGCTTTTCATTTTGGAAATATGTTTTCAAACCATCACAACAAGCACACAAATAACATATGCCTGGCAGACTAATTTCTGAGCCTTCTACTACAACAAGGGTAGAAGAAAAAGGTAGCAGAACTAATATAAAATGCATGAGATTGTTGATTTTTCCACATATGAAATACAAAATCTTTAGCACTATTATGCCCAGAAAAGATGACAACTTAACAACTTAAAGTCCAGCATTCTTGCGCCTCGGGCAATGAGTGTTCTTTTAGAGGAGAAAAAGTGGAAGACATATAGTGAAAAATGTGGCTGCCTGAAATGCATATTGTATAGACCAGCAAGCCTAGACCAAAGTTTCTGTTTCTGCAGGGGACCCACCCTGCAGACCCTGGCAATGTTATCCCCATGGCTTTTAATTTTCCACTTTGGATGACTTGATTAATCTCTCAGCTGGTCATCCTCAGATACAAACTGTGAAGAGATCTGCAGTGATTGTCTTTGTCTGCTAATACTGAAAAGTTTCTAGTATTAATTATATTCCTCAGAAACAGCTCAGCTGGACTTCAACAGCTCACCCTACTGCTCTTTGATCCCCCACCCCTCGAAAAACAAAAAAGCATAAGCCTCAGAAGAAATAACAGATTTAAGATGATTTTAAAGCTCAAGATATTTTGTTGTTGGGGCCTTCCTGTATACATGACACATCCCTGCATAACAATTTCTGCTAGTCAGATTTTGTGTCTGATTAGGTCAGGAAACTGAATTATGATTTCCTCTTCTCATGCATTGACTCTCAGATTACATCATGCATTACCACAGTAGGCAATCACATAGCCGGATGCTCATGTAACAGTCATTTTGGTTCACATTGTATGCACCAGACATTAGCGGGTGTGTGTGTGCATGTGGGGGAAGGGTTTGTTCAGTGATCTGGCTGTTCATGAACACCTTCTTGCTTGTTGGGCTACATTCTGCGTATATAAATAGTACAGTACAATGCAATCCATAATATAGGATGCATGCATGTATATTTCACACAAAAGTCCAGTAGCACCATAAAGACAGGGTGGTCTTAGTAATTCTGGGGGCCATTCCGCACGTCCAAAATAGCACAATGGTTACAAATTGAAATCGCTACTGCTTTGCTGTTATGCACAACATCGTTGACAATCTGCAACACTCCTGAAATCGATCCACAAAAAGCGCTTCGTTGTAGCGCTTTCAGGGAAATCCCAAAAAGTGGATTCACCCTCTGGAAAGCGTTACACACTTGCAACCAATCTGCAACACTAGTGGGAAAGTTCTGTGCGTTACTATTGTTGCGGTTTCTGCAAAGTCCCTGCCCCTAGCTCTCTCCTCTGATCTTCCGGCGAAGCGATTGCCAATTTTTTTTCTCCGAGCGAGCGGAGTCAACGCACCGGCGAGCCTTCATTTACCCAGCAAGGCTTCCCTGGCTGCAGAGCTGTTTTAAGTCACCAAGCACGAAACAACAGCCCCGTTTGCTGGTTTATTTTCCCTTTATTTTTCACTGTATTTTTGGCCGAAAATCGCGCCCATGCCGGAGGGGGGTTATTTTTTTTTTCACTCAGGGGGAGTGTGGCAACGATGAAACGGCAGCTTAAACACCACCTGCTAGCTAGATGGGTCTCTCTGTTGCAACGAATCAATGCAGATTCATTGCAACATTTGTGTGTGTGTGTGTTTTTTTTTTAAACTTCCTTGAAGGGAAAGGGGCTTTTTGGGATCATGATAACGGCCGCCCATTGGCTGCTTGATGGAAAGGGGCGGGACGAGCTCGGCAATATCGCTTCCTGGCTAGCGATTTTTGCCAAGACCGGAAGCCTGTGGGAAACGATAGAAACGCAACTGGATTCCACTACAAAGCCAGGTATGCATAACAACGAATTCCACAATTTAAAATGGTGTTTTTTCGTCCCACAACCAATTTGCCACATAGATCCTGGTGCGAAATGGCCCTGGGTCTCTGGAAGGAAGTTCCAAAACAGGGTTCCAGAATCACTGCCTCCCAATCTTCCCCTGCTTGCCCCCACCTAGTGATATGCAAGCAAAAGAAAGCTTTCATTTCTTTGTGAGATAGGTGGGAGCCATGGCTGCAAATGGGATGACTGAACTCCAGAGAGAGTAGACAAAAGGGGCCATTGCTTAGCTGGCTGCACAAACCCAGGATGGGGTGAATGTGAGTGGCAGTAGTGTGAGCCTGTTCTTCATCTTATTTTTCCACGTCTGTCATGAGGCCATGGGAATTCACAGACCTTAAATATTGTGTTTGGGGCAATTGCTCCTGTTGCCCATTGGCTAAGATTGTGACACTTCCATCCCAGGGCCTTGGGGTTAAGAAAAGTAGCCCAATGTACCAGCTTAGCCTGGGGAGGAGCCCATGATCTTACTTTACCTGGCCTCAACTGAAGACTTGGCAGAAGAGCTCCATTTTATAGGCCCTGTGAAAACATGACAGCTCTGTCAGGGACCTTAGCTCTCCTAGGAGCTCATTCCACCAGATCAGGGCCAGGAATAAAAAGACCCTGGCCCTAGTTGAGGCCAGGTGAACTTACCTTGGCCCGCACAGAACGAGATACAGAAATCCAATCTAGAGGTGATTGTTGCATAAATCACTGTGGCCAAGCAATCCAAGGACTGATAAGACAAGTAGCCATATCTGGTGTAGATGGAAAAATACCATGTGGGTTACACACATGACCTGGCAGAACTCTATATAAAATACAAATAATGGGACTATGGTGGAAACTAATATAAACTAAATTAAACAAAGAAAGATTGCAACTTACTTGAAACTTACACATCCAGAGCATTTGATTTCCCTTCCCCATTGGGAGATTCAAATGAATTTATATTTTAACGGGATGCTGTATCTCACATGATCATAAAATCATATAGTTGGAAGGGACTTCCAGGGACATTTAGTCCAATAGAATGCAGGAAATTCACAGCTTCCTGCCCGCCACAGTAACCTCAATTCCATGCCCAGATGATGCCCCCCAGATGATACTCCCCACCTTACACACATAGAGAGATGAGACAGCTCCTTTTCAGTTTTTCAATGTGTATAAGAAGATCCTAACCTGTCTGGGTCTGGCAGGAAGTACCTACCAAAACATCGCCAATTGAGAAGTGCTACGATATCAAAGAAACATGGTATTTCACTCTTGGCTGTGAAGACCCTGCCTTTCAGGGCCAATTGAGTTACCAACCCTGTTGTCTCCTCAAATATTGATAAATCTTAATAAATATCACCCCCTTCTGTTCTCATTCATGACAAAGTCCACCCCTGCTTAGCGCCTAACAACATTTATTTCAATATGAGCTTTCATGAATGTGGAGAATTGAGTTGTGACTCACAAACGTTAATACTGAAATAGAGGTGGTTAGTCTTTCAGATGCCACTGGGATTTGTTTAATTTTCCTATGACAGACTAACAGCAATATTCTCACACACCCTGACAAGAATCCTAGCCTCTCCCCCACAGCTGTCAACACCCTGCAGCCAATTGCTTCAATAAAGAGTTAACCAACCAGCACATCAGTCAGTAGGTCAGTGATTTATAAACACTACATGAAAAAATAGTGCCAATTGATGTTCATCTAAATCCATGTTATCAAGGTTATTTTGCATATGAATATTTTTCATAATGGGATGGGAACTGTACTTATTTCTCAGCATCATTTAATTATCTCACCCAACCATCTATGGCCCTGGGGGTGAATTGACTCAAACTACTGTGCAGATGCAAAGGCAGCTGTAAGGTCAAAGGGAATGAAACTCTACCACAGCCACTGAGCAGTTTCCAAGGTGTTTGGCAGCTGCTCAACTTGGATGGTGGGAGGTGATGAGATTTAAGACTCCTGAGTTATTGCAGCTGTTCAAAATAGTATGTGTTTGCCTGTTGAACATGCTTGCAGCAAGCTCTGTGGCCCCTCTAATTGCTTAAGTGTTGTGGAATGCCTCTACCTCAGTTCTACTCTGTTTATCCCCATGAAATTTCTTTTGGCCATGATTTCTTCCTCTCCAGTCAAACTAGTGCCATTAAGGGATGCTGGATATGCACAGCTAGAGATAAAAAGTAAGAAAGAGCTTAAAAATTTATTTATTTAAATAGTTATATCATGTCTTTTCACCCAAACTGGGTCCCCAAGGCAGTGAACATCAGTAAAAATGAAACTTATTTCACTTTTGTGATATTATTCTGGTCCATTTCATAGTCACTGTATCATTCATTCATGCATTCAGCATATTTCTATGATGCCTTTCCAGTGATCCTTGTCAGGACAGCTTTACAAAGTAAAGCATATTGACAAACATAACGCCATAATTATTAGAATTCTTAAGTGTCTTAAAACCAAACCGCAGTATTAAAATACAAAAGAATATGAAAAAGCTTAAATGAGTATCATGAAACAGTTCTCAGACTAGCAGCAAAATATAAAAATGATGTTCAGATCAAACCTTAAGCCTGGGCAAAAAAAAAGATGTGTCTAGGATAGGTGCCAGGTGAGCTTCATTGGGAAAGGCATTCCACAGGCAAGATGTCACTGCTGGAAAAACCTTTCTATGATCATCACTAAGGCTGTTCAGACACCAGACATTGCAGCTCATGTCCTATCCTGGTCACCAGCTGCAAAGAGCTGATTTTCCAATGACCAATTTGATACTTCTTCAATCTGTGGGTGCTCAGCGGGTTATTTTGCTGCATTCCTTACAAATGATGCAGTGCAGCCCAACTGTTTTTTTTTTGTCCAAGCACATTCTCACACAGCCCAACTGAGCTCTACTACCCCCATCCCTGCTGCATAATTGCTCTACTCAGCAGGCAATGGTTTAAGTAGACAGATCACTCATGTATCATTTAAAGAGGTGAAACACAAGAAATCCTGTGTTTCAATAAAATCCTACCTTTTGCTGATCTAGTCTGTATCTTTGTGCAGGAACAATCTAGGGGAAACCAGATGCAGACTAGTTTGGCAGACATTTGTGTGTGCTGAGTGATTGGATTACATTTGACCACTACTTTTATACATGTTAAGTTTGACAGCTGAACATGTTCACAAAGAAATTTGCAGCATCCCTGGTTGTCATCCTCCTTACCTCAGAATAAGGTGAATAGCTGATTGTGTTGGGATATTTCAATATTCATGCAGAGGGAGCTTCATGACAACCATGGGACTATCTCAAGTTGTGTTGAGTTCAACTCACCAAAAAGTGCATATATTGGATCTGCTTTTCTGTACTGAACAGTTTATTGGTAGTCATGTGTATGTGTGTGTATGTGTGTGTGAGATTTTACAGAGTAGCCCTTTATCACGGTCATATTATTTGCTACTGGTAGTTTGGAAAGAGCAGAAAGAAGGGGTTTAAAATGGTTCACAGCCATTTAAACTCCTAGTTTCTGCTGTTCATGAAAAAAAGCTAAGTGGCAGGAAGCAAAATACCCCTGTATGTTACTCCTTGCCACACAGCTGTTTTGATTAAATGGCTCAAAATCATGTAAACCCTGCTTTTTGCTCCCTGATGATTTTTACAAGAAACAGAAAGCAGAGGGTTAATACTTCGGGGCTTTACGCACCGGGATCTTTGTTGCAAATTGGTCACTGAATGAAAAATCACCATTTAAAATAGTGGAATTCGTCGTTATGCATACCTGCCTTTGTAGTGGAATCCAGTTGCGTTTTGTAGCGTTTCCCACAGCTTCCGGTCTCGGCAGAAAAGGAAGCGCTATTGCCAAGCTCGTCCCACCCCTGGCCGTCAAGCAGCCAATGGGCAGCCGTTAGCATGCTCCCAAACAGCCCCTTTCCCTTTAAGAAAGGTTTTAAAAAAAAAAAAAACAGACCCATAGCAACGAATCTGGGTAGATTCGTTGCAACGGAGAGACCCATCCAGCTGCCTAATGTGAGCTGTCGTTTGATCGTATGATCGTTGCCACGCTGCCTCGAGTGATAAAAAAAAAATCCCCCCCCCCCTCTCACGGGCCCGATTTTCGGCTGAATTAATGTGTAAAAAATAAAGGGACTTTATTTCAGCAAACGGGCTTTTCTGTGGTTTGTGCTTAGTGACTAAAGGTGAAGGACTGAAGCCAGGGAAACCTCTAAACAGAAAGAGGCTCGCTGGTGCGTTTATCCCCGCTCGCTCGGAGAAAAAAAAATGGCGATCGCTTCGCCGGAAGTTTGGAGGATAGGCTCAGGAGGAGGGACTTTGAAGAAACCGCAACAATGTTAACGCACAGGTCTTTTTCGCTAGTGTTGCAGATTGGTTGCAAGAGTGTAGCGCTTTCCAGAGGGTGAATCCACTTTTTGGGATTCCCCTGAAAGCGCTACAAGGAAGCGCTTTTTGCAGATTGGTTTCAGGTGTGTGGCAGATTGTCTACGACGTCGTGCGTTAGGGCAAATCAATAGCGTTTCCAATTGGCAACCATTGTGCGATTTTGAAGCCGTGCAAAAAGCCCCTTCAGTTTTACCTCCCTTATTCTACTTTCCATCAAAATTGGTGGGGAGCAGAAAGTGGGGGTTTAAATGACTCACAAACCAATATGAACTGGTTCAGTTTGAAATCCAATGTATCAGTTCATGTTTCAACCACAAGCCGAACTGAACTGCAAAGATGCAATTGATATCCTTACTGATTAGGTTTTGCTCATCCTTGGAGCCAGATGGATACAATTGGTTTCCAGAATGTTCTGGGGGAATTAACTACCAGTCTTTGGCTGGTAGTATCTGGCAATGTGGTTATAGAAGCTACATCTCCATAACTGGATTTATCACATGGATGCTACAATCTGTAGCTTCACAATTTCAAAGTCAAGGATAGGTCCTTGGTTTAAATTTGTTTTTAAAAGATTATGTAAGAACACCTTATCCTTTAAGTATGGCTTTTACCTATATAAGGTTTAAAGCTATGCCTACAGCTCTGCAGTTTAGTCAGTTCTCATGTATTACATGATTCCAGTGTCTCTGTACCCATTCTGTCCTAACATGTTCACTTTATGATGAACCAGGGAATAAGTTTATTTTAAGGTTAATAACAAAATTATCCGCAATGTCAAAGCATGATAAATTGATTTTTCTATTGTCTGATTCCAATCCACATGTCTCTAACAGAATGGTTCTTTATGCCCTTGCAGTCACGAAGATCACAGCTAAAATGTTTACATAAAAATCCTACTCCTAGACATTTGAATTCTGGCTATTGTATTTTAAATTGTTGTTACCTGTTTTATCTGATTTATATTTTTATTATCCCATTGTGAAGGCCTTTGGTCAATACAATAAAAGCTATCTATATATAAGATAATATAAATGAGATTACTCCCTAGCAACCTCTTCTACTGTTTTCAGCTGGAGGAAACAAGACAGGAACAGAAGAGCAGATGTCCTCAGCATGGATTGTAGAAAATTTAGGATTAATCAGACAGAATATGCCCTATAAGGTAGAGATGATGCTGTTGAAAAAAAAAATCCTTCCCCTCATCATTGTGTCAGTGGAATCTCATCCAGTGCAATTATTTCAAATAGTAAAGAACCTCATATAAAGTGAGTCCCCGGCTCTGGATGGGAGCATAACTAGATGGGAGCTGTGATGGCTTTGCTAGATTTTTTTGCTGATAAAAACTCTCTCAGGAGTTAACCATTGTTTTAAATTAGCCTAGGGGGCTGATGGTGCCAATTTATCATGTTTGTTTGATAGATTCAGACTGATTTTTCTCACTGATGTATACAGGATCCTAGAAAGTGTGCAGTCTGCCACTTCTGTTTTGGATCTGTGCCAATGATGGTGCATTAAAGCTTGTCCTACTTTGATTAAGTTTTGGTTGGAAAGAACGATTAAAACTGTATTATTGAAGAGAGCTTTCCCTTCAGTATTAAAGAAGGCCATAAACAATGCTATTGAAGCAGCCTTCATTGCCTGCACATCCTCATCATAGTTATTCACCTTTTCCCACCTTTCCACACATAGGCAAACTGGCAGAAAAAATGGTGGCAGTCTAACTCCAGGAATATTTGGGTGATGCATTTGCACTTGGCCCATTTCACTCTTCCTTTATTAATTTGATTTATTTCCTACCACTCCTGGCAAGCTGCCTCGTGGTAGGTCACAGAATAAAACCACCAGTAACCATGGAGGCACAGGTCAAGAGGGTAGCTTGCCAGGCATTTTCTATTTTTGCCAGCCTTGGCTACTAGCGCCCTACCTGTCCCCTGAACACATAGCCACAGTGATCGTGGCCACACCTCCAGAATAGATTTCTGCAACTCACTCTATGTGGACCTGCCCTTGTCCTTGATCCAGAAATTGCAGCTGGTACAAAATGCAGCTGCAAGGGTCCTCACAGGAACATCATGGAGGGCTCTTATCTAGCCTGTGCTGTGACAGCTGCATTAGTTGCTGGTTGCTGCCTGGATTTGGTTCAAGGTTTTGACTGCCTGTTACCCTATGCCCCCTACAGAGCCTTACACTCTGCAGGTTGTTAGGCAGTGGTTAGGTCATTTACTGTCTTTGGCCCCTGTTTCTACCACTTACTAGAGGCTGGGGGGGGGGGGGGTCAGGAGATTGTTGAATTACTGCCATGTTTGTTCAAGTTTTGTTCTATGATTTTGTCCTGTTTTTAATGAGGTTTTATTGGGGGTTTTACTGGACACTCTGTAACCCATCATGAGCCGGTCTCAGGAGTGGTGGGAAATTAATTTAATGATGATGATGATGATGGTGGTGGTGGTAAAACATTAAAAAATCCCCATTAAAACTACCATGGCAGCAAATGATCTCCAACCCCTCAGCCATGATGGTTGCCTCCTGGTGCAGCACAGGTGGTCCAGTGCTGTCAATCCACCAGCAGTGGTTTGGTGCTGGTTTGGTGCTGAGATGTCACTTATTGCTCTAGTGTTCGCAAACTGACTAAGGAAAATCCATATTGGTTTTATTGAACCTGTTAGTAGCTTTTGATACTGCCAGCTATACCATCTTGCCATTTCCTTCTCCAGTGGATCACCTTTTGTCAGAGCATTCTGCTATGACCTGTCTTGGGTGGCCCCGCATGGCATAACTCATAGCTTCACTGAGCTATGCAAGCCCCTTCACCATGACAAGGCAGCGATCCTTGATGGGGTCTAAAAACAAAATAGCAAGGAAAACATAGAATATAGTAAGAAGACACAAGAACACTGAATACCAAACTGTATTTTTTGCATTGTTCTTCATCTTGTTCCTCACATGTATGATACATTATTCCACTATATAAAGATATCCCCCTCTTTGTCACTATACAATCATACTTAGAAAAAAATGTCTTCATCTTAGCTCAGCTAAACACTTTTCCTTTTAATGTTTTCTTAGGGAGGTTTAGCTGTATTCCTATAGCAGAGAGATTGTATTTTCATGGTTGCAAGGTCCCAGATATCATTCTTCATATTGTTTCATCTGCTTTAAATTCACCTCATATTGCTCTTTGATTACTGATATTTTGTCCACTTTTTATCCTAAACTGGTTGAAATATCAAATGTCAATAGACTGCTTGATGGTTCTGTTCCTACATGAACTTCCCATTCTGCAGCATTTTTAGGTAATTTTTATAGAATCAATTCTATGACCATTTCCACTTGATGAATTTGCCCCTCCACAGCCTCTCATTGCTTGCAGGTTTTAGTGCTCCTTCTACATGATGTTAGCAGCAACCTGCAGCTATGCAGGAGTTGGCATGAGTTTTTATCTGGTTTGCTACATGATGAGGGAAATTTCAAAAAAAAAATGATATCCCTTTCTTTGTCATGCTGCAAATTGGAGCCAGGCCCATCTGAAGGGAGAAATGTGCAACAGTCTTGGTAGCATTTTGCCTGCCCTTGAATCAGCTCTCCCCCTCCATTTCTGGATCAATTTTTTTTTAAAAAATGGCATGGTCTGCCATGCTACAGGACTGCAAGGTGACATGCCCTCAGTACAAAGAAAATGTTCTCTTCATTGTCCCTGGTAATATTGGGATTGGGTATCTAAAACACATTCCTGTTTGTGTTTTCTGGAGATGGGCTATGAATGGAGAAAGGAGGGGGCGTGTAATGAAGCAACCATATCCCTATTAGGTTGGTGTCCTTGCTCTGTGTTTTAAAACCTTATTGTGAACACACAATCATTGGAGTCCAATTATCATGGCCAGTCTATCACAAATCTACCCGAACATAAAGAGAGACCATTATACAAAGTATCTCAAAAAGGGATCTATGGAAATGTTTTACTGCTGTGGTGTGATTCCACAGCAACGTGGAAGTTAAAGTTCTTTTAAAAAATGTTTTGCTGCTGTGGCCTTTCCCCGTAGTAATGTGACAGTGTATTTTTTAAAATTAATTTTGAGACTTGAGGGTGACGGAAGTTTGAGTCCCCAAAATAACTGCTGTGAATGGATTGGTGGCATGTGTTGATTGACAACCCAAGGAGCGGAGGTGGGGGGGGGAGAAATGTGGGTTGTCCACACCTTTGTCTTCTCATTGCAAAGGAAGAAACCACAATGAGGTGGTAGAATAACGCAAGAGGGGTCTCCCGTCAGGAAGGTTGCAAACGCGTGTTTCCCTATTGTGCATTTGCAAGCAGGAAGAGGCGTGTGCTTTATGCCTCCATGCAGAAATGGTCTATGTTTTTAATGAAACTGAGAAATACTCTTCTACCATAATTAAATTATTTTGTATTTTTTTCATATCTCGTTCTTAAATGCCAAAAAAGGCTTCTGTATCTATATAGATAACTTAACTATGTTAGCTTAAATCTCTAACACATTTGAAAATCTGCATCTGATGGCACAGTTACAGTCCCAAAGACCATAGCTCAAGCATTCTTTACACTGTGGTCTATTGCAGTCTCAGCATATCATAGTCCATGCCATTAATCCATCAGTATCCAAGTTCCTTTTCCTTCAGGCTCTTAGCTCAATAATATCTTTTTGGCCAACCGGCCTTGGGTAAGATAATCCAATTGGACATGTTCTTGCTAGAACATTCTAGAAAATTATCTAATCACTCCCAATTTCCCCTTCCCACCCTGTAGGCTGCAGGTTCTCATGAAGAGCCAATTATCTCATTCCTGACTCTGACCTTGAAGAGGATAAAGGCCAAGAAGGCAGAAAGGCTCAACTAACAACACCTGTAAGATAGAATGATCCTGTTACTATGCATGGCAAGCTTTGAGAGGGTCAAGAGTGCTTTGCCTCACAGCTTGTTTAGCATTTTCCCCAATGTGTGAACATTTGTATATACATAGGGCCTTGCTGCAGATGTTTTTCACTCTCCTTGTCAGCTGCAGCATCATTTCAGACACTCCTCTCACTGTGAGGAACTTTCAGTGGCACAGGGGGCTGCACGGAAAGAAGGGAGAATTTCTCTGCTCAGAGTTCTTACAATACAGCCCCATGCAGCCCCTATTATGCACTCTAATAGGGTGCTGATCAATACTACATTTTGATGTGAGTCTTTATTCATGGAGACTCTAATCCTGTTAGCTCCTAAAAGGGATTATGAGCAGGCTTTAAAAATGCAATGGAAGTATCAAGGATTATGATTCTATAATAAAATATTAGTCAAATTTGACAACAGAAGTGTCTACAAACTAAACAAGCTCTAAATCACAGCATGGAGCTTCCAATATACTACTTAAAAGACTGAGATTCAGTTCAGGGAAAATATTATCAGGAGCTAGGAATCACAGGTCATGTTCCCCACTAGAGCCCACCAAGTCACATGGCTATTAATACTGGGAAAGGACTATCTTACATAGCTAGGGATTCCTTCCTTTCCAGTCTGAAGACTATTCATCCCTTACTTTTGGTCCATTCTGGAAAACCCACATGGACATTTTTACTCTGGGTCGGTTTATTTGGATTAGTCGAGAGGGAGGAACACCATTTAGGTCAAAAGTAACTTTAATTGGGCAATAGCTAAAATTACTACAGTTGAATAGTAAGATATTCATTTTTGCACAATCTTTTTTTCCGTATTGCCACATGAAAATTGCTACTGTATTGTGATCATTGAATACTTTGACTTGCTGGCATGGAGTTTACTTGCACCAAACTTCATTGGCAAATAGGCCACAGCTTTTATTTAATTTTACATAACAGAGTGTTGGCCAACAAGGGGAGAGGGAGCCTAACTAATACCATTGGTCATCCGATCCTTAATACCCGAAAAGCACCATGGGCATCTCATCCTGTACCCCTGCCAGGCCATGAGATCCCTTGCTGTGGGTTTCTTACTCAAGGTGAGGCTGAAACGCTTCATGAAGTGTGAACCTCCTCTGCCCTTCTCAGCCACCTGTCTTTGGTTACCTGGGACTACCAAGATGGGTTGGCCACTTTTCCAGTTGCTGCCTTTCACAATTCAAGGGGATCCACTAATTCCTTTAACTTATTTCCTTATTTAGGCTCCATCCCCTTGTCCCCTGCCAGCTGTGACAATTAAGTATATTATAACAAACCCCACCATCCTATAACCACTCCAACAAAATTGGTCCCCCACTCCCCGTTTAATTGGCAGGTGGGAGCTGCTTCTCTGCTGGCCAGAGAGAAAGAGGGTGAGAGCAAGAGTGAGAGCGAGTACATGGTGCCTTTTATAGTGCCATGCACCTGCTCCCACCCCCTCCCTTCACTGTCATGGCATATTAGTGCCACGCATGCCCTGACCCACCTTCCGCGCTCCAGCGCAAGCGCCATCCTTTGCCACCTGACCACACCGCAACTTCAGTGGCAGCCCCAGTAAGTCGTGGGCAACTCTTTAGTTTTGTTGCCTTGTAGTGCAACTGTTTGGCTTGTTCTTTTCTATTTGGTATGTTTGTTAATGCTGTGTCTGTGGGTCTGTTGAGGGCCAAGCTTGAGGTTCGAGGCAGGATTCAAGCAGTCGTGGAACTGACCAATGTGCAGCAAAGATCCAATCTACCTGATTCTATCAGTTTAAACCAATCAATGCTAATCTAGACAATCATACACATCGGTGGGGTGATCTATTGTCTGCTTTGTGTATATAAGTTGGGATTTTGTGTGGGGTTTCTCAGTACAGTCCTGATAATACTTGTATCCTGTTCTGTTAACTGATTTAACAGCTAGAGCAATAAAATTTCCTTTCTGGCTAAGTTTCAGGTGGGTAGCCAGCATCGATTCCACACCAGTGGTCCCACTCCAGGGTGCTGGCAGTGCATTGCAGCAGAGCAGCATGCTCCATAGTTTCTTGTGTCCCTATGGGGGATGCATTTTGGTGGCTGAGCATTTTGGTGGCTGCTTTCTGTGATAAAGCTGTTCTGACCAAGCAGTAATATCAGGGCTCTCTCAGCCTCACCCACCTCACATGGTGTCTGTTGTGGGGAGAGGAATGGGAAGGCAACTGTAAGCTTTGCGACTCCTTTGGGTAGAGAAAAGTGGCATATAAGAACCAACTCTTCTTCTTTTTCTGAAATATCCCCCCCCCCCCCCGAAACACAGCCATGTTGGAATTGTTCCACCATGCAGAGGGGTGGTAGGGAGGTTTTTTGGGCAGGAAGGTGGGATTGCATGAGAACATAATCCTACCTTCCTGCAACCCCCCCCCCACAAATGCCCCATTAGGTCCCGTTGCACTGCGTGTGTCCTCCAGGCCTCCATAGGACAGGGAGGAGCTGGGCCTTTCCATCCACATGGGCCTCAGTTGGGCTATGCTTCATTGGCTCCTGGAAAAAATCCATGTTCCCTTAAAGCAGGGCAACAGCAGCCTAATGTGCACCAGGCCCAGAAGGGGGCTGGTCCAGCAGCTGCATCATATGGAAGCAGTATACAGCTCTGGTAATGAGTTCCATCTTGGCATTTTCTGCCCATGAGGAATCACCCCCAAGTTAATCTGCAGAAGTAGAACAAAATTTGATCCCCATAAAACCTTAAAAAACAGCAAAAATTTACAGGGTCTAAGCTTTTGTGAGTAAAAGCTCACTTTATCAGATACTAATAGAATGTCTTGTGGCACAGAGTGGTAAGCGTCAGAAATGCTGTCTGAAGCTGTCTGTCCATGAGGTTGGGAGTTAAATCCCATCAGCCGGCTAAAGGTTGACTCAGTCTTCCATCCTTCCGAGGTCGGTAAAATGAGTACCCAGCTTGCTGGGTAATGAGTGGGGAAGGCACTGGCAAGGCCACCCTGTATTGAGTCTGCCAAGAAAACGCTAGTGGGCATCACCCCAAGGATCAGACATGACTCAGGTGCTTGCACAGGGGATACCTTTAATAGAATGAAGCTCCTTTAGTCCTCTAACCTGGAAATAAGCCTGATGGAACTTCATTCTAAATGAGTCTTGTCTCACAAAAACCTATACCCAGGAAAAAATTGCTGGTCTTCAAGGTACAAGTGGACTTGATTCTACTTTCTGGTTAAGTATAGGAATTGTGTATGCATGAGTGTATACACTTATGATAGGTTACTGTCTGGTAGATTGGGTGGGGAGAGTGGGATATTACTCGCTGCCAATCTTGTGGTCTTGGTATGCTGGATTTTATGTGGGGTTTTACCTGAATATTAGAGCCTCTTGTGGTGCAGAGTGGTAAGGCAGCCATCTGAAAGCTTTGCCCATGAGGCTGGGAGTTCAATCCCAGCAGCCGGCTCAAGGTTGACTCAGCCTTCCATCCTTCCGAGGTCGGTAAAATGAGTACCCAGCTTGCTGGGGGGTAAATGGTAATGACTGGGGAAGGCACTGGCAAAACAGCCTGTATTGAGTCTGCCATGAAAACGCTAGAGGGAGTCACCCCAAGGGTTAGACATGACTCGGTGCTTGCACAGGGGATACCTTTACCTTTACCTTACCTGAATATTGTTACCTGCCATGAGCCTTCCTTGGGAGTGGTGGGTTAAAAGTCTAATAAATAAATATAAATAAAATAAACAAACTCAAATGATCACTATCCCAAAATTATGAGCTTCTAAGTTCAGTTCAAGATGTGAGTCTGATTTTCTGGATTGTCCAGTGTGATTTGCAATCCTTCCGTAAGATTTAGTGTTAAATGGATGGTTTTATAAATCTGTTTCATGACTTGAGGTAAGAATTTATGTACTTCCCCCCCCCCTCCCCATTTTTGCAGCTTTTTCCTTCTTTACAGAATCCCAGGAATAAAATTGGTTTTAGCAGTTTCTCAAGCTGGCTTTGTGTTCTGTAGTGCAGAAGTCTAGAATCGTGACAGTTCTACTCACTGGGTAACTCCATCTCTACAGTTAAAGAAGGGTATATAAATAATTTTTTTCTCCTGAAATAATGCTGAAGGGCTTTTGAGCATGTCTTACCTAACGCAATACAAAATACAGTCAAAGAACCAAATAGGGTATAATGCCTTGGTAGCCTCATTTGAAATACTAGCAAATCTGTTTTCCATGTTCATGTCCTACAAGTGGAGCCTGCAGGATGTTCCAAACCATTGATCTGCACAGCTGTCACAAATGAAGCCTCTGCAGCATGTATGCCGGTCAACTTGCATTCAGTATACAATTTCCTGCTGCAGTCTTTGGAAGATGATGCCCCATGAGAATTGAAATATGGGACAAACATATTTTACTTATCACTGTACAGCTCTTCCTACAACAACAGCTGATCTCTAAAATGGCTGCTACCATTGCGGTTTCAATGATCTGCTGATGTTCCCAAAGTTGCTACCTTGCATTCAGTCACAGAGCTCTTTGCTGCCTACTAATTGAGCAGGAAGGAGGGGTGAGAAAGAATGGGACATGATTTGCAGAATGATTAGATCACTGTACAAGATATGGAGAGGGCTATTGTCTGGATTTGCCATAAAAGGCAAAAGGTGGTGAGAAGATTCTGAAATATGCTCTCTATATTTTTTTCTGTATTTCAATGTCACAGCATTCTTGTTGGTAAGGGTTACACTGTAATTTATTGACAGAATATGAAATCAGTCTATAATAGCCAAAGGAATCACTTCAAATTTCAGTGGGAGAGTGGCAGAGATTTGTTTGTGTGCATGAGAGAGACAGAGACAAAGACAGAGAGAGAGGAAAAGTCAGACAGATTCAAGATGCCTACTTCTGAATATACTCAAGGTTAGATGCCATTGGCATCTAGTAGTTAGAATGTCATACTAGGGTCTGAACAAAGTTTGGCACCAGTAGCACCTTTAAGGCCAACAAAGTTTAATTCTAGGTATAAGCTTTTGTGTACTAGCTTATACACAATGAATCATCTGATTCATTGAAACAGTTTCCTGAAGCCTTACATATAAAAGTGGGTGGCAATCTTAGCAGCCAGGAAATGCTAGTTAGCATCAGGATGCATAAGTAACTGAATAATACATACAACTGAGATTGGTGGATTCCCTGCTCTGCTACAGAAGCTCATTGAGTTACCTTGGGCTAGTTCTCTCAGCTTAACCTGCCACAAAGAGTTGTGGACACAAAATGAATGAGGGGAAGAACATTGTTGCATATCACTTTGAATTACCTTTGTGGAAAAAAGCAAGGTTTGAATATTTAAATAAATGACCTATTAAAACACCATTATTTAAGTGGAGCTGCATTAGTCCATATCACTAAACATAATAAACTTCAAGTTGACAATTCAGTTTCTAGCAGATAGGCCCTCCCTGGGGGTGTGCCACCAATACAGAGAGAGAGAGAGAGAGAGCACTCTGCCAATGAGGGCAAATCAGTTCAAATTGCATGAAGACAACTCACATCCTACCTGATTCACTCTCTCTGGGTTGTGCCACTAATAGAGTACACTCTGCTAATGAGGGCCAATCAGTTCAAATTGCACTTTGTCAATAATGGCCAATCAGTTCAAATTGTACTTTGCCAATAAGGGCCAATCAGTTCAAATTGCACGTAGACAGCCAGGAAAAGCCTCTACCCTGGGAATATTTATTCATGAGTAAGTCATGGCCCTCAGCCAGGAATGGCCTGCCCTGGTAGCTTAGCCCCAATCAGGTGGGAGCTCTCAGCCAGGAAAGGCTAATAAGGAATCAGCTCTCCACTTCCAACTTTTTGCCAGTTTCAGAAGTTTTCTGGGTGCAAGGGGAGCTGGCCTAAGAGTATGTCCTGTTGCCAGTAAGTTGCCCTGGACTTCTGATCTCTTCCAACCTGGAGGACAGGGAAGGGAGCATGCCACCTCCTGGTGCAGCCTCTGTGTGCCTTCTGGAAGAGGGGGCTGTGAGAGGGCCAGAAATGGCAACCTGACAGTTCTCTGTGACACAGGGCAGCCAGGAAAAGCCTCTCCCCTGGGGATGTTTACTGATAAGTAAGTCAATTTGCAACTTGAGAAAAGAGGAATACTTTCAGGGTAACTATCATAGGCAACTGCAGCAGGGAAAATAGTGCTAATGTGGGTGAGACTGGGAAGATGGGTACCATCTTGGTCTTGCTGCAATCTTTCCAAGACCATCACAACCAAGCAGATATGGGGATACTGTAGACGGAGCACAGAAGCCCAATTAGGCCTTAGGGACTTGTGGAGGGAGTAGATACCATTTCCCGGTAGCACCTTCCCAGTGCAAGAAGACTTGGTTTTTATACCCTGCTTTTCACTGTCCAAAGGAGACTCAGAGTGGCTTATAATAGTCTTCACTTCCTTTCCCTACAACAGACACTCTATGAGGTAGATGAGGCTGAG
Source organism: Paroedura picta (assembly GCF_049243985.1). NCBI lineage: Eukaryota > Metazoa > Chordata > Lepidosauria > Squamata > Gekkonidae > Paroedura > Paroedura picta. The sequence continues at coordinate 139,883,413 of NC_135370.1, read as the reverse complement.
AGAGCTCTGAGAAAAACTGCTCTGTGAAAACAGTTTCTAACATGACTGTGACTAGCCCAAGGCCACCCAGCATGTGGAGGAGCAGGGAATCAAATCCAGTTCACCACTTAAGAAGCTGCTGCTTTTAACCACTACACCAAACTGTACAAATTGCTATTGCCTTGAGGAGATGCAGCTAGAGCACAGGTAGAAGCCTTTGCAGGAGGATGGTGTCTTTTTTACTTGCTCATTGACTGTTATTGAATTATTTTCCTTTAAATTTGGACCTTCTGACCAATGGCTTCTCAGATCAATCCAAGGAGAGAGACACTCAGGTATTTCCTACATGGAAAAGTGATTGTGTGGTTAATAAGGTTTGCAATTTGACAAGGGAGGAATGCTTTTGTCTTCTGTGTTCTCTCTCTCTCTCTCTCTCTCTCTGTGAATGTGTATAGAGAGGAGTGCTACACAGGCCCCTGTCACAATCCCAAGCAGCAATTTACTCTAGGGGAAATGATCTTTGTTGTCTGGAGAGGAGCTGTCTTTCCAGGGAATCCCCAAGTCTCACCTGGAGGCTGGCATCCCTGATCCACTCAGGAGCACAGTGCCAGAGAGACCCCCACCCACCCAAACAGTCCTTTACTCCAGGTGAACTGGTCTCTGAAGTCTGGAGAGGAGCTTTCATTCTGGGGGTTCTCCAGGTCCCACCTGGCATCCCTGAACATTGTCACAGGGGCTTTTCGCACGCCTTCAAAATCGCACAATGGTTGCCAATTGAAAACGCTACTGATTTGCCATTATGCACAACGTCGTTGACAATCTGCCACACACCTGAAACCGATCCGCAAAAAGCGTTCCTTGTAGCGCTTTCAGGGAAATCCCCAAAAGTGGATTCACCCTCCGGAAAGCGCTACACTCCTGCAACCAATCTGCAACACTAGCAGGAAAGTTCTGTGCGTTACCATTGTTGTGGTTTCTACAAAGTCCCTCCCCCTGGCTCTCTCCTCTGATCTTCCGGCGAAGCGATCGCCATTTTTTTTTCTCCGAGCGAGCGGAGTTCAGCCCACCAGCAAGTCTGTTTAGAGGCTTCCCCGGCTTCAGTCCCTCCCCAGAGCTGTTTAGTCACTAAGCACAAACAACAGAGAAGCCCGTTTGCTGATGTATTTTCCCTTTGTTTTTTACACTGTTTTCGGCTGAAAATCGGGCCCGCGAGGGGGGGGGATTTTTTTTCACTTGGGGGGAGCGTGGCAACGATGAAACGACAGCTCAAACACACCTGCCAACTGATGGGTCTCTCCGTTGCAACGAATCAACACATATTCGTTGCAATGGGTGTGGTTTTTTTGTTTTAAATCTTGCTTAAAGGGAAAGGGGCTGTTTGGGAGCATGCTAACGGCTGCCCATTGACTGCTTGACGGCCAGGGGTGGGACGAGCTCGGCAATAGCACTTCCTTTCTAGCGATTTTTGCTGAGACCGGAAGCTTGTGGGAAACGATAGAAACGCAACTGGATTCCACTACAAAGTCAGGTATGCATAATGACGGATTGCACTATTTTAAATGGCGATTTTTCGTTCAGCAAACAATTTGCTACAAGGATCCCGGTGCGGAAAGCCCCACAGTGTTTCCCTGAGTGCAATGGGCTTTACCTCTGGTAGAAAATAATAAGAGAAATGCCAGTTACACCATTAAAACTAATTGATGGGGAGGGCTGTGGCTCAGTGGTAGAGTATCTGCTTGGCATGAATAGGGTTGTGTGCAGTGGCGCCCAAATTGGCCATTCCAGGCCGACACATCCACGCCATGCCACAGGGGGGAGAGGAGGCATGGGCACTGGTGTGTCAGTTGGTGCACACACACACAGGCACAGACCTCCGCGCCTGCATGTGTGTGCCAACTGATGCACCAGCGCCCATGCCTCCCCTCTCTCCCCTGTGACACGGAGCTGGCTGTGTCAGCCTGGAATGGCCGATTCAGATACCGTCTCAGACAAACGTATTTCATTGCAGAAGGCCACAGGTTCAATCACTGGGATCTCTAATTGAAAAGATCAGGTGGTAGGTGAGATGTAAGAGTTTCAAAAAAGACCCTGGAGATCTGTTGCCAGTCTCAGTAGACAATACTGGCTTTGATAGACCAGTGGTATAAGTATTAGTATAACGCAGCTTCTTGTGTTTTTAGAAAACCTGATTTTATTACTGATTTGATCAGCCCCACTGGTGTCCCTCTACCTTCTGAATGTACCTACTGGCTACAATGGAATGCTCAAAGGTGAGTACTATACATACTCCTATACAATGGCCATTGTTGCTGCAAGCCGTTAGGGCTTGTCTAATTTACCCTATGTAGAACCAAACTGAATTTTTTCCTAGTATTGGGACATTCTAAGGGCCATTTCGCACGGCTTCAAAATAGCACAATGGTTACTAATTGGAAACGCTACTAATTTGCCATAACCCACGACGTCGTAGACAATCTGCAACAATCCTGAAACCGACCCGCAAAAAGCGCTTCGTTGTAGCGCTTTCAGGGGAATCCAGAAAAGTGGATTCACCCTCCGGATAGCGATACACTCCTGCAACCAATCTGCAACAGTAGCGCTAAAGACCTGTGCGTTACCATTGTTGCTGGTTCTTCAAAGTCCCTCCTCCTGAGCCTGTCCTCCAAACTTCCGGCGAAGCGATCGCCATTTTTTTTTCTCCGAGCGAGCGGGGATAAACGCACCAGCGAGCCTCTTTCTGTTTAGAGGCTTCCCTGGCTTCAGTCCTTCACCTTTAGTCACTAAGCACAAACCACATAAAAGCCCGTTTGCTGAAATAAAGTCCCTTTATTTTTTACACATAAATTCAGCCGAAAATCGGGCCCGTGAGAGGGGGGGGGGATTTTTTTTTTTATCACTCGAGGCAGCGTGCCAACGATCATACAATCAAACGACAGCTCACATTAGGCAGCTGGATGGGTCTCTCCGTTGCAACGAATCTACCTAGATTCGTTACTATGGGTCTGTTTTTTTTTTAAAAAAAACCTTTCTTAAAGGGAAAGGGGCTGTTTGGGAGCATGCTAACGGCTGCCCATTGGCTGCTTGACGGCCAGGGGCGGGATGAGCTTGGCAATAGCGCTTCCTTTCTAGCGATTTCTGCCGAGACCGGAAGCCTGTGGGAAACGCTAAAAAACGCAACTGATTCCACTACAAAGGCAGGTATGCATAACGACGAATTCCACTATTTTAAATGGCGATTTTTCATTCCGCAAACAATTTGCAACAAAGATCCCCGTGCGAAAAGGCCCTAATTGTTCTGATTTGTATAGGCATAGACACAAATGTTTAACTGGTAGTATAAAAAGTGCTTTAGAAAAAAAAATTATACTTAATTTTTGCAGCCTGCATCTCAGACAACAGGACATTCTAAAGACAGTGCTTGAATAGATTTTGCCAGTGCTTCTGTTACAAAGGTTGGGATCTAATCTGTTTTACTGAGCAAGGGAATTTTCTGAAATTGATTTAAATTTTCTTTTTCTGCAGTTTCTTTTTCTTTTGTAGAGGGATGTGTGAAAGGAGGGGGGGGGGGATGAAACAAAACATCCCCAAATCTCTTCCTTGTCTTAGCTGAAATGCACTGAGGTACAGATGATTTCCTCTGACACATTTTCCCACTATTATATAAAGTAAGATTGAGGATAATGTATGTTCATTTTTGAAATAAGTAAAACTAATCTGCAAAATTGTAGATGCTTCTGAATGCACCTCAAGAAATGTGACACAAGCAGTTATATAATTTTATTGCTGATGTTAACTCTGTGACAAACTCTCTGCTACAGTTTGTAGAGAACGTCAGAAAATGAACCTTATGAATTTTAATGACTTTTTACTTTGGACAGTGATGTATGTTTTGTACAGCTGTACTCTTCGATGTGCTGACATAAATAAAAGGTATCCTTAATCAAACATTTAAAGAGTGCTGTAGTTTCAAAGTGTTCTTTTTTTAAAAAATCAGCTAGCAGTTGCAATCATCCATAAATATTTAGTGCAACTGCTCTAATCTCAATAATTTAAAGAAATATCAAAGGGATATCTATAAATGTTTGCATGAATGTTTGGTAGGTCAGAATCAGCGTGAAAGCAACTCTGAAAGTTAGACATAATCAAAGCAAATTGCATCTTCTCTCATACTAAGAGTGTCTCAGATTCTAGCAAACTCCTTAGGGGCAATTCATACAGGTGATTTCAACTGCAAAGAATACAGTGCATCTATGCCAGGGTATAGATTTCATTTCCAGGGCAGGGGGGGGGGGAAGGGGCAATCTGGGCAAGGGGTGTGTCCAAACCTTTCAAGTATTTAAAGTGTTGAAGGGATTATCAATGATTCTATAATAGCCCTCTTTAAGTATTTGAAAGGATGTCACTTGGAGGAGGGCAGGATGCTGTTTCCATTGGCTGCAGTGAAAAGGACGTGCAGCAATGGGTTTAAACTACAACGATAAAGGCTAGATATCAGGGGGAAATATTTCACAATCAGAGTAGTTCAGCAGTGGAATAGGCTGCCTAAGGAGGTGGTGAGCTCCCCCTCACTGGCAGTCTTCAAACAAAGGTTGGGTGCACACTTTTCTTGGATGCTTTGGGCTGATCCTGTGTTGACCAGGGGGTTGGACTAGATGGCCTGTGTGGCCCCTTCCAACTCTATGATTCTATTATTCTATAAAAGGATTTCCTTTGGAATTTCTTAGGAGAATTGAACTTGCAAGGTTCACACTCAGCATTAAGCTGTTTTGGAGACTTTCTGAGTGTAAGTCTCCCTTGTCTTGATAGAGGGCAGCTTCAGAGTATACAGACAGTCAGAAACTTGGGTGTGACCTTCGATGCCTCCTTTATTATGGAGACACAGGTCACTCAAGTAGCATGCCAGGCTTTTTCCCACCTGCACCAGGTGAAGTTACTAGCCGCAGTGATCCATGTGACAGTCACCTCCAGGTTAGAGTATTGTAACTCACTCTACACGGGCCTTCCCTTAGCCCTGTCCCAGAAGCTACAGTTGGTCCAGAATGCGGCTGCATGGGTCCTATACTGGACCCCCGGGGGAGTACATGCACAACCAGTTCTCCAATAGCAGCGCTGGTTTTCAATTGAATTCCAGATCAGGTTTAAGGTATTGGTTCTAATCTTTAAATTATTATGCCGTCTGAGACCAGTGCACCTGAGGGATGAGCTCTTTGTTCAGCAAAGACAAACTTGCTGATGATCCCAAGCCCCAAAGAGGTGTGCTTGACCTTGACCAGAGCCAGGGCCTTTTTGTCCCTGGATCCATCTTGCTGGCTAAAGTGTGAGCCTTCACAGAGCTTACTAAATTCTGGAGGGCTTGCAAGAGCCAGCTTGGAGTAGTGATTAGGAGTAAGGACTTCTAATCTGGCAAGCCGGGTTTAATTCTGCGCTCCCCCACTGCAGCCAGCTGGGTGACCTCGGGCTCACCACTGCACTGACTCACCACTGTTCTGACCGAGCAGTAATACCAGGGCTCTCTCAGCCCCACCTACCTCACAGGGTGTCTGTTATAGGCAGAGGAAAGAGAAGGCAAATGTAAGCCGCTTTTAGACTTTTTCGGGTAGAGAAAAGCGGCATATAAGAACCAACTCTTCTTCTTCCTCTTCCACCAGGCCTTTTGTTGAAACCAAGAACTACCATTACCATCTAGTTGGACCTCCAGCCAGCCCCCCCTCCACACTATCCTTGTTTTTTTGCCTAGCTGACCAACTGTAACCATATTTTCCACATAAAGAGCAGGAGTGATGTATATAGATTGTTTAAATGTCTTTTAAAACCTAAACTTATTTTATTGGTTTTAATCTTATTGTGCAAGCCACCCTGACCGGTGACCTATAAATAGAATAATTTATTTATTCATTCATTCATTCATTCATTCATTGTCCCTTGCTCAAATTTGCAAGCATCCTTATTGACCCAAGATAAATACATAACAAGCCCTAAAATAATCGCATTTACTATCACCAGCCAAATGATACCTAACAAATGACAATAGTGTGTGAGATATGGAGCCCATGAGAACACCACACCAGCCTGTATGTTTTTTTTTTTTTAGTGTTCTAAAAGATAAACATTCCTCAGGACATCGTTGTCAATCCTGACCAATTCTACTAATGGTGCTGGCCTCTCAAAAGAAGGAACACATATTGAGAGAGCAAAAGCACGGTGACATTTAAAGACAAACAACACTTATTTCACGTAGTGACTTCAAATGTAGTAACAATTTGTACATTCAGCTGAATGGTACAGCCATGTAGTGTACTACAGTACACTAACATCTTCATGGCTGGCTTGGAATAACTCATCATAAACTGCCCACTCACACACCCCTTATACCTGTGTTACACTGATGGCATAAGCTAAAGAAGCCCTAGACCAATTCCATCAGGCATTCAACAACTTTCACCCCACCATCAACCTGACACTGAACCGATCTATGCAAGAAATACATCTCCTAGACACCATTGGACAAATACATGATGGACACATAGACACTACCTTATACCAGAAACCTACTGATTGACAATCGTATCTACTTGCATCTAGCTACTATCATAAACATACCCAACAATCTATCGTCTACAGTCAGCCTCTACTCTATACTGCAACAGCATGTGTTCCATTCCTATAGACAAAAATTCTCACCTGAAGGACCTGCAACAAACCTTTTTGGAATGAAAATATCTACCCGATGAAGTCAAGAAACTGATTAGCAAAGCCTATTACAAAACAGGCCCAAAAGAGACAACAGGACACCATTCATAATACAAACATAGAATTGGAAGGGGCCATACAGGCTATTGAGTCCAACCCCTAGTTCAGTGCAGGATCAGCCAAGCATCCATTACTACAGGTTCTAACCTCTGCTGCCAACAGGAACTGGTCCCTGGCCTCCTCTAAGTGATAACCATTCAAATAATTAAAGATGTCAATTATGTCCCTTCTCAACCTCCTCTTCTCTAGGCTGAACATTCTCAAGTCCCTCAGCTTTTCCTCATAGGGCTTGGTCCCCAAGCCCCAGATCATCTTCATAATTTTCCTCTGTACCCTCTCAATTTTGTCCATGTCTTTTTTGAAGTGGGGCCTCTAGAACTGTACACAGTACTCAAGGTGTGGTCTGACTAATGCTATAGACAGTGGGACTATGACATCATGGAACTCTCAACTCAAAACATTGATGCCCTTGAAGAAACACACTTGTAATGGGGCTAGCAGCTCTGAAGGGGCATTGACCCCAGTGTGAAATCCTGGTGGAGGATTGAGCCTTCCCCCCCTCCCAAATTAATGCTTACATTGGTGAACCAATCACACTGTTTACAGAATTTATCCATACATGCCAAACCATGCAGCTCTATCAATATAGTAACTGTGCCAAGTGATTTGACAATGATGATGGAGAAAAAACATGGACCAATTTGTGGGAAGTAACTGGAGAATCATAGAGAAAGGCCAATGAATGGGGTTTTGTTGTTGTTGTTAAATGTTGTTCATATAGGAATGGTGACACATTCCTAAAAGGCAAGTTCTTTCTGCGTTAGAGACAGGACAATTTTTATTGCTGCACTTTCTTGTTTTATGAAAATGTGCTTTATCACATTTACTGTAATTATTCTTCCTCCTAGCATGAGATCCTGTTAGAAAGAAGGCTGCTAGATCTCATTGGGGAGTAATGACGTGTCTCCTCCCATTGTACGCTCACTGTGTCACAATGTCTCCGGGGAGGGCAGTATATAAATATAAATTTAATAAATAAATGTCACAGTGCACTGGAATGACACATATAATGTAGGCTACAGGTTGAAGTTAAAGGGGCCAGTTGTACCTTCTGTGGAATTGCACTCTATACATGCAACTCTGAGTGTTGTGGGAGAGTTGTAACACCAGTAATTTGGACCCATGCACTTATTAGCTTTTGTCTGCTTAGTACCAGTTACATTAAATGCACTATCTTCATCATAATTATCAATAGTGGATGGGATATGGATTTATGACTTGGGGGGCATGACCTTGTCACAAAGAATGTTACCAAAATTATTTAGGATAAATTTATTTCCATGGTAACATTTAGCATGTGAATAAATCTCTCCCTAACACAGTAGTATAAATCATCTCACTGTTAGATTGTTATAATTTTTAGTTGTTCATTTAACTACAGTACACCAAGAGCCAGTGTGGAGTAGTGGTTAAGAGCAGCAACCTCTAATGTGGAGAACCGGGTTTGACACCCCACTTCTCTTCCACATGGAGTCAACTGGGTGACCTAGGGCCAGTCACAGTTCTCTCAGAGCTCTCTCAGCCTCACCTACCTCACAGGGTATCTGTTGTGGGGAGAGGAAGGGAAGGTCATTGTAAGCTTCTTTAAGACTTCTTCAGCTAGTGAAAAGCAGGGTATAAAAACCAACTCTTTTTCTTTTACATCTAAAAAAAAATCAAAATCACAAAATTTAACAATATCCTTTTAAATATCTAAAAACAGAGGTTTAAATTATAATATAACCTGCAGTATTTTTAAGAAAGGAAGATGTGCAAATCACATCAGTATGGTCCCCCCCCCCTTTCAGGAAGCTCATCCCTCCCAGTTCTCTATATAGAATTTTAATTTAGGTCTCTTTTCTTGTAGTTTCAAAGAAACTGCTTTCATCTGAAGATAAGGCATAGAAGAAAAGTGTATTCATTGAACAAGCGTCTAACGCTTGTTATGACCAGAAAGGGAGCATTAGCAAAATCTAACTATGAAAAAAAGTGTAAATAAAGATAGAAGTACAGTAAATTGCTTACATTTCAGTGATAAAACGAACGGTAAACTTATGATAATCAGCATTATCATATAGTTAAGATGAATGAAATTAAGAATGGAAGGGTTCTTTTCTTCTTTCTTTTTGATAATGTGAAGAGGTATTTTCAGATATCCTTGAATAATTTTTTTCACCATAATTAAAACAGAAATAAAAATGAAGCAGATGGGAGCCAATTTATGCTTTGAGTTGGGAACTGAAGAGGTGATGTTAATTGATGGCTTCTAGTAGGAACATTATTTCAGTAGATGAATACTTGGCTGACATACATTTTGGGTATGGGCATACTCTCCAACACCAATTCATATAACTGAAAGTAGCATTGAAAATGCAGCAGCTTTAATACAATTACAGTTGGACCTCAGCAATTCATTACTTCAAGATGAGGTAACTTTCTCCACAATCCTGATCTGAAACTCGGGTAGATCGTATTATATGAAGGTATTAACAAACGCTGAGTTGTCAGATTGGATGTAACTTTTTCTGAACCAGACAGGGGTTCTTCAATCCATTCCATCTCCTAGATATTTATCCACCACATTCCCCAACTTGCAATAGTGAACAGAACTCCAAGTGTGTAGCTCTGTGAGTGGGGGAGAGGCAGGTAGATATAAAATAGGGATTAGAAGAGGAAACTATGCCTCCATCATTTCTTATTTCCTTAGAGTTTTAAAGGGCCTCATAAACATTCCAGTTTTCAGTGTTTAAACAATATGATTGCCACCCCCCTGCAAACCAATGTATATACTGATTTTTGAGTACAAGATGTTAACATTTTCTGATTTCCTTAATATGTGTGTGTGGAGGTATGGGGTGGGTAATAAAGACCCGAGTCATGGGTCAAAGCAGCTGAGAATACAAATCATGAGCAAGAAATCTAGTTCAAAATTGAATTAATCTCTGTCCTAGGCTAAGCTACATCTCTGTTTTCCAAAATGACTGGGACCTATTGAGTTTTCTGACCTTGCTGCTTTGATTGAAACCCCCCTGTTTAGTTTTTTCTTCACTGTGAAAATCAAACCTGCAAATTATAATTTTCATGCCACCTTCAGTTTTCTTCAGTCAAATTACATCCACAAGAATGATGTACATTGGGACAAAAAAGAGGGAAATGAGATGCCTTGAGAAATTGTGGATGAAGATATGTGAAAAGAACATCCTATCACATGCTTGTGAGGGTGTATGAGATGGCAGTGAAGGCTGCTAAACGAGAGTTCTATGCAGCCTCCATTGTGTCCACAAGCTCTCACCTGGCGCAGTTTTTTAGGGTAGTTCAGACACTTATTGCCTCCAAGGAGGATGCCAAAATTCTAGTATATGAGGTGTGAGGCATTAGCGAGCTATTTCACAGATAAAGTCTCATCACTCTGCTGCAACCTTCCTGCCATTGTTGATACTGTAAGGGAATGGGAGGCCCCTTGGCCACCTCAGGAGGACACGTTTGATGGCTTCAGATGGCTTTCTTTAACCATAGTGGACAAGTTAATGGGATCAGAGAGGACGACCACCTGTCCCTTGGACCCCTGTCCTTCCTGGCTGCTTAAAGGCAGTGATTGGAGGATAGGGGCCTCCCTCGTGGATATTGTCAACCTATCCTTGACACTGGGAGAGTTTTCAGAGGTGCTGAAGGAGGCTGTGATCCATCCTCTCTTGAAAAAATCATCCCTGGATCCCTGGAACCATTCTAGTTACAGCCCCGTCATGCATCTTGCATTTCTGGGAAAGGTGATTGAGAGGGCCACCATGGACCATCTCCGATGGCATACTTGGAGGAAACTTCAGTGCTTTACCCATTCCAGTCTGGCTTCCGACCTGGCCAAGGGGTGGAGACGGTCTTGGTCTCCCTTATGGATGATCTCTGGCACCAGCTGGATCAAGATGGCTCTGTGCTTCTCTTGCTATTAGATCTGTCAGTGGCATTTGATGTCATCAACCATGAGTTCTCAGTCCACCACCTCACCAGTGTGGAGATATGAGAGACAGCCTTGTAGTGGCTGGTATCTTTTCACCAGAACTAAACACAAAAGTTTCCATGGGGGAGGAACACTTGCACAGCTACCAACTTCAGTGTGGCATTGCACATGGGGTATTTATCTCACATGCTTTCCAACATGTATTTGTGCCTTCTGGCTCAGCTACTCTTGAGTTTTGGGCTGGGTTGCCATTGGTATGCTGAGGATGCCCAGTTGTAAAGGACAGCCAGCCCAACTTTCCCCTGGAAACATTCACTGGTTGTTTGGAAGCGGTGACAGTCTACCTCAGGCAGAGCTGCCTGAAACTCAATCATTCCAAGACAGAGGTCCTGTAGCTAGATAGGAAAGGGCCAGACCAGGAAGTGTGCTTCCCCTGTGTGAACAGAGTACAATTGGAGACCTCAATCTCAGCCAGGAATTTGGGGGTGACCTTTGATGCCTTGTCAATGAATGCTCAGGTCATGAAGGTAGCCTATCTGGTGTTTTAACATATATATCAAGTGAGGCTGCTAGCACCCTATCTGTCCCAGGATCACTTAGACACAGTGATCCACTTGATGGTCACCTTGAGGCTGGACTCCTGTAACTTGCTGATGTGGACCTACACTTGTCCTTGACCAGAAGTTGCAGCTCATGCAAAATGCAGCAACATGGGTCCTCATTAAGGTTGTGCGCTTTGGCCGCCGAAGAGGCCATTCGAGCCTGAAGCAGCCAGCGCTGACAGAGCTCTGTACCTATGTGCATGCGCCAACTGCCATGCCGGCACTGGTACCACCCCTTCCCCCAAGCTGTGGCGCTGGCTACTTTGGGCTCAAATGGCCACTTTGATAGCCGAAGCGCACAACCCTAGTTCTCATAGGTATGGAGAAACCATATGGAGCCAATACTGTGCCAGCTGCATTAGTTGCCGGTTGTGTTTCAGATCAAGGTTTTGGTTTTGACCTTCAAGGCCATCTGCAGTCTGGGCCCATCATACTTAAGGGGCCATCTTACTCCCTATGCCCCTCGCAGAACCTTGTACTCTATTAATGTCAACCAGTTGGAGGTCCCTGGAGTACACCTGGCCTCAACCTGGCCTTTTCCATCCTGTCCCCCACCTGGTGGAATCAGCTCCCAGCAGAACTAAGGGCCCTGAAGGAGCTCTTCCAGTTCTGGACTATAAAATGGATTTCTTCCACCAGGCATTTTGTTAAGGCCCTTCAGGTAGAACATCATTGAATCCCTACTCCAAGTACCCCTCCAAATACCCCTCCTATGGGTGAAGGGGTCCTGCAGCCCACTGAAAACAGAAGGATGGGTTAAGGTTGGATAGGGAGTTCTTATTTTACTTCTGTAAATTGCCTCAAAATACCTGGCCAGCAGTGGTGATTAATAGGTATGACCAATCAATCCAACCTTCACATACCCTGATTGGATCGTAGCAGGTAGCAACAGATCAAGAAAGGGACCTTGGGATCGTAGATAAATAAATGAAAATGTTACCCCAATTTGCAGCTACTGTGAGAAAGGAGAATCCTATACTGGATTCATTAAAACCAGCATCTTTTCCCTCTTAATAAAACGGTAAGGGGTGTTGGGGTGGACTCAGTCTGTGATGGGGAGGGCAACAATTGGCCCCTTGGCCCTGGACTGACAAGCAGAGGAGCCAATCCGAAGGCGCAAAGCGCCTTCCGATTGGCCCCTCACCAGGACAGACCAAAATTCCACTCACCCTGCCCAGTCTGGCTGCCAGTCTGCTCCTGACCACCGCAGGGAGAGGAGGTCAGCAGGGCTGCCAAGGGGGATGAGAATAGAGGCTTGGACAGGCTGTGCCAACCCTTTTTGCCCCAAGGGTGTCCTAACTGTCATGTCCAACTGCAAATTGCCTCAGAACCCTGACAGAGCTGGCAGGAGGCTGCTGTGTGCACCCCCCCTTCAGGCCTGCTGCGAAGGAGCCTCTGACAGGCCCTGACTGAGGGGAGGGAGGCATTTTCCTTCAGAGAGCAATGCAGGGGAGCCTGAGGGCATTCCTTTTGAGAGGGGGGAGTTTCCCCTTCTGCCAAACAGTTAGCTGATAGGGAGGCCACAGAAAAGCCCCTTCTCACTTAAAATACTGCTCTGGCCGGGGATTAGACACAGCCAAGCCATGTGTCTTTCTTCTTTGCAACTCTCTGCAGATTAGAGGCCTACTGCACAGCATTATTCTGCAGATGAAACTGATTCTTTTGTCTCATGTTTCATCTGCACAACAACCCTGTGCAGTAGACCTCAAGTCTTTCAATTCAACAACAACCTGTGTGGGAGGCCTTAAATGTTTCTTCTCTACCACAACCCTATCCAAAGTATCCCTTTCTGCCCCACCTGGAGGTTGCCTACCCCTGAGTTGGAAATATTCCTGGAGGTTTGGAGGTGGGACTTCAAAATTGTACAATGCCTCAGAGTCCAGCCTTCATGGAGCCATTTTTGCCTGCAGTTGGTAGGGAGTGGTGCAGGTGTGTCCCTCCTGGGCTATGGGCTATGGGCTATGGGCTATGGTCAGCCCTTACCAGCAACTGTTTGTATTCTGGGGCGCAGACAGGCAGACCAGCATCAGTCCTGTGAGTTTGGAAAGTGCAGGTAGATCTAAATAAATATTTACAGCATGAAACTGTAAATAGAGAACAAGTAAATGGCTGGAGACACATGGTAACTGAAATGACATTTTGGCCTGGCAAATAACCTTGGCCTGGCAAATAAAAAACAGTATAAAAAACCTTACTAAGGGCAAGACTGCTGTGCACAGAGAGTCTTCTTCTTTGGGTTGCCAGCTTCCTTGTGAGGCTCACTACCCCCCCCCCCTCCCTCATGGGGATTCTGCTATGGGAAGAGAAAGGGAAGACGATTGGAAAATGCGTTGATACACTTGGGGCCTGCTGGGTCACTGCGGCCCATTCCCAGTTCTCTCAGACCTCCCAGAACTCCAAATACCTCACAGGTTGACTATTGTGGAGAGACGAATGGAAAAGGTGTTTGTAAACCGCTTTGAGACTACTTTGGGTAGTAAGCAATAGGGTACAAAAATCCGTTCTTCTAAGGAGCAACCATGAAAGAAGCATGTGGGCACATAACATTTTATCAACAGTGAAAAAATAGAAAATAAGGACCAGGGTGGACACCTGTGTAATGTGACTACCCCATGTGTATTAGGGTAGAGGGGCATTTTGGTGTCTGTGACCTAATTCACACAAGAAGGGAAATGACACAGAGCTGGGAGGAATTGGTTGCCATGTAATCTTCCCCTAAGAAGGGTCTCCAGTCTGATTTTCACATATCTGAGGACATGGCTCTGGAAAGGTCATCTGTAACCACTATGCCAAAATTCCCAAAGGTCAGTCCTCTCCCACACTCAACGAACATTCCACACCACAGGTTCTTGACACGTATATCTCCACACCCATGCCCTCATTTGCCACCATGCCACCACAACCTCCCACACAACACACATGACAACCCCATGCCCTTACAGACTGGACAACTCCTCCCCTTCCTCTTCCCACTGCCAAGCTCTAGCGCCCGTTGTATTCTTGGAGACAACGGGCTTTGCCCTTAGTCTCTATATAAATAAAGTCTGATTCACACTTCCAATAACATGTTGAACACTCTAAACCTCAAGGATGAGCCCTACCCATCCCACTCAGGTGGGGGAGGGGGAGGCTGACAGCTGAAGGAACCCCAGGCTCTTCTGTGACTGTCTGTGACTCAAAGGAGAGATCCAAAGGTCTTTGAAGCCTCCTGTCCAAGGAAGTCAGACACCCACTCCCCCCCTTCCAAGCTGATGCCTCAGAAGCTGGGCTGATATTTAAAGGGCCCACGGCTGTTGGCTTTCCCTGCACTCGAGGAGTAGAGCCCTTTTTTCTTGACCTGTGCATTTGAAGAACAGCTCCTTTAAAAGCACGAGCAGTGGCTTGCTGCAGGGGGTTGAGCCTCTTTGTTAATGCCTCTACTTTATGTGTCCTCCTGACTCTTCAAGTTAAAAGGACTTCTAGAGGTGACAGGGCTTGTCTGCCCCAGCACACAGCCTGCATGGAGGTTTCTCTTCTCAAGTCTTCCCTTTACTCCCTGTCCCAGGCTCTCACCAACTACCACCTGGCCACCTGTATTCCCCCTTCCTTTCCAGATACCTCTCCAACAAATGATTCCTCCCCCCCTTCTTCTTGCCTCTCGGTTTAAAAGGGTCAATTCTTCAATTCAGTGGGAAATATTCACAGGTCCTATATGACTACTCCTTTACTCCATCTGCAAGACCCAGTACCTAGCACCTAGCACTTGGTGCATTCTTGACTGCAACGGGCTTTACTTCTAGTACAGAATAAAATTGCCATTACCATGCTGTTCATATGGTGAAGAGCTTGGGGTTCCTTCAGATATTTCATCTATGATGAAATGACACTTGGAATATTGTGTTCAGTTTTGGTCACCACACTTGAAAAGGGATATTGTAGAGCTTGAAAAGATGCAGAAAAGAGCCACTTTTATCCTTCTTAGGTAACAGTATGTTAGATTCTTCTCAAAGTTCTAAGATTGGATAATCCAGTGAAGTTCAAGGATGGGAAATGCAGGATTTAAAAAGGAAATATTTCTTCCAAAGGCATATACATTTGTGGCTAACTCTTCTATTCACCTGGTTGCTATATTTAGGGTCAAACAGGAGTTTGGGGGGTAGTGGTATGCCAGATTGTCCAAGTGCAAAGTCATCACATGCCTTGAAGCTCGGAATGCTGTGAAGGCATGCCCTTGGCGCTGCATGGCAGCTTGTGAACCTGGTAGGAGTTGTTTCAACTCATCAGAGGAAGGAATGAAGTTGGGCACTTCTCTGCATGTATGATGGTACCAGTGGTAATAAGCAAGGCTGATGGAAGAACTGGCTCTGGACCCAAAATGTAGGCTATGCAAAGAACTATTATAATCTGCCAGCAACATTGACAGTCATTTAATTTATAAAGAATTTAAATAAGCTAAACTAGTTGTAGCCACATTTCTGTGTCTCATGTTATCATTGGGTAGGTGAAAGGATATATGAATATCTGTTATTCTGTAAATAAGGTTTGGGTTAGACATGTTGTAGAATGAGGTGACAAAATGAGCACTTCAAATTGAAGAAATTAAAAAATTTTTTTGCTTCCCTGTGTACAAATCCCTGCAGATCAAAACAAAACAAAACAAAAGAACTGATCACATTGGAATTAAATGTCCTTGGCTATTCTTTGCACATTGTGGTCATTTGCAAAGTTCAGGGAACAGGTAGTGTGAAGAGACCTTGGAAAACTTAATTCCTCACCTGCAGCCTGAAATTGGGCACAGTTTAAAAATATATGATTCTATTAAAGTCTTTAAAATACTTTAACAAGTCTCTATGTGCAGAGGTAAGAGCAAAATTTGACTACTGTTTACTATTGTGAGATTTGTGAGTTGTTTTCACTTGGGCAGCTGAAGAGGCAAGCTTGCTTTCAATTTGAAAAACAAATTGCCTCCCCAGCCCAGCTCCTTTGCAATGAAATTCCAAATAACTGCTAGCTTTGCACATCCTCTTCCCTTGTAGGCCTTTCAGACAGTGACATTCATTTTTGGATCTTTCAGTTCTGTACTGATTTAGGCAGGATGAATAGCTGATTAATGCACCACCTCTACCCATCTAGGGTTTAATACATTCTGTAATGAGAATAAATTATATTCTTTGAGGATTATAGAGTAAAATAGCAAGGTGTTCAAGATACGTTTTCCTGCTCCTTTATAGTTAGCAATGGATTATGCATATGTGTATGTGCAAGTTCCACTTTGTCTAGAAAGGAAGAAGAGGAGAAAGAAACTACAGAAAGGAATTTTAAAGTCTCCTTTGAAGACTCAGTTGGATTTTTGACGTAGAAATGGCAAGCATACTTCCAGGAGGAATGATTGTATCGATATGGATATGGATATGGATAAGGATATGGATATTTATTTCCCGCCACTCCTGGGGCCAGTTCGTGGTGGGTCACAAAGTCCATACAACCATTTTAAACCCCCATAAAAGGACATAAAACCCTTTACAATCACAATTCAATAAGATAACATGGTATCACCCCCTCCCCCATGCTAACTATTCAAGGGGATGGCAGGAAGGAGATCTGAATAGTTGAGTGTAAGAACGTACCAGATGTTAGTAGCACTAAGCAATAAGATGGAAAGTAACATAAAATAGAATAGCATAGCATGGAAAAGGGAGACCTTTCTATCTTCCGTACCAACCCCAGCCTCAACCATAGACCTGGCAGAAGAGTTCCGTTTTGCAGGCTCTGCGGAATGCTGAAAGCTCCCACAGGGCCCATATCTCCTCCAGGAGCTCATTCCACCAGGGGCCCTGGCCCTGCTTGAGGCCAGGCGTGCTTCCTTGGGGCCGGGATCTAAAGGATCAAACAGGGAACAAAGTAAGCAACTTCATTAGGATAAATAGGAGGCAATTGGAAAGCTGCAGAAGTGGAGAAAGATGGAATTTGACACTACAGGATTTTAAAATAAAAGGGACATAAGGCATGATTTATGAAGGCCATGGAGTTGACAAAAGAAGGGAGGGAGCAGCAGTAAAGAAAGCCAAAACAAAGGGACAAAGTGTGATAATGGACAACAATGGAGATGATTTATATTTATATTTATATTTATATTTATATTTATATTTATATTTATATTTATATTTATATTTATATTTATATTTATATTTATATTTATATTTATATTTATATTTATATTTATATTTATATTTATATTTATATTTATATTTATATTTATATTTATATTTATATTTATATACCCCCCTCCCCCGAAGGCTCAGGGCAGTTTAAAGGGAACAGGAAACAGGTACATGTAACACGACAACAGCAATAACAGTACAGCAACAATAACCCCAACATGATAACAGCAATAATAATATGATAGAACTGCTAAGGAGCCTCAGCTCAACTCTTACTGGGAACTAGTGTGTTAGGCAGATTAATGGTGGTCAGGGGGAGCTGAGGGTCAATTGGAAGCGATGATCCGGGTCAACCTCAACCAAATGCCTGGCGGAGGAGCTCCCTTTTGCAGACCCTGTGGAACTGTTTGGGTTCCGTCAGGGCCCTGATCTCCTCTGGGAGCTCGTTCCACCAGGTGGGGGCCAGAATGGAGAAAGCTTTGGCCCTGGTTGAGGTCAAGCGGGCTTCTTTGGGGCCAGGGAGATAGTAGAGCACAAGGCTCTTTGAGGGGTGTAGGTGGAGACCCACCCCTGTGGGGTGGATGGCTGCAGAGATGAGGGGAGGGACTACACCTCCAATCTTGTTTTATCTTTTTAGCTAATGCTCTGTTATGGGATGGGTTTTTAAATGATATTTTATGGGGTTTTATGTATCCTGAATCCTGCAATGAGTCCCTGGAGGGTGGCAGGCTAAAAATCTGGTAGATACATACAATTCTGATAGATAGAAAGAATAATCAATTGCAGCTAATGCAGTGGTCAGTTGTTGCATTCAATTAAAGATATGAAACTGCATAAACTGAGCATTTTATTATTATCCAGAAGCCATCTATGGAATACTGCTGAGGAATAATATATTAATATGAATGGTCTATTCATATTACATGGGAATGCTGCCTATTCCATGATGAATTCTCCAAGTACTCATAGTGTGAGCTGTTTTTTTCTGCCAATCAGTTGCCATTTTTTTCTGCCAATCCGTTGCGATTTCTGTAGGCAGTTAAATTCAAAATGTGGCAATGTTGCACTGTATGATGAATGCATCTAGATGCAGGGAGGGGGAGAGTGGCCATGACCATTACATATTTTGCAACATCCCCATGGACTGTATGATATATATCAGAACTATAATGCACAAAAGAAGAAATTCTTCAAACTAGTATACAAATTACAAAAAGAGGAGGGATAAAAAGGATTCCATACAGAAGAATGCACATACAGAGGCTACACACATATAGTTTATATGTACACAGGGAGGCTATGCATATGTAGAAAGAGCACATGGACTCTTTCAGAAAGCATACTAAACATATATTGGGAAGGGGAGTCAAGGTCTTCCCTCCACTTTAGCAAACTCTGGTTTCATTTGAACAAATTTTGAGTCCAGTGATGACTTTAAGGCCAACAACATTTCATTCAAGTTATAAACTTTTGTGTGCAAACACACTTCTTGTGTATACTGTATCTGAAGAACCATGCTTACACATGCAAGCAGATAATTTGAATGAAATTTTGTTAGTCCTAAAGGTGCCACTAGACTCAAACTTTGTTCTGCTGCTAACATGGCTACCTACCTGAACCTAGTTTCACTTGACACTCTAGTATTTCTCCTTTTTATCCAGGGCCTATTATGAATGTATCAGTTTTCAATGCAGACAGTTCACCAACCCTTTAAAATTATTCTTTTAAAATATGTTTTAAAAACATTCCCATTTATGCATGTGCTGTGATACTCTGTTTTTTTTTACCAGCTATTATGCACCTTAAACAGTTCCTACAGTAACTCTGCTAGGCAACATCATTCACATTCCAACTAGCTTTAACTGCAATTATTATTTCAATTATAGCCAGTATCTTTAAGACAGAAAGCCTTGGTCTGTGGAAATCAAGCTATGAACGACTGATTTCTGGGGGAAATGGCTCTAAACTGGCTACCAGATAGCCACCCAAAGTTCTTCCTAAGAAAAAGCCACACAAAACACCCAGTCTGTCCTCGGGCTATTATGGGCAATGGCAGACTGAGTCAAATTGCATGTTCAGGTGATCACTGACACCGAGGAAGCAGAAATCAGCAGCAGGTGCCTCAACCCCCCGTCCATGGTCACTAATCAGAAGTAGAATTTTGTAGTCTCATGAATGTTTGTAGAAGGAGGAAATGCCATAAATACCACAGGGTAATTTCTACTAATTTACATAGCAATACAGTAGGCTTGGTTGCCAGGGCAAATGGCATGTTCACGTGATTGCAGACAAAGGTGCTCGAGCTCCCAATGGTAGATGAGGGACTGTGAGTAGAAAAGGGGAGGAAACCAAAAATACGATGACATTTATACATTAAAAAAGACCATCCTCAGTGCCATAACACAAGAAAAGTCACCGTAAAGCTAGTTTCAGAAGCTTTGCTGATAAAATGCTGCTGGAACTGTGTTTGCAATGCAAAAATGAAAATAACAAGTTGGGTTTCATGCAGCAAAAATGGTGCCACATTAAGAATTAAAAAATAAGATGTCATTTTTGCATGATGCATAATACACCCAGGGCTAACACTGGTTTGGATTTTCTTTGCAAATCTATTTTTCCTTTTTCCCTCTTGCTCTTTAGAGTAAACTCAGATTTGACTGTGAAATCTGACTACAAAATCAGATGGACTGTGAAAAAAATGTCAGGGTTTTTTTTTAAGAACTATGAAATGACATGTCCTATGAAATTAGTTTGCTGTTTCAGCAATTACTTTTTAATATTAAAAGGGAGAGCTCTCTATTTTTAGGTTGAATAAAGTCAGTATGTAAAATTACCATTATGCTTAGCATTGATGAAAATGTGCTGAATGTTATATAACTCATAGCTCTTTTCAACATCTAAAAGGAAAGCTTATGATTACATTTCTACATAAACCCAAACTTAAAGATAAGTATGCTGACACATCAAATAGAAAGGAGTGTAAAGTAATATGATCTGAAGGTATTTCCATGGCCATAAGACATAAATTACTGCAGTCTATGCTGTACAGATGGGGACTGCAGCAAAGAAATTAAAAAGACACTTGCTCCTGTGGAGGAAAGCTTTGGTAAATCTAGACAGCATCCTAAAAAGCAGAGACATCACCCTGCCAACTAAAGTGTGTCTAGTCAAGGTTTCCTATTTGCAATGTATGGCTGTGAAAGTTGGAACATAAGGAAGGCCGAGCGTCAAAGAATCGAGGCTTTTGAACTTTGGTGTTGGAGAAGACTCTTGCGAGTCCCTTGGACTGCAAGGCGAACAAACCAGTCAGTCCTTGAGGAGATCAGCCCGGACTGCTCCTTAGAAGGCCGTATCCTGAAGATGAAACTGAAATACTTTGGCCACCTCATGAGAACGAAGGACTCCCTGGAGAAGAGCCTAAAGCTGGGAGCGATTGAGGGCAAAAGAAGAAGGGGATGACAGAGAATGAGGTGGCTGGATGGAGTCGCTGAAGCAGTCGGTGCAAACTTAAATGGTCTCCGGGGAATGGTAGAGGACAGGAAGGGCTGGAGGAACATTGTTCATGGGATTGCGATGGGTCGGACATGACTTCGCACCTAACAACAACAACAACAATGCTGTACAGGGATTTTAAAAAAATGCTCAATTTTGAAATGTCTTTGACCAGCTAATCATAATAGGGCTAAATGATTATATAGATACATACTGATCTTGGTAGAGCGGAACACAATCTCACATTGTTGCATATGTTTTGGTGTTTCCACTTTCATGTATATTAAATAAATACATATCACCCATACTTTGCATTTTTAAACATTTCATTGTACCTTTAAGCATATTATGAAAACAAGAAATTATCACTAGGTTTCAGTACAGCAATAAGACGGTGGGGACTCCTACACACTCATCTACTCAGAATCCAACTCTGCTTTATTCAATGGGTCTACCGCAGGGAAGCGTTCTAAGGACTGCACTGTGTGCAGGCCAATGACTCATTTGTTATTTTCTAAATATTAAAAAAATGGTTTTTATACCACACTTTTCTCTACCTTAAGTTGTCTCAAAGTGGCTTACAATCACCTTCCCTTCATCTTTCAACAATAGGCACATTTGTGAAGTAGTTGCGGCTGAGAGTGTTCTGAGAGAACCGTGAATGGCCCAAGGACGCCCAGCAGCCTTCATTTGAAGGACTGGGGAAGCAAACTGGGTTCTCCAGATTAGAGTTCATCACCCTTAACAGCATGCAGGTTTCACTGGAAAATGAATGACAAAACTATTTAAATAGCATAAGTATTTATGGAATAAATTGCCAAGTCCTCTTCTTACATATCAATTATTTACAGCAACATACTAATTGTCTTGATTCTCAGCTCTGCTTTTAGTCAGCAGCAAAGCTGTGAGTCATAGAATCATAGAATACTAGAGTTGGAAGGTATCTCATGGGTCATCTAGTCCAACCCCCTGCATTATGCAGGACATTCACTGGTTGTGAAACTGCAGCCATGGCCATCACAGCATCCTCTGGCTGATTCCGAGTAGAATGCTATTCTGATAATGTGGCAACTCAGGAGAGAACATTCAGTATTGTATTATCCTTTAAAATGGAATTATAGTTTTCAATTCCTTATCAACGAGGAAATTACATGTTGTTGTTTTTAACAACAACTATATTAATTATTAAAAAGAAAAATATTATGGGGCAAGACAAATATGGCACACAGCATCTGGAATATATTTGTGGAATTGCAACTGTATCACTGTTTACTTTAATACTTCGCACTTGAATCATAATTTGATTGAAGCCATATGTATCATAATCTGATTCTACTTAGTTTTTGGCCTCTGGTGGAGACTCCATCCATGGTGAGTCGCAAGCTCTGATGGATGAACAGGACTGTTTTCATCCCATGTTCCAAAATGGTGAAAACTGAGCTCCAAAGCCTCCTGGCCTTTCACCCACTCTGTGCAAAAACAGACCACCAAGGTACCCTGAAGATGCCATTTATGGCTTTTAGCCCATTGACGGTTGTTTTAATGAAATACACCTTTTCAGGATGAGGATTCAACCAGCAGAAGACACTTATTTAAGCTGGTGTGGAAGGAACTGTGCATCCAGCCACAGTGTTGACACCCATTGTGCCTATTTCCTGCCTGTATCCTTTGTTGCTAGTCTCCATGAAACTCTTGACCTTGGATTAGACCTAAAGAATACACTTTGCCTTACTTGCTTGCTTGAAACTTTTTGGCTTTGACTTGGCTCCCATGAACAGAATCTTGCCTTGCCCAGCTCAGCTAGGAACTCGAGCTGGCTGCTGTTACTGGCCACCACCCTGCCAGAGGCCACAGTCCAGCACAGTTGGCCACGCCCCCCTGCCACATACCCTGGGACATGATGGCCCTTCTCATGTCACAAGAAGGGACTTCATCACCCTTGTTAACAGGCAAGCTTGAGAAGGACTGAAGGGGGGGGGGGGAGAAACAGAAGGCAGTTTAAGGTGGCATGCAGAATCCACCTTTCCCAGGCATAGAAACCAGGAAAGAACTCACTCATGCTCAGGAGGGAAAGCAATGGAAGTGGCCAATTCCCTAGCTTGTGAATGAATCCATCAAGGCAGGAAGGGAAGGGCCTATGGACCCATGTTTGGGAATCCCTGGTCTAGCCAGTCCCTTCAAGTTGCACTAACGTGCAGCTGTCCTCTGAATTTGGCTGTCTTCTGTTCTTTACAGGATTTTCTGGTATCCTTAATATAATAATACATAATTTTATAGAAAGGAGTGCTTCTGAGTGCTTCTGAGGAGAGAGTGCTTCTCCCTTTATAAGGAATACCCCAACTCTTTAACACCCTCTAGTGGACTCAGTCACACATACAAGAGGTTTAAACATGGCTAGGAAATACTATTCTGCCTCCCCACACACACACAATTTCTGATGCGGTTACTTTGGAACAATAGCTAAATTAATAAAACAAGTCTTCTTCACCCATCTCAGACTTCTGGATACTCTCAATACTGTGTCTCTGAATATCAGTGAGGGGAGGCAAAGAGGGATTCTGCTCCAGGATTGGCACCCCCCCCCAAAAAAAAACACCTCCCCTTCTTTGCAAAGAGATTTTTTTCCCAACAGAAAAAACCTGTGGGTGTGACAACAGAGTTGCATCTCAAGTTCCAAGCCACTGTGCTTAGTGCCAGATAATGAAATGATAAGCATCATAATAAATAAATCATAAATATGTGTATATCTTCATCTGTCTGTCTATCACAGAAATTGTACTGTCTGATTATCAGGTAGAAGAAAAAGCACATAATGAACGGTGGGAGTGTGTGTGTGGAGCACCCCAGTATACCCAGGAGGTTATGTCAGCCTGAAGGTTTAGGCATTGTATTCTGGAACAGAGAATAGGTCTGGGCATGGGGGAGTGTGATAAAACTCTAGGCGATTCAGCAGAGTGCTGA
Source organism: Paroedura picta (assembly GCF_049243985.1). Classification (NCBI taxonomy): domain Eukaryota; kingdom Metazoa; phylum Chordata; class Lepidosauria; order Squamata; family Gekkonidae; genus Paroedura; species Paroedura picta. The sequence continues at coordinate 139,859,495 of NC_135370.1, read as the reverse complement.
ACAGCAGTATAAAAAAAAGCAAACCAAATTACAGGAAGCATACAGCAGTGACAAGCATTAATAGTGCCATTATCTCGAAATAATGCCGCACTGATAAAATATTTTACCATGGCCAGGACCATTATTTCCTGAGGAGAGATGGGCCTGGAAAGCAGCAGTCTATCACAAAATCTCAAGGGAAGCTACACAAGATCTCTTGATGTGTGAAATGCATGAGCTTTGCCACTGTAACTGAAGGGAATATAATTTAGAGGGCATTCTTCCAGTGCAGTACAAAAAGGAAAGGCAGGTAGAACACTTTAGGATTCACTCTATATTTTTTATTTTTTAACTTGGGTTTTATAAGCTTTATAGACACATTCGTTATTAGAGAAGGTCACAGACTGCAACATTTGCTGAGCATCTTCTGGACCCACTGGGAGAATAGCTTCAATGTCACAATGCAATACTATTTTTGTTACAATTCAGTCATAGAACAATTGATTATTTAGTTAGACTTTCCGTAATGGCACGAATTCTCAAGGCGGCTCACAAAAAAAAAAGGGGGGGGGGATTCTAGCTCTAAATAAATAAATAAAACTAAAAACATTAAGGATTAATAAAGCAATGCTAGATAAAAAGCAAAAAAAATAGCTAGAAGTATTTATGAAAGCGACAGAAATGCATAGCAGTGATAGAAAGAAACTGATAGATATTATAAAAGTATCAAAGGAAGAATCAGAGCAATAACTTGGGGAAATAAAATTTTGTCTAAGGCCTGCAAGGGTAAAATAGTATAGACCAACTTTTAGAGGGCCAAAAGTGAGAGGTCAAAATAAAGTTATTGGGTGAGCAATTCCCATTAAAAATTATGTCATGTAAAAGAGTAGCTAGAGTGAGTTAAGCTCCAATCTTAAGAATCTGCCATTGAATAAAATGGGACTTACTTCCTGGTAAGCCTGCTTAGGATGGTTCCTCTGAATATCATCTTTCATCTGCTCTTGGTGCAGATGGAATTTTTCTCATCTGATACTCCCCACTCAGAAGCAGTGATTGCTCTCCATGTGGAGTCTTCATTTTCCAACCCTTTCCCCCCTCAATGTGTCCCCCCCCTTTCCATATTCATTTTGATAGTGCTTGTCTTGAGTGGTCTCGTAGAACAGTGGTCCCCAACCTTTTTATCACCGGGGGCCACTCAACGCTTGATAATTTTACTGAGGCCCGGTGGGGGGGGGGTAGTTTACTCCTCTACTCTCAACCCCTGCCCTAACGCTCTCTGATCGCTATGGTAATGTTTAAATATCCCTTCAAATTAAGATACAGACACGCCACAACAATGAACATAAGGAACATTTTATTTTCATGGAAATTTTAACTCATGACAATGACAAATCAATGGGAACCCTGAGCTTGTTCCTCTGCAACGAGATAGTCCCATCTGGGAGTGACGGGAGACAATGACCCCTGAAGTGTGTTGTAAAGGGCCGGGGGGGGGGGGGAGAAGGCATACTTTGGGGCCCACCTCCAATTAGTCGACGGACCACATGTGGTCCACAGCCCACAGGTTTGGGATCACTATCGTAGAAGATAGGGACCTATACATAGTGATGTGTATTTGGCAGAAACTAATAAAATCTTGACCTAAACAGCCTTCATTTATTAACACAGTTATGATAACTAATCGGAACAGGGAAATTACAGAACTGGAAATAATGAGGAAAGATAATGAATATTCTGTATAATTTTGGGTTCCTCACTGCCGAAGATATTTCAGGTTCAGTTTCATAAGGCACAATGGGTATGGGGGAACCAGGTGTGATCTAGTAGTTATACTATTAGAGAAGAACTAGGGTGACAGGTTCAGATCCCCACTTAACTGATGACATTTCAGCCTTACCTACCTTTGTGTAAGGATAACGTGGAGGAAATAAGAATAAATAGAGGGGGGAAAATCTCTTTAGAGGATAATTCAATGCATAGAAATAGACCCAATCTTATGTGGTTGACAGGGACATCATCCAACCAAATGATTTAGCTATGTCCTTGGAACAGGATTGTTACATTTGCCATAGTACACCACTTATTCTACCATCTTATTGTTTTTTTGTTAAATCTAATTCCCATACATACAATTACACTAGCAAATAGGGATCCTTGGATTAAACCCAATATTTATAATTAATTTCTTACTATTATCACCATCTTTTCTTTGCATTTGACTGGATATTAATTATGAATATGCAATTTTCCTATACACCTGTTTTGAAAATGAAACAACTTCTTTGTAAAAGCTTTTGCTTAGTTTGTTTTGTGACATAAGCTAAACTATGTTAGACAGAAATTGTGAAATTATTTTGAGATGACTCAGAACAAACAATCTCTGAAAATTAAGGAAATTTAGGAAGGAAAAAATAGTCCAAGTATAGGCAGAAAATTACAGACAGTTAGTGATTGCAAGCTAAAGACCATAATGTAGGTTACTTGTGCTGGCAATAAACTTTAGAAGATCTGATATAGATATTGCTGAAGCAGAAGCACAATACCACAGCAAGCCAACTTGCTTTTGTATTATGGGGTAGTCCGTGGAACTGTTAAAGCTCCATAAATCCAAAATTGCTGCCAAATATATTCGGAAGAGAGAAAAATCAGACAATGGAATTCCATTTATTTCCTGCAGCTATGTATCTGGATCTTTCTCTCTGTGCTTAACTAGTCATTATTTGCTAATTGCTAGTGTTGGACTAGTATCTGGATGACCCAGGTCTGAATCCCTACTTATGCCGTGGAAGATCACTTAGTGACCTTGGGTCCTTCCCAGTCTCTCAGCCTAACTTATTTCACAGGGCTATGTGAGCATAACATGGAGCAGAGAAGATTGATGTAAGCGGCTTTGGATCCCTATTGAGAAGAAAGGTGGGGTATAACTAAATTAATTAATTAAACAATTAAATAATATTTTATGAAATAATAATTAAACAATAATTTATCCTGGATATCTTGTGGGAGAGGTTTATTGTCTACCACAGTTATATCAAATCATATAAAAGTTCAATATCAATGCCCTAGAAAGCTAGCATTTCATTGTAATGTCCCCTTTAGTACTGCAGTTTGCCTCTGTACTGGAAAATTATCGAATTACTAGATCCCCGTTTCTAGGGCTGTGAATAACATTTACCAAATAATCCAAAAGCTAGGTATTTTACATCTCCTAAGGCCCATTATGCATGGCCTCCGAAACGGCGATTTCGGGTCACATGGAAAACGCGGAGGGGGAAGACGCGAAGCACACCGGTTATGCACGGGACGGGGCACGACGGCGGCAAAACCCAGAGTAACCGATTATGCATGTGGCGATCCCAGAGCCGCTTCTGGTTGCGCCCCAGTCACCCAGAAGCTGCGCTTTCTTCCGCGTTTCGCGAACGCGGCTTTTTCAGCGGCATGCACCGAAACTGCGGCCGATTGCAGCCGGCACCGTGCGTTATTGGTGATTTTAGTCGCCGCCATTCCACCCTGAATGTGCGCTATTCCTCCCGTGCATAATGGGTCCTATCTGAGACACTTTTGTGTAAGTTGTGGAGCACTTTCTTAGCATGTTCTAAATATTGCTAAAAATTGCAAGGGGTATAGAAAGATTATAAGCTTTAATAATATTAGCATGTTGAATTTTCTCCAGGTCTAACAAATGATACCTGATCCCAGTCCCAACTTAATTAAAACATTAGAAAAAGGAAACTAATAGAAAACTGCCCTGTATTTGCCAGATCATGATAATATGTGATGTGTACTATAAAGTTCTTAATTTACCATGAAAAGTGCTATGAGGTTTATATCCTGTTCTCTTTGTTTGATGAGCCACAGTTTTACACTGAGGAAGAAGAAATGATTGGCCATGTTGACTCACATCACAATCCTTTCTCACAGCTGATGATTTTCAAATTATCACCACCAGTGTCCTGATTGGTTCAACATTCCTCTCAAAAAGGTTTTCGGGGCAGCTTACAACAAGACGAATAACCTTGTACAATAAAACATTAAAAATAAACTAAAACATTACTACAGTCTTCCTGTCAGTTAAGCCGTCCCTCTGGGCCTGAGGTTAAAGTCATTCAAGATGTAGAACAATTGGCCCTGTTTTGATGGCAGGGGAATGGCTCAGGCAGAAGCCTTGGTGGGGGCTTAGGTAGGCAGGCTCTTTCAACCTCAACCGTATGCCTGGTGGAAGAGAGCCATCTTGCAGGCCCTTTGGAAGCTCTGTAAGGGCCTGGATCCCTGGTTCTGGTTGAGGCCAGGGACACCTCTGTGATTGGAATTTGCAGAGAGAACATCTCTTGAGGGTGGGAGGTATAGGGAAAGATGTCCCCCATACTTTCTGCTTCTTGAAGTACTACTTGCCTCCAGAACAGCAGTTGACAACAGAATGACTGTTGACAACAGTGAGCTAGATCGTTAAGTGTCTATCTTTCGCTTTCCATACATCATTATTTCTCTTCACAATAAAAAAACTATTTTATTCTTTAAGCAGCCTGGAACTCCACTTTCTCTGCATATTCAAACTTTGTGAACATTTTAAATTAGTATTGCTTGTGCTTTTATATGGCTAATAATATTTTAATAATGTTTTTCACCAGTTTACTTGAAATAGACATTAAACTTACCAGGCAGTAGTTTTTTTGGATCACTTCACAGAAGCTAGCATTTCATTATAATCTTCCCAGTTCTCTGAGAAAAAGCCACTTTTAATGACAGGCTGTATGCTTTTGTCTGAAATCAGCAATTTTATATTTGAGTCATTCAGGAACTCTCAGGTGCATGCCTTCCTGAATTTATGAGTTGATAATTAGTAGCAGAACTTGGTTTGTTGTGACTTCAATCTGACTTGGTCCTTCAAATATCCTCTGACATTAAATTATTTTTTTAATTCAAAGGTAACTATCTAATATGTTTCCTACTGAAGTCCAACACAAATTATCTAGGGATTGGAGGGGGGTGGGAATATTGATTTTCTTTTGCATTTTTTGTTAAGACAGGTACTGGATGAGTGTTTTGCAGAGAACCGTCATGTTAAATCTTAATGATTTGCAAATGGAGATATTTTCTGTGGGGATCCCTGTTCACACTGGAACTTGACACTACACTTTAAAGATAAAGAACTGAAACTCCATCAACAGAGTCCAGAAACCGCATCCCAACACACAGCAAGCAGCAATTGCTAGACTGAGGGATAGCACTTTCCATGTAATTTTCTCCCACAAAGGTTTAATCCTGGGTTTAAGGTAATATCAAATTCTTCCTTTGCTAATGCTTTATCCTTGGCAATTCTCCCCCTGTGCAACAGCTCTTCAAATTATAGAAGCAACAAGGCACTGACGCAGGGCCCCAGTGTATTATAACACATACACACGTGCACAAGCATAAAAAAGCAGATCGGGCTTACCCAAGCTGCTGTTGATGCAAAGGCTGAGGAGGAAGGACGCTGTGTACCAGAGCGCATAGCCAGAGCACGGGCAGAGGCAGCAAACACAGGGCTACTTAAGCAGCCTTATGCTCAAGGCCCACCCTTTCTCACTGCAGCAGAGACAAACGGCCCACCCGCCTTCCCTTTCTGGTCATGTTTACAGCTTGTTATGTTTGTTGAATGTTTTTTTTAATGCGTTATTATTATAGCTGCAGATATGGACAAGGAAAGGAGCCTGCCTGCCTGCCTGCCTTGAGGGATTTAGGTCATGGACACCTGACTTCATGAAATAGGGGCTTCCGGCTGGGGAAGGTAATATGGCTCGCAAGGCCGGATGGCTCGAGGGGGACTGATAAACCTTCATGGGCACCCTGGGCGGGACACCTCCCTGGGGAGGACACCCATCGGCTAAGGACAGGGGCTGCATGGACAAATAAAGATTAACCTGGAACTGATGGGTGAGTGATATGGGTGGTCAACTGACCACAAGAATGGCAGTGTCCATCTCCTTGTTTGGCCAACATTCTATGTTAAAAGTTAATAAAAGCTGTGGCCTCTTTGAAGCCATTGAAGACTTTGTGTCATTTCCGAACCAAAATGCCTGAGCCTGCAAGTCAACTAAGACAGAAATCAAACTTGACTTAGCTTGGCTTCTTTAAACAGGAAAACTTAAGAGCTGGAAGGAAAGACTAAATTAGTATCCGAGCTGAATCAGAATTTTACTGACACATAGTATAACAAGAGTGATATTTGAGGCTGGATAGACTTGGGGCAAACCCACAAAGGTAGGTACAGTGTACAATGCCAAGTAATTGAGCAAACAACAATGTAATTCTATGAAATGTCGTTCTAGTCCAGTGGTTCTCAATGTGGGGGTTGCGACCACTTGGAGGAGTGTTCGGCCCTTTCCTGGAGGTCGCAGTGGCTGCATCATGGCACTGGCCTCTTCCACGCTGCCTCCGAAGTAATGGAAGCCATGGAGGAGGCATGCTGTAGGGGGTTGCGGCATTAAGGTGGTTGAGAACCACTGCACTAAATCTACGAACTCCCCAACTGGCTCCATGACTAAGCTAAAACTAACGATAACCCTATCAGGAGATTTACGCTAATATAAATCCCTCTATTTTTAGATGTACTATACTTCAATAACATCCCATGGCCTTTCCTAACCATGCCACAACATCTTCCCCACCCCAAAAACTCTCACCAAACCTATGAACTCCCCATCTGGACTAATACCTAAGTTAACAATGACCCTAACCAGAGAATTTACACTAAGAATTCCTCCTATTTGTATTTGTACAATAATGTCAAACACTTCTTCTATACCCCATAGCCATTCCTAGCCATGCCACAATAGTTTCCCCATCCCTAACACTCCCACAAAATTCACAAAATTCCAATCCTGACCCATGATCAACTTAACACTAGCCCAAACCTGAGAATTTAGGCTAATGTAAATCCCACAATATCTATATGTACAATATACACACCGTAGACATTCCTATCCATGTCACAACATCTTCCCCATCCCTAACGCTCCCACAAAACCTACAAACTCCCCATCTGGACCCATGACTAAGCTAACCCCAACCCTATAATTTTACTATAATGTCAAAAAATACTTTAACATCTCATGGCCTTTTCTAATCATGTCACAACATCTTCCAGATCTTCAATGCGCCTACAAAACCTACAAATCCCCCTCCAAACCCATACCTAAGCTAACCCTAACCCTAACCTGAGAATTTACACTAATATAAATCCCTATAATTTCACATGTACAATAATTTAGAAAAATACATATTAAACTGATAGCATTTATTAACCATGTGACAATGTGTTCCTTAAACATAATGTTCCCACTACACCTGCAAACTCTCCAACCAGACCCATACCTAAGCTAACCCTAACCCTAATCAGACAATTTACACTAATATTAATCCACCTATTTTTACATGTTCAAGCTGGTCCAATAATACTTATACAATGGCTTTTTCTAACCATGTCACAATGTTTTTCCCATCCCTATTGCTCACACAAAATGTACAAACTCCCCATCCGGGGCCATGACTAAGCTAAACCTAATCCTGTGAATATACGCTAATATAATTCCTTCTATTTTCACACGTACAATAATGTCAAAGAATACTTATACACCCCATAACCTTCCCTAACCATGTCACAATGTCTTCACCAATGCTCCCACTAACCTACAAACTCTTGAACTGCCTCCATGACTAAGCTAACTTTAACCCTAACTCAATCTGTAGAATTTACGCTAATATAAATCCCTTTATTTTTACATGTACTATAATGTCAAAAAATACTTAAACATTCCATGGCCTCTCCTAATCATATAACAACATCTTCCCCATGCCTAACACTATCACAAACCCATGAAATCCCCATGTGGACCCATACCTAAGCTAATGCTAACCCTAACCAGATAATTTACACTAATATAAATCCCCCTATTTTGACATGTACAATAATGTCAAAGAATTCTTATATACCCCATATCCATTCATAATGATGTCACAACATCTTTTCCATCCTTAATGCTCCCACAAAACCTACAAACACTTTATCCGGACCCATGAGTAAACTAACCCTAACCCGAACTGGAGAATCACGCTAATTTATTTTTATATGTGTAATATAATGTCAGAACATATTTAAATATCTCATGGCCATTCCTAACCATGTCACCACATCTTCTCCATCCCTAACACTCCCACAAAACCCACAAACTTCCCATCTGGACCCATGACTAAGCTAGCCCTAAACCTAACCTGAAAATTTACACTAATATAAATCCCCCTGTTTTTACATGTACAATAATGTCAAAGAATTCTTATAAACACCATAGCCATTCATAACCATGTCACAATGTCTTCCCCACTGCTAATACAAAAACCCCTGCAAACTCCCCAACCAGACCCAACTAACCCTAACCTGAGAATATATGCTAATATAAATTCATCTATTTTAACATGTACTACAATGTTAAATAATACTTATAGACCCCATAACCTTCCCTAACCATGTCACAACATCGTCCCCACCCCTAACTCTCTCTCCAAACCCATGAACTCCCCATCTGGACCCATACCACCTCTGAAGTCATAGAAGCCACGGAGGAGGCCTGCTGTAGGGGTCGCAGCATTAGGACGGTTGAGAACCACTGCTCTAGACTAAGCCTGCTGAAACCATACATAGGAGTAGAGGCAGTATAAATGTCTTGTAGATAAATAAATGCAAAAAAGGAGACATAATATTCTGTAAAATTTCTGGACAAATAAAGTAGTCTTCAACTACTAGTATTGTTTCAGTCAGAGAAACATAGCTTGGGAACCTAGGAGAGAAATAATATTAGTATATCTCAAATGAAACAAAGATCATCTGATCAAATTGACTGCAAAACACTCCTCAACAAGAATTTGAATCATAGTGCTTGTCCCTTGTTATATTCATGAAAGATTTAACTCCTATGAATCATAATTGTACTTAGTGTACAAGTTAAACCTATGCAGGTGGCAGATGTTCTGGCAGGCAGGAGGATCAGGATTGCACCTCTGGGCCATACTTCTCACCATGCCTGATGTCCATGAACAGAGAATATCAATGCACAGGGGCCTTCACAAATCAGTACATTGCATGCAGTGTGGTCTACCGATTGCACAATTAATGTTTATCCTGTCCTAGAATGTTTCTTCTCTTGTGTGGGCTGTAATTGTGTTGTCTTTTGGCTGTTTGGGTTATTAGCCATTTAGTCGTCTTGGACTAATGACCAGTAAGGATTGCAAAGAACAAGTTTCAGGAGGAGCACTGAAAGGTGGTAGTAGTAGTAGTAGTAGTAATAGTAGTAGTAGTAGTAGTAGTAGTAGTAAGTTTATTTCAGAATTATACCAGAGCAATCAAAATATAATACAAAATATACCTGCTTACACCAAAAGTAGTACAGGAGAAGGAGGATATAACATACTACATAATACAAAGGAAAAATAAATTGTTTAAAATTGAGTAATGGTTTAGCTTAGGAAGGCAAGTTAAAATGGAAATCTAAATTTGGAAAATATCTAAAATTAATCTTGCCCTGTTTAATAGATCTTAAAATATATAAAAATAAAAATATATTCTCAGTTCACAAGGCACACCTAGCTACTGATTTTGTAACTCTTGGTGATTCATCTGAAGCACTGAAAGGTGCTTAAATACCATCTGGGCTGAGTGAGGCAATCATCAACATCCCAAGAAAACAAGTGTGGTAGTGAGGGTATAGTACAAGGGAAATCAACTTCTCCCCTCAGTGGTAACCTGAGTTCACCAGAGGGCAGCTTTACCAACTATTGATGCCATTCACCCAGGCATTAAATCTTCAGAGATTATTATTATTATTATTATTATTATTATTATTATTATTATTATTATTATTATTATTATTACATTTTTAGACCACCCTTCTCCAAATAGGTCTGAGGGCGGTTTACAACATAAACAGTTAAAACACAATAAAATCCCCATAAAAACCCCAATTTACATCAACAACAAGTCACATATAACATATAAGCGGCAGTGGTCACAATTCTGATCGTATTTACCTGACTTCCCCCCAAGTTCAGCCTGGTGGGGAGAATAATATTCAGAAGAGGCTGGCGCCATTGCAATAGATTTAACAATGATCTCGATGTTAGAGATCTCAATATTGGAGGGGATCCTCTGATGGGTTAGTGGGAGAGCTGCCCAGGCCTTAACCATATGCCTGGCGGAAGAACTTCGTCTTGCAAGCCCTGTGGAAAGCTGGTAGATCCCGCAGGGCCCTTAGCTCTTCTGGGAGCTCATTCCACCAGGGTTGGGGCCAGGGCTGAAAAGGCCCTGGCCCAGGTCAAGGCCAGGCGAACATCCCGTGGGCCCGGGACAACCAGTAATTTCATACCCGCAGAGCAGAGTGCTCTGCGGGGGGCATAAGCAACCAAGCGGTCCTGCGGGTAGATGGAACCCAGGCCGCGTATAGCCTTAAAGGTCAATACCAATACCTTGAATCTGATTCGGAAACAGACTGGTAACCAGTGCAGATGATGAAGCACTGGCTGAATGTGGGCCCTCAAAAGTGTTATAGTGAGGATCCTGGCAGCCGCATTTTGGACCAGTTGAGGTTTCCGGATCAAGCCCAGAGGCAGGCCGGCATATCCGCATATTAATGGCATCCCAGCCCATATTCCTGGACCAGCTGGGCTAGAGGGCGCATATAGATGTTAAAAAGTGTGGGGGAGAGTATCGCCCCCTGTGGAATTCCACAAGGGAGCTCACAAGGGCTCGACATATTCTCCCCTATTGCAACCCTCTGCGTCCGGTTCTGGAGAAAGGAGACCAGCCATTGAAGCGCAGTCCCCCTTATTCCAGCTCCGGTGAGGCGGTGTACCAATAACTCGTGGTCAACCACATCAAATGCGGCCGACAGGTCTAGAAGCATGAGAATGGCGGAGTCACCCCGATCCAGCTGGCCCCGGATATCATCCATAACACTTCCTCATCATGGCATTAACAGATACCATCTCATGTCAGATTCCTTTAATAAAGTTGTGCATTGTTTACATGTCGTAGAGTTGCCAACTCTGGTCTGGGAAATTTAGTGAGGGTTTGGAAATGGATTTGTTTTGGTAGGGATCTCAGCAGGGGATAAAATACTGTAGAGGCTGTCCTACAAAATACTGTAGAGGCTGTCCTACATTTCCTCCTGGAGAACTATCTCTGTAGTCCAGAAATCTGTGGTAAATTCTGGAAGATCTTGAGGTCCTCTCTGTCTCTGTCTGTCTCATCGATATCAAGATGTAACTCACATAGGGTGACCCACAGGTCATGGCAAGAGATGTTTGGAGGTAGTTTACCATTGCTTTGGTACTGCTTCACTTCTGAGATCTGAGGGGGGGAAAGACAGAAAAATTAGGTGAAGGATGACAGAAATTAAGAAGAAATATGTGGAAAAGAAGGAGAGAAATTAAGAGAAACAAAACTCGTTTTAACCTGCTGAAACACTCTAACTACTCTGCAATATCCAGCAGAGCAGGGTGCAAGAAAAGGGAGAGAGAAAAGCTAGACCATAGTTGTAAAATGCATTTGTTATCATAATCATCATCATAATCATCATTATCATCATCATTTTATTTACGCAGAGCATAAAGCCCTGTGGGGGGTATAGGGTGAAAGGCAGTCCCTCATATATGCTGGTCCCAGACTGCGGATGCCCTTGAAGGTCAAAACCAGAACCTTGAACCTAATCCGGAATATAACTGGTAACCAGTGCAGTTGTTTCAGCACTGGCTGAATATGGGTCCTCCAAGGTGTAGCTGTGAGGACCCTAGCGGCCGCATTTTGGATCAGTTGCAGTTTCCGGATCAAGCCCAGAGGCAGGCCGGCATAGAGAGAGTTACAGAAATCTATTCTGGAGGTGACTGTTGCATGGATCACAGTGGCCAGGGGTTCAGTGGACAAATAGGGCGCTAGTAGCCGAGCCTGGCGAAGATGGAAGAATGCCTGGCCAGCTACCTGTTTGACCTGAGCCTCGAGTATTAGTGAGGCGTCAATGGTCACTCCCAAATTCCTGGCCTGAGACGCGATCGAAAGTTGCGTCCCGGCCAGGTTTGGGTAAATGCGCTTCCTGATCTGTCCCCCTATGGCCCAGCCACAGGACCTCCGTCTTGGAGGGGTTGAGTTTCAGGCAACTCTGCTCAAGCCATCCAGCTACAGCTTCCAAACATCTGGCAAATGGTTCTGGGGGAGAGTCCAGGTGGCCATCCATGAGGAGAAAGAGCTGAGTGTCATCAGCGAACTGATGACAACCCAGCCCATAACTCCACACCATTTGATCCAGAGGGCGCATAAAGATGTTAAATAATGTGGGGGAGAGCACCGAGCCCTGTGGGACCCCACAAGGGAGCTGGTAAGGGCTCGATAACTCATCCCCCATTGCCATCCTCTGTGTCCGGTTCTGGAGGAAGGAGCTTATCCAGCGCAAGGCTGTACCCCTTATCCCTGTACCGGCGAGGCGGCTCACTAACATTAATGTCACGTTGGTAGGTCAGGCCATGTGTGCAATTAAATGTAACAACAGGTTCTAGCGATATAACCTTTATAAAAATGATTTCAGATGCTGAATGGCAGGTGAACGACAGTAGCAAGCTTGATTGGATTAAGTGTAATATTCAGAGAGGTAGGAGGCATGGAGAGATCCACATTGGTAGGTCACAATTTGGTCCAAGAGGATTCAGTCCAAATGATGCACACTAGAAACCAGAAACTTTGCAAACCAGTGGGGTAACATTTTAACGTTCCAGGACATTCAGTTGCTGACTTAAGAGTAGCAGTTCTCTTGAAAATGAATTTCAAAGGGAGATTATAAAGAGAAACTGCTGAATTGCACATGGTAATGAAGTTCAAGACAATGCATCCTCTTGGACTGAAGTGAGACCAAGATTTTCTGTCTTATTACCAACACTTTCTTTTGTCACTCAGCATCTGAAATGACTCCACATGGACTCACATTCTAGCTGTATCTCAAGAACTGAACAGTGACTCATGAAAGTTCATGCCCCACCACAAATTTTGTAAATCATTAAGGTGCTATTGGTCTCCTGTTCTTTTTCACTAATAAAAATTTTAAGCTGTGATGTTAGGTTTCTTTCTTTTTTATCTGTTAGATATGGATATGGAAAAGAGGATCTTTCCAAGTTAAATAATGTCTTGATTTACAGGGCAGAATCCACTTAGTGCTAATGATGATTATGAAGGGAGTTTAAAAGGGGGTTTAATGGGTAGAAAGGCTTCTGAGATCTGCTGGGAGCAAGCTGGGAGCAGAGAGAGGGAGACATGTTGAATTGGAAAATATGAAACCCTAAATGTATTTAAAATATTTAACCATCTACTTCCAGTCACTAAACAATGACATCTAATCCAAGTGTTGTAATTCCTAATTAGGGTCTTTTTGAAAGAAAATAAAATCTCAGATTGTGACTGTGATGGATCACGTGGTCAACAGATGCATGTCAGATGGTTTAGACATCCTTTTCTGGTGGCTTCCTTTTCAGCATAAACCCTTTGCATGTTGCCATATGCAAAACCACAAGTGATCATACCTAATTATGTGTTTACTATTGTGTACAAAACAAGTCATGCTATATGTATGGCAATTGCCATGTACAGAGTTTAACATATGGATGCTACACATTCTCCAAGGAAGTTATAATGGCATAGGGTGATAGTTCTATTCCAGCCTCACAATAACGCTGTGAAAATGGGAGAGAACAACTGGCCAAAAGTTAGCCTGTTCATTATTGCTGAACTAAGTCTCTCCTGTCCAAATAGTTGGCCAGTTCCAACAGAAACAGGTGGGAGAATGAATAAGTAACTCAAACTGGCTGCCATAATCAGTCCTTTAAAAATACAATCACTTTTGCAGGCAATTAGTATAACATACAAATGATGACTAGGGTCATCTGAGTTGCCACAAAGTGTCCTTAAATACTACCTAATACTGGCATGTCATTTAAATAGTCTTTGTGAAAGTGCCATCTGGTTTTGCATTTTTGTTACCAATATTGATCACATGGTGACATTTTTAGAGGTATCCTGATGACATTTAATTTGTATAAAACAGTAGGACATTATCTAAAAGAAACAGGAGTCAAAAGGAGATCTGATTAATTTCAGGCCCTTTATTTGTCCAAACAAAGAATGAATATTTTGATTGATGGGCAAACAGAAAAGAGAAATGGTAAGTCCATCATGGCTCATTAACTTTTAAGATGTTCTTCTCTGAGAAAACAGATTTTTTTATAGTGGAAGTTTCTAGCATTAGTTCATTATTCACTTTTTGCATGTATATTAAACTAAGTAGAAAATTAACACTTTTTTCAAAGAAAAGATTTAGCATGGCCTATGTTTTGGGGATGCCTCAGTTTGTTAGCTTCAGATTACAATTAGAAAATTGTGCTTTGTGGATCAAAAGAAGATATACAGGATTATATGTATTATATGTGCTTTGTGGATCAAAAGAAGATATACAGGATTATATGTATGGCTTAATCTACCCATGTCATCCAATCAGATTAGATGACAGAAGCTGCCTCCCATCTCTGGGAACAATTTTTTTTTTAAAGAGCTGTCATAAAATATAGCATTCAGCACATCTGCATAAACCCCATCTATACCCAGAGAGCTTGATGAGAAGCAGAAGCTTGCATACTGCATGCACAATTTTCACTGGATTCTGCATATGATTGTGAACATAATTGGGGTCTGTATTTGTAGACATGTATATTGTATTCTCTTGTGGCACAGAGTGGTAAGGCAGCAGTCTGAAAGCTCTGCCCATGAGGCTGGGAGTTCGATCCCAGCAGCCGGCTCAAGGTTGACTCAGCCTTCCATCCTTCCGAGGTCGGTAAAATAAGTACCCAGCTTGCTGGGGGGTAAACGGTAATGACTGGGGAAGGCACTGGCAAACCACCTCGTATTGAGTCTGCCATGAAAATGCTAGAGGGCATCACCCCAAGGGTCAGGCATGACCCGGTGCTTGCACAGGGGGATATCTTTACCTTTACCTTTTATGTTGTATTCTGTCCTCATATTTTCCTGGGTCCGTGCTGCTATTATAGAGTTCTGATGATACTGAAATTCATTCCATATTTACCAAGTGCTCTTAGTAAAATCTGGATATTATTGATTTTTCTTTCCATGTTTAGGCTACAACTATATTTAGCAACTGAACATCAAGAAGACAAAATAATGACTACTGGGGAATTACACAACTTTAAGGCTAATAAAGAAGAAATTTAAATTGTTCAAGATTTTCAGGTTTGTGACTCCATCATCAACCAAAAGGGAGGCTGTGGCCAAGAAATTAGGTGGACATTTGAGACTATAGAGGACAGCCATGAAGGAAATAGAAAATATCCTTAAGTGTAAAGATATGTCACTGACAACCAAGATCAAGTTCATTCATGGCATAGTATTCACCATTACTATGTATGGGTATGAAAACTGGATGATAAATAAAGCTGACAGGAAGAAAGTTGAGACATTTGAAATGTTGTTTTGGAGGAGAGTTTTATGGAAACCATGGACCACCCAAAAGACAAACCAATAGGTTCTAGATCAAATTAAGCCTGACCTCCTAAGAAGCTAAATTGACCAAACTCAAGTTATCATACTATAGTCACTTTATGAGAAGACAAGAGACACTGAAAAAGGCCATAGTGCTAGGAAAAGTTGAAGGCAGCAAGAAAATAGCAGGAAAATAGCAGGTTTTCAAGACATGATCCATGATCCAAGACATGACACAAATACATATTTAGCAATAAAGGCATGCATGGAGGGACTTCTAGCAGTGCAAGAATGTTGTGTATTTCCATGCCTTAACATTTCCATATTTCTGGAGTTAATCATCTGAAGTTTGTTAACAATAATCCCAGGGAATGGTAAAGGTACTTTATTCAATTTCATTGTATGATCAAGGAGAGCCCCTATACAATGCATGAACAGAAGGAAAACTGGGTAGAATTCAATCATATGTAAATGTAAGTTTTCTGATAAACTATAACTTTTTGGACTTTTGCCTAAGATCAAGTGTAAAGAATTCTGACAAACAACAATGTGTAAGAGTAATTAATAGAAAAGTGGTTTCTAAACTTGCGAGAATGCATTCTATACTGGTTTCTCTGTTTTGAAACCCAAGTGTCTTCTGTGGATGCCAACATATCAAAAAGGATTCTGAGGCATGTTGTAGGGTACTGGCCAAGCTTGTTTGGTTTCATAGTTGTCTCATATGAAATGAAAGTGAATCCTATAACTCAACATTCCCTTTTAGCTCTGTGTTTCAAAAGAACTAGTAGGGAAACTGTATTTTAGGAACCTTGTCTATTGTTGTTGAACACTTCAATCAAGAACTGGCTCTTTTGACTTTGGAGAAATCCAAAAATTTCCTAAGAACACACTTTGGAATGTGAAAGCAGCCTATGAACATTTTACCCCTCCGGGAGGAAAATGCTAAAATTGGGGGGGGGGGGGGCATTTTGATAGTTAAAAGGCTCCTGTTTTTGCCATTTCCCTTTGGTTCAGTTCAGCACCGGGTATGGGTGTCCGCCCAACACACACATTGTCATCCTTAAATAAACTGAACTTTCCTTAATAATTATTGTTCTCTTTTCCCATTGAGATTAACAGCAATTAACAAATTATGCATCTGTCCCTAAGAATTCCCTCATCTCCAAAAAACAAACAAATAAACACTGGGGTTATAATTCCCTGTTCTTTCCAAACCCTGCCCTGGATGGCCCAGGCTAGCCCAATCTTGTCACATTATGGAAATTAAGCAGGTGGCACCGTGGTTAGCATTTGTATGGGTACATCCAAATGAACACTAGGGCTACTATACAGAGGCAAGTGGTGGCAAACCTCCTTGCATGTCTTTTGGCTTGAAAACTCTGTGGGGTTACCAAAAGTTAGCTGTGACTTGATGGCACTTTCTACCTCCATTCCCCCCAAATGAATGAAGAAGCGGAGGAAACTACATTCTCCCTTGCAGGGAATTACTGTAACGTGAGAGAATAAGAAGAGCATTGCTGGATCAAAAGGTCTATCTAGTCAAGCATCCTGTCTCACACAGGCCAAGCAGTTCCTCTTGATGACCAACAACAGGGCATAGAGACCGAGCACCTATGAGTGTGGAGACTCTCCTCAGTGACCATGGCTAGTAGTCATGAATCTCTTATCTACTTTTAAAGCTGTTTATCCCCGTTGCCACCTGTTTCCGTATTTGCTGGGATGCAGGCTGGAGTTTGAGTCATGGCAGGTTGCCCCGCCTCTTCCTACTCCCACAGAGGGGAGCATTTGGCTGGGTGCACCTTGTCCACCCCAGATTTGTGCTTCCACATGGGAGCTGGGGCAGTGAATTTCCCAATGCAAAATGGTCACACTAGATCCTCAGTTAGTGAATTTCACATTTTAACCATTTTCTTTTGTATATCTTGAACTTACATTTAAGACCAAGGCCACTATATAAGATTCTCTTATGTAAGACCTTCCCAGCTATCAGCTACCTCTCCTGTTTCTTTTCCTAATGGGAAAAGGGAACTGGCCAGAAAGGTTGTTTGAGGGAGCCTTGACAAAAGATATTGAGACTTGCTGGTATGTGGCAGACTATATTTAAAATTGTATTAACAAAATTCTTCTTCACAACTGGTAAAAAATATATGGACTTTTTGGTCCTCTTCAGTTCTTTCCCCTGCATCAAACTGCATAGCCTAGACAGGTGGGAAAAGCTGCCCTTCCATTGTCATCCTGGAATCAGTACAAGGAGCTGAGCAGGAATATATTTTCTCCAGTTTGTCTGCCTTTTGAATTGTAATCTAGCTTTCTTTTTCAAACTAGAAAATAGCAAAGTTTTAAAGAACTTGCAAACACTACTCAGTTGCAATATTTCTAAGAAATTGCACCTGTGGACTCCTCTCAGGTTTATTTATATACCGTATCACAGGTCATTAACAGAAAATAACCCCCTGAGATACAACATTCTTGTTTACAGTGAGATGCTGGTGGTGACAGCAGGTATATAAACCATAAAATCAACAGGGAACACAGAACTAATAAAAAGACAAGGGTCTATAAAGCATTGAAAAAACCCAAAGCCAACTGTGCAGGCAAAAATAAAATGAAATAAAATTCCATCATAAAACAATCAAAACTTACAGAGTTTTTACAGAGAAAAGAGAGCCCAATTCCCCACTGAGCTTCAATATTTATGACTTCTTAGGCAAGAAAACTGGGCTAGTCCTCCTAGAATTGGGTCTTGATCAGTAGGATATAATTTATATATACACTTACGCACAAATGTGTGTGTGTGTATTCTATTGTACAGAGGAAATATTTCAGATAATCAACAAACCTTCCACAGTTTCATTGTGTTGTGTGCCAGAGTCAGGGATGGAATATCCCATTAACAGCCACTACTGAGCAGTAAAGTAACAAAAGGACAGTTGTGCTGGATTCTGGTGAAAAGAAGGAAGCAGGTTTGGATATATGGTGTAGATGCCCTAAGAAGTGGCCATCATTGTGCCTTTAATTGACTTGGCTGCATTAATTCTGAGCAGTGTCGACCTATGTGATGGATTGCAGTTCTCTCTAGCCCAGAAAACCCCAGGGTTATTGAGCCTGTGAGCACCTTTGGAATTCTGAGACAAGGCAGTGGGCACAACCACAAAATGGCTGCTGCAGAGGGTGGAGAAAATCACAAAGTGCCAGAGGAGGTGGAGCCACACAGACAGAGGGCAGGAGAGAAAAGGTATAATTAAAAATACACTGGAAACAAAGGATTTCACTGTTTATATATATATACACACACACACACCTTAAGAGCCTCTTGTGGTGCAGGGTGGTTAGGCAGCAGAAATGCTGTCTGAAGCTGTCTGCCCATGAGACAGGGAGTTCAATCCAGGTCGGTAAAATGAGTACCCAGCTTGCTGGGGGGTAAACGGTAATGACTGGGGAAGGCACTGGCAAACCACTCCATATTGAGTCTGCCATGAACACACTAGAGGGCGTCACCCCAAGGGTCATATATGACCCGGCGCTTGCACAAAGGATACCTTTAACCTTTGCCTTTATATATACCTTATTTTGTAACATACATTATTGCACATATAAACAGCTTGTAAAAGCTGTGTAGCATACATGTACAAGACAAACATGTCTAAAGAACTATTTGAAGTATAGAAACAAATTCATAGACAAAAATACTAATTTATGTGGTGGAAAAACATTCACTACCCCATTAAAAAATTCTCAGCTTTTCTTGAATTGTGTTAAGGAAAACCAAAAACAAAACATTCAGGTGAAGGTGCACTAAGGAAGTTGTTTATTCACTAATTAGGATGTAGCCTGAGCCACAGGAGGGTGAATTTGTATGTGTGATGTTAAAATACTTCCATAGGACTGCATACATAAAAGTATACTTTATCAATAGACTCCTTGGGTTTTGGCACTAAGCACTACCCCCTGTCTATCACCACTACAGGACAGCAATAACCTAAATCAACAATAACAATCTCTGCAGTTGCCTGGTGTACTCCAGGGCTGTTAGTCGAAGTTTATACTTCCTTGTCTCTTTGTACTTTCATGCATATACATGCTGTGTCCTTTGCAGTTTTATTTTGCCTCTTCGTTCTTAACAGCAACTGATCTCATGAGGCAGTCAGCAAAGCTGCTATGGAAGAGTATAGTTTGCTTTTTATGCAGACGATTCATAGCTAGAAATGTTTTTTTGGCTTCTGGGTAAGCTTTTTCTCTTTTCTTCTTTTCCTAAGAAGTTTGGATCTCTGATTCATGTACTTTTCTGAGCTTTGAAGCAATTTTGTTTTAGAATCTAGCTATAGTGTCTGTAATATTCAGTATGGAATCTAACTCTGTAGCTTTAATAGCCAATATTGTTTAAGAAGAAATAAGACAAGAAGAATTGGTATTTATACCCTGCTTTTCACTATCCAAAGGAGTCTCAAAGCAGCTTACAGTTGCCTTCCCTTCCTTTTCACCACAACCGACACCCTGTGAGGAAGAGGAATCTGAGAGAACTCTGACAAAACTACTTTGTGAGAACAGCTCTAACAGGACTGTGTCTAGCCCAAGCTTACCGAACTGGCTACAGGTGGAGGAGTGGGGAACTCAAACCAGGCTCTCCAGATTAGAAGCCACCACTCTTAGCCACTACACCAAGCTGGCTCTCCTTTTAAAAGTTGGAGGGTTCTTTTACATAAGGAACATCACTTTTGCTTTTCACATCATTTTTTTAATGTTGTCGACATGGCTCATTTTGATACACTATCTGAATCATCATTATACAAATTAGGCAAGGGTTATATATGGTGCTACTTTCAATTAGAATTTTGACATTAAAAATGGCAGAAATGTTCACATTTCAACTTCAAAGGAAATCCAAACTGAACCCTTTCTAACCAAAATCTGTAACCATTAATTTGCTGCATAATGTTACATTAATTTAAACTAGCTTTCCCCCCCTTATTTCACATGTATTTTGCACATTTAACGGAGAGAACAACAATTTACATTGCAATCCTAAAACTGGTTTCCTGGGAGTAATCCTATTAAATATATGTAGGATTCTGAGTAGACCTGTTTAGGATGCACTGTTAAAATAGAGTACTATTCTCCCTGGAGGAAAAACACTGTAGTTTCAGATCGGTTGACAAGAATACTAATTACATTATCACATATTCAGCCATATTCAGCAAAGTTATTTATTCATTCACCCTTAAGGCCTGGGATGCCTAGCAGGTCAGTACCAATAAGCGATACCTTGAGAATCTCTGCCTATGGAACACACAGATAATTAGATGTAGAGCTGTGTGAAAAAATATTACACAGAAAAGTTAAACCTTGGAGATTTGCCTCTGACGGCTTCATGACTGAGTGAAGAAATTTACTTGTCGCCATAAGCAAAAAAGAAAAAAAGAAAAAAAAAGAGGAGGGACAGGACATTTAATGGAAAAAGAAAGCAGGAAAGTGAAGAATGAAATAGCCTAACATTTTCAGACACTGAATTTTAAAACAGAAGTTCTTAAAGGAACAGTAGGTTTGAAAAATCAATATTAACATTTGAAAGCCACATTTCCAGAAAAAAGTGTAACGAATGCACAGTGTAACTAAGTAACTACAGCTGATCAGAAGCAGATCAAAGCAGCTTGAGAATGATAGCACATTGACATGAAATAGACCTTTCTTGTATTAGTTTCTGCACTCACAATGACAGATCGGTTACACGGTTCTGTGTGCCACCTTGCTGCCAAGAGCTTTCTTGGTTTCTTTTTGTCTTGTGTACCTTTATTTATGTCCCCCCACTGGCATCTGTGATGAGTTGTTTCATCCCATGGACTGACCCTGACCATTCTCAGGCTATGCTTTGGTGAATGTGAAATAGAAACATGAAACATCAACTTTGCAATCTGTACAAAAGGAGAACATGGCACTCCGTCTCTTTTTCTCATTTATCCTAGACACACCTTCTCTTATTCAAACAAACCACACTATAATATCAAAGAAAATGTATCTGTACTAAAATATTTATATTTCTTTTTAAAATAATTGCTAGACTAACCTTATAAACCTTATGACTTTTGAGGTGGTATACAGGCATAAAATGCATACAAAACCATTGAAAGACAACTAATTTATCAAAAACAAATAAAACCAATCACAGTTCTAACATTAAAATACTGGAAGTCAAAATCCAGAAAATCTTACATGTAAATAGGGTGTATGATGATGATGATGATGTTATCTGTTCAGTCATGTCCGACCCTCGGTGACTCTATAGGAAAGTCTTTGCCACATGTCTCTGTCAATGGCCACCTCTTTCAGTTGGTCCATGGTCATCCCTGTATCGGCTTTGATCTTGTCGAGCCAGCGGATCCTTAGGCGACCACGTTTCCTTTTGCTGCTGACCATGCCAAGTATTAATGATTTCTCCAAGTTTGGTCGCAGCATGCCTTTAAAATCATAGCAAGTAATCAAGAGCTTCCCTGTCATACGCCCATATTTAATTGTATATACCACTGCAAATTTTGCATATTCCAACAAAAACATAAGCAAAAGTAAGTAATGTTTCATCAACCATTTGGAGTTGAGAATGTATTTAGGTAGGAATGATCTTGCAAGCATTAACATAGTGGACTTTTTAAATTTTTCCAACTAAGGAGCCTTCTAGATTGGACATATGAGCAAAAGAATGGCAAAAGAGGTCTATGCCATAATAAATTCCCTGTGCATTGTTAGTATAAGAATAGGTGTCAGTTAGTCAGGAAAGAGCTCTTGGGGGTGTGGGCTTGACACAATTATTTCAAAGAAAACATCTAGCCAGTATAGATGAGCAATGAGTAATACAAGTTCCATGCAACATAATATTAGGAAAGGCATTGGAAATAAAATGGCCAGTATCATAATGCCACTGTATAGATTTATGGTGTGATGGCATTTGCAAGATTTCATATAGTTCCAACCACCACATCTCAAAAAAAGATAAGAGAGTTGGAGAAGATGCAAAAAAAAAAGAAGACAAAATAATCAAGGAGTAAAGCATCTTGCATTGGGGAAAAGTTGATTATAGAACGGTAAGACAAAAGTTTATAAAGTTATGCACAGTATATATAAAGTGCTCCCCCCACACACACAACTATCTCAAAACTTTACAGCTCAGAGTCACTCAGTGAAATTGATGATCAGTAGATTCGGGAGTGGCAAAAGGATGTACCCACAATGCTTAATTAATTTATGGTGCATGATGCCAGAGGATGATGTGATGGCCCCTAATCTGTAACAGAAATCAAACGGGAAAGGGGTGGTGGGAGGAGTTGGGATTTATTCCATATCTGATTGGCCATCCATCCAACAAACAGCCAATCAGGTGGGCTGTTCTGTCCCTGGCTGCATCCCCCTCCACTGCCAGCCTCCTTCACTCTGTGAGATGTAAAGCAGCCACTGACCATGAGCTGGGAGGAAGGGGGAGCATGAGCTGGGAGGAAGGGGGAGCATGAGCTGGGAGTAGCCAATATTATTAAGTATGGCCTCAGAGACTGGCATATTGTCTTGCACAATAGTCTTGGCTTGAGCCTCAAGAGTCTAGGCTTGAGCAAAAGCCAAGACACTGCTAAAGTCAGCCAAGCCAGGTCAGACTCCATCTTAAATAGCTTGCTCTTAGCCACAGCTTCAGAATGGCAATTTCTGCTTGACAGTTATTTCCTAACTTAAATACTGCTCTCCATGATAATTATATTGAAACCTCTTTTCCCATTCTATTTTCCCCTATCCGCCTGATTGCTAGTGTGCTAGATATATTTTATTATTTTCCTTATAATATAGCTTGTTACTATTTTTACTGTATACCTGTTGTCCACCTTGAGTTCTTAATGGCTTAATCACCTCTTACATTGGCAAACCTCTCTCATTACCAACCTCTCACAAAGCTATATCCTCACTGCTGAATATACATGTGTCACCGGACATGTGCGTATGCGATTTCTGGTACCATCAGGGCCTGGAAGGGAAGTGAGCCCTGGCCTCGCTGGCATGTGGGTGGAGAAGGCCACAACCCCTGCCAGTGGCCCCCTGCCCTCAAAAGGCCCACCACAGCCTCTACAGGCATCGGCAGGCCTGCCTGTGGTAGGGGGAGGATTGGTGTCCCTGCCAGCCCTTCCCCCACCCTGAGAAGGCCTGCCGAGGCCACTCCAGGCTGTGTGGAGGGGGGAAGGCTTCTGTCCATTGTATTTTAAATTACAATGAGCTTTTTTGCTAGCTAGACATAATAAGAAATCCACTGCTTGTGACTAGCAGCTAATACCTCTTGAAAAGGGGAATGTTCACCATTTTGCTTTATAGGCTTTGTTGCATGTGATAGTCAACTTAGATTTCTATATGGACTGTGTTTTGTAAGAAGTCATTTCTGCCCGAAAACAATATATTAAAAGAACAGTGTTCTTTGTTTCTTTCCTTAAACCTTTAAAGGGCACCCCCCAATACACACTGTAATTTGGAAAGTATACTTGTAACATGTTATTTACGAGTATCTAAATCCAATTTAATTAAATATTAGAATTTTTAAAGTGTGACTTTCAGTGCAAATATACGGTGTACTTCAAGTGATGAGAGATCCAGTCTACTGAATGGCAATCTGGTAACATACTTTAGTTATAGCTCTGGTATAAAAATAGTCTCAACCGGAATGCATCAACTTAAGCCTGTAACAGGCAATGGAGCTTTCTTTGTGATAAATAGATACTAATGCAAAGCCTTGGCAATCTCCTATATTATTTAAGGGAGCAATGATCAAAGGGAAGAGGGTACAAAGAATTTGCAGCCTCGTATATTCTGCTCTGATGCAGAGATATTGTCATCCATGGTGAATACAATTACTACCTAGAAGTGTTGGAGAGATGCTGTTAAACCTCACATATATAAATCTTTGCTGAAGGTTAGAAGTAGATGAGTAAAGAAAGAAGCCAAACAACATCCAGGCTTCTGGTACTATTTATGGGGGTGTATAATTATATCACTTTTTTCAAGTTTACTGATTCTTTCTCAGTATTTTATTCTTGCTGTAACCACTGAACATCAAGTCAATTCGCCTATAATTACATTGCAGTTGTATAACAACATTAAGTGTTGAGTTTTAAAGCCACATGCTCACTCTGCATTTGAACTCGGAATGTCTTTTCTGTTTCCAACATTATTTCTTAGCTTGTTCTTGATGTAACTATGGAACAAATTCAAATAAAACTATCACCCTGCTTCCACTATTACTGAGTGATTGAATATTAACAACTCAAATGGTTTAAATCTGTCTATGCCAGATTACTTTCTGAATTTTGGGATTACATATTAAAAGAAATTTTTAATCAAGCAGCTCTGAAAATAATGGGGAATGGATACAAACAGGAAGGAAGGAAAGGATTACATTGTTAAAAACTGAGATTTTACTGAAAGGAAAATGGCATATAACCACTTCGATCAGACAAGTTTATAGCCTTCTTCATAGAGCATCTTCAATTGGACCAAAGGCTTTTTGGCCTAGCAGAATGGTAGGATCATCACCCCATGTTAATAATTGTAAAAAGAAATTCTTTTTTTGTCCTGTGGAATGGTGTCCTTATTCTTTTTCATGTAGTTCTGAAATGTTTTCTGTAAACTGCCCAGAGCCGTAGGGAAGGACGGTATAAAATATAAATAAACAAACAAACAAACAAACAAATAAATAAAATTTAGTTAGTTTTAATCTGGATCACTATGCACTGGCACATAATGGGATAAATAAAAAGACAATGCCAAGCCAGATGAGATGGCATCCTCACAGCTGCTACAAGGATACTATCACCATTTTAAAGTAATTAAAAAATACCGCAAAGAGCCTTGGAAAAGGGGTGGGAGGGTAATGTGTTGTGCCACTTGATAAGAAGTGTGTGTGTTTGTGTGTGTGTGTGTGTAAAGTGCCTCAACCTGTTGGGCCATGGTATTTTACTCTAAAGTTACTTTAAAAAATAGGGGTAGTGCTGGCCTTGTGTCTGTCTGTCATGAGGGCTGAGGTAGGATGGACGGATGTCATGTCTGTATTCAGTTCCATCCTGCTCTATTTCCTGAACATGCCAGAAGATGTTTCCACATTTTAAAAGATTCTATGCTGTGCTCTGCATTCCCTGCTCCCCTACTGGCCATACTCAAAACTACATTATGATTTTTAAAAATACATTCCGTGGGCCCTTCAGGTGACTTGTCCCCCGCCGTGTTCCCCCATCCCGCCCTGCTGGCAGCCCTGCCGAGATATGACAAGACTGAGCTATACCATGCTGCCTTCTTCCCCTGGATTCATTAGTACATAAACGCATTCCTTGCTGTGAGGAGGGGGCGAGCTAGCCTATTGCAGAGGCACGATGATGGGTCTATCTTACCATGAGAAATCATGAATGTATTATGTCTAAAGCATGATCTTTGCCTTTGTTCTCACTAGCAGTGGATCCTTTTGCACTTTCCCTTCTTATATTGTGCTTTTATATGCTATTAAAGGCTTGTTGTTGTTGTTGTTGTTGAGAACATCTGCAGTAACTTGGACCCAGCTCTCTCTCTTCTACCTCCTTCCATTGTAATTGTTGATCAGTGGTCAACCGAGCCTGTTTGCTCAAGGGTTTCCTTGTCCAAATTCTTTGTCTTCCACCCATGACTCATCCTTACCACTCTGCCAGGAAAGGATTTCCCTCATCTAGAGGCCCCTGGAAGATTCCTGTTATGCCCCAATGTCTCCTTTTCACTTGAGTAATTATCACCCATCCTGAGCCATCACCTAAACCCATCAAGACCCATCTCTCTTTAGTCTCAGTGCTGGGCCAGCTCATCCCGTGTATGTGCAGTTTCCAGCACAAGCCCCTGGCTGGCAAGGTAAATTGCCATTCTGGACTCCCAGATCCTTCCAGATTGCCTATCATGTTGCTGGTCGTGGTGTCATCCTGTCTCTGTCCACCTCTTCAAGATTCGTATATAGTCTTCCATTCGCCCATTTCCCTGATTCTATTCATTTCCATTGCTCGTTTCCCCTTTGTTAGCATGTTAGTGTCTGCTATATGTTAGTCTACTGTCTATTTGATTTAATTTCTGTTAATAATAAAGATTGCTTAGTACAGAAAATCAAAGCATTTGTATTACGAAGTCATTTCCTTTCCATTGGTTGATTTTCTCTTTGCTAGTATGCTCATTACAGAGCAAGTAGCTGAATTTCTAAAACAAACCAAAACACACAAAAACAGAGCATGTATACTAGGAGTATTAAACCCTTCCCCCACCCTCTGCCATTATATTCCAGTGCTTCTAGCAGGGTTCTTCCAGTCTTTTCTGACTTTTACTGATACTGGATAATTGCAAGTGGTGGTGGAGGACAGCTTTAGTCAGCAGAATACAATGTAAGATACAGCAGTATTAAGGCCCTCTTGATGTGTCCGCTCTCGTTTTGTTTTAAGATAAGTACTTCCCTTTTCTTTATTCTTCCCTTTTCTTTATACTCAAATGGAAGATTGCTTATCTTTTCCTCTAATGGGCTAATAAAGGTTCATAGTGTTTATGATTTGTATTGGGAGAAAGTCATACCGCCAGTTTGGTGTAATGGTTAGGAGTGTGGACTTCTAATCTGGCATGCCAGGTTCGATTCTTCACTCCCCCACATGCAACCAGCTGGGTGACCTTAGGCTCGCCACAGCACTGATAAAACTGTTCTGACCAAGCAGAAATATCAGGGCTCTCTCAGCCTCACCCACCCCACAGGGTGTCTGTTGTGGGGAGAGGAATGGGAAGGTGACTGTAAGCCGCTTTAAGCCTCCTTCGGGTAGGGAAAAGCAGCATATAAGAACCAACTCTTCTTCTTCTTCTTCTTCTTCTTCTTCTTCTTCTTCTTCTTCTTCTTCTTCTTCTTTTTCTACATGAAATTACAGACACTAAAAGACCTTTGATTTTGAACCAGCATTTTTCTCACTCAAAGATGATTGTCTGTTTCTGACCTCTCACATCTTGTCAGGTTTCCATTCCCCAACTCTGTCTGTCTGTCTCAATATTTTTATAATATATAACTGTCTGAACACTACTTTCACTACTGTAGCCCCTTTCATTGTTCAGAAAAAGGAAACCAGACAACACCATAAAAACTGTCAGATCAGAAGGCTTTTGATGGATTTGAAATGTTGGAAATAATTTTAGTCAGATTAAAAACTTTCCACATATTTCCAAATAGGGCATTGTCTGGGTCAGATCTTGATGATTAAATATCCCTAATGATTACCATGCCTATCAGTGAAGTTTAAAAAAATGGATTAACTTTTTCACACAGATTGTAAATACATGAGGGAAGGTGGATTGAAAGCAAGACAGTACCCTGATTCATAACATCACTCTGAATGCACCCATCTTTGTGGGATGTTCTATAGGAGATTATGCATGTGCTAAGCTCTTCTCCACACCAGTGTACCTTTGTGTCATTGATCTCCATCAGAAAGTAGGGAAAGGAATTATGTAAGCAGTACTTCTACATGATCAGTTTAAACATGGGATGCCCTACTAATGCCTTACTAGAGCTGCCAAGCCTATTACGGCAGGAGGTCTTCTGCCTGTATTGTTACCATAGAATTCCTAGGAGTACCAGGAATTCCTAGGAGTCAATCCCTATGTCATTTCTGGGTTTTCTTCAGAAGTACCATAGCAGCACACATGACACCACCCTACCACGTCCTGGCCCCTGACACTTTCACTGTTTGCCAGAAGATTTGCCAAGACATGGTCTTTTAAGTCTATATTTAGTATTGTCTCCGTGTTGAATGAAAAGCAACCACATCGCCTTGGAAAACCATTTTGTATAATTCATCTACTAAAGCACTGGTACTCACCCTGTGGCTTGTGGAAAGCCACATTCACAATTATCATGAAAAAACAGAACTAAATGTAGTTTCCTCTTTGGCACGAGGCTTTTATCTCAGGGTTCACAGCTTACCCATTCCTCCAGCAGCAGCTGTTTCAGGGTAGGAGCCATTTGCTAACCACAAGCCTTACCAAGCAAGAGACTTTTCCATTTTCCTAACATTTTCCTAAAATACGGGGCAGGTGCCACATTGTGACTTAGTGCATAGAAGGACTCCAGCTGTATGATTGGGCCATATATGCTTCCTGAATAATTGAGTGAGCTCAAGCATTCATGCATGTTGTTGAAATATGCAAAATCTGTAGTGTGCATGATTAAAAGCCTAAGAAGAAGATCTTGCAGAGGGCATCAGAGAAGATGTGTACTTAGCATAGTTCGATAAAGAATTTCCTGATATTTTTTTCAAATATTCTCTTCCTATGTCCTGATTGGCTTATTTGGAGATCTCTTGGTCCTTTGAACACATTTCCCTCCCTACTTGCCTCCAGAACAATGGAAATGACAGAATGAACAGATCAGTTAGACTGCTAGGGCTTTATCTCCTTTCTTTACAATAAAACTATTTTATTCTTTAAGCAGCTTTGTGCTGCACTCTGTCATGTATTTAAATTCTGCCAACAGATATATAAAGGATTGCATGTCCAATAACTCAGTTTTGTAAATGAAAGTAATTCTGCTCTCTACATATGCCTTGGGTGCCTACTGGCTGGCCTAGCATGTGAGCTATAAAAAAACAAGTCTCACCTTCTCTTTAAATGTGGAGTGTTCTTAGGTTCTGAGACTGACCTACTTTAGAAGGCTATTTACTGAGACAATAGATGAAGCACTAAACCAGGGGTAGTCAAACTGTGGCCCTCCAGATGTCCATGGACTACAATTCCCATGAGCCCCTGCCAGAATTCGCTGGCAGAGGCTCATGGGAATTGTAGTCCATGGACATCTGGAGGGCCTCAGGTTGACTACCCCTGCACTAAACCCTCAAACTCTAGTGCAGCGGTAGCCAAACAGTGGCTCTCTGGATGTCCATAGAACACAATTACCATTAGCCCCACTCCTGCTCTAATATATAGTTTGGCCACTCCTGATCTAGTGTATAGAAGCCAAGGAACTCTAGTGGTAGAAACAGCCATGGTATTGGATGTCCATGTTAATTAGTAATAGCTACATTGTTTGTATTTTTGCTTTAATGAGCACTGCAGGTTTTAATTGATAAAGGAGACAAATGATACAGCAAATAAATAAGAGCTGAAGAGTCTGGAGTCTGCTGGGAAAATTGGCTGCAGGACTAATTTTGATCTAATTGAGCACTAATGCGTCTTCTTATAATACAACCCATAGTAAAAAATGTGTCTGACTGATGTTCTCTGAATGTGATGTGTGTCACTATTTGATAAGCATAAATTGCATAGCACTACCATAAAATTATTTACTTTTATCGAATCCAGCTTACCTCCCTAGGCAATATGAATTATCATGTAGCTGTGATTTCTTAATCTGCAAACCCAGATACCTTTAAGAAGAGTTTCATAGTTTGATGTTTTTACATTTTAATAATTGTGCCACAATTAAAATCTTGAAAAGGTTGGGATTTTGGAAAGTAAATATGTTGATTACAAATTATAACAAAATTACAAAAATATTATTTCTATTCGTTTTTTCCATCGAGCATGTGATAGTATGCTGATTGGGCATAGTTTGAGTGCAAAGGAGAAATCAGACTGTTGGGCCCAATTCAGTTTGTACAATCATTGGCACATGAAAAACAAAACTCAGTTTGGAGATGTAGAATTGAGTTAAGCATTTCTAATTTCACTGTGGTCATTGAAGTATATGTTTAACAAAACCATTCTAAGTCAACTGAGTCCATTGATTTCAACAGGTATAGCTCTGCTTAGGGCAATACTGTAATTCTGTCCTTTGAAATACATGGACATATTTCATTTGGGTCTTACTATACTCAAAATGTTTTGGGAGGATTACTTATGGGTAACCAAGCTGACAAAGAATAGAGTGGTTAGACACGATCAAAATGGACACTGGCCAGAGCATTATACAACTAAAAGAAGTAGTACAAGATCAGGGATCGTGGTGACAGTTGAGCCATGAGATTGCCAAGAATTGGACTTGACTGGATGGCTGACATCATCAAAAGAGAACTGAGCGATCAATAGTACTCATGTCAAAATAATAATAATAACAATGGCAACAACGATTATTTTTAATATACCACCTCATGAGAAGGAAGGACTCCCTGGAGAAGAGTCTAATGCTGGGAGCAATTGAGGGCAAAAGAAGAAGGGGACGACAGAGAATGAGGTGGTTGGATGGAGTCACTGAAGCAGTCGGTGCGAGCTTAAATGGACTCCGGGGAATGGTAGAGGACAGGAAGGCCTGGAGGATCATTGTCCATAGGGTCGCGATGGGTCGGACATGACTTCGCACCTAACAACAACAACAACAACTTGTGGTTCAGGGTAGTTTACATAGAATAGGTATAATGTGTCTGACTGATTTACATAGAACATAGGCCTGTGTTGTTCAGCATATTTATAAATGATTTGGATGAGGGATTAGAAGGGGTATTCTTTAAATTTGCAGAAGATACTAAACTGGAAGGGGTAGCAAACACAACCAAAGACATAATCAGAATACAGGATGATTTTGATAGGCTCTGGAAGTAGGCTAAACTGAATAAAATGAAATTCAATAGGGACAAATGTAAAGTTCTGCAATTTGGGAAGAAAAACCATATACACCAGTATAGGATGGGGGAGACTTGTCTTGTCCGTAGTATGAGTGAAAGGACCTAGGAGTCTTAGTAGACCATACATTGAACATTAGCCGCCAGTGTGACTTGGTGGCTAAAAAGACAAATGGGATTTGGAGCTGTATCAAATGGAGGATTGTGTCCAGATCACAGGAGGTGATGGTACCGCTTTACTCTGCTCTGTTTTGGCCTCACTTGGAGTACTGTGTTCAGTTTTGGGCACCACAGTTGAAGAGGGATGTTGACAAACTGGAACGTGTCCAGAAGAGGGCAACAAAGATGATGAGGGGTTTGGAGACCAAGATATATGATGAAAGGTTGGGGGAGCTTGGTCTGTTTAGCCAGGAGAGGAGACGACAGAAAGGGGATCTGATAACCATCTTCAAGTATTTAAAAGGCTATATAGAGGATGGAGCAGACTTGTTCTCTCTTGCCCCGGAGGGATGAACCTAAAGCAATGGGATGAAATTAATTTAAAAGAAATTCCATCTAAAGATCTGGAAGAAGTTACTGAAAAGCAGTTTCTCAGTGGAAATTTTGGAAACATCTTTTGAAATTTTAAAACAGAGTTTGGATAGCCATCTGATGGAGAGGCTCATTCTGTGAAGGTTCAAGGAGGTGGGTGGCAGATTACAGTTGATGAGCAATAGGGTTGTGAGTGTTCTGCATAGTGCAGGGCGTTGGACAAGATGACCCAGGAGGTCCCTTCCAACTCTATTATTCTATGATTCTAAATACAATATAATTCAATAACTCCAATAGTAACAATGGTTTCAATGCTAGTTCAATAACCTTTTCATATAACAATTCCAATATTGATGACGAACATTAACTATGACAACCTCATCCTTTTACCTATGGCCCCATAGGTTGGTTGATTCAGGATTCATTAATTGGGAGGTTTCGGGTTTCTGGGGGACCCAGCAGATATTGTTGGTTCAGTCAACCTCAACCAAATGCCTGGCGGAAGAGCTCCATTTTGCAGGTCCTGTGGAATTGTGATAACTCAGGCAGGGCCCTGATCTACCTTCATTATGCATGACTTTTATAGTGTGTATTGTCCTTTTTACAAAGCATTACTTTGATTGGTATAACCCTTTTCTGTAGAGTCATGCAATCACTTTGATAAAGACATATTAACTATCAATGTCTGAATGTTCACTTTCCTTTATACTTTCATATGCTGATATTTTGAGCTTGAGTTTTGTTGCTCGTGATTCCATTTTGTTCTTACAATATTTTTATGCTATATATACATTAAATGTTATTTTCAAACTTGGAAAAGTCAACTTTACACATACACATCCCAGTTGATGCAGGTTTGATGCAAATACAGGTGTTTTCTTTCATGGCAATAGTTCCCTCCATTTTTTAAATCATGGTTGGAGGGAGGGGGAGATGGCTGTGGGTTCACCCCAAGTGGGAAGATCTCATGTTATATATTTATATCAAAACAACATGCTCGTGACATTTGGTAACATTTGTAAAATTAACGAATAGTCTGACAGGCAAATACATCATCTTCTTAAAGCATTTCTATATATCATTAACTTGCAGGAGAGCATATTGGGCTCAAGGAAAACATGTGCACATTTCCATTGGCTTGAACAAGGCCACAGCTTTATTATTATTCCTTAGGAGCATTGGCACAGCATGGGAGAGGGAGCCTGACTTGCAGTCAGCAGGCCACAAGCACCCAGACCCCAGCAGCACCCTGGAGCCCACCCAGTTCCCCCACTGGAACACAGGTCTCCTTGCTGCTGGGATCCTACCCAAAGGAAGTGTCCAGTGGTACCCTGTGGCCTACCCAGTTCCCCCGCTGGGAACATGGGTCCCCTTGCCACTGGATTTCCACCAAAGGGAAGTGTCCACCTTGGGTGCCAAGTTCCCATGACCAGTGGCCCCCTTTGCCAAAAGGCAAGCAAGCCATGTGTATCCAAGCAAATCTGAGTTGGCTCCCCTCAGCCACTGCCTTGCACCTCATCTGCCATGAGCATAATGGAGGTAACCAAGCAGTTCCATCCATAAACCAATGAGAACCATCTCCCCTGGGTCTCCTGAGCCCCCTAGGCAGCAATCCATTGGTAACTCTGAGGACCGCTGTTGGGGTGACACATAATGATGACCCCCCTGGCAGCATTCTAAGAGGTCTAAGAGTCATGCTTTGTGTGTCAACTGGTGGGGGAAATCAAGTGGTGGATTAAGCAATGCTCCAGGCAGTTTGCTACAAAAAAAATCCCCAATCGTGGGAGAAGGGAGAGGGAGGTGGATGCGAGGGCAGGCACTGAAGTCCGAGATTGCACTACTTTAGCTACTTTGGTTGCGCACATTTATTTCGCTTGTGGTTGCTGGTTGCTCTCCTCCCACTTTTTTAAAATGGAGAATGTTGCTGCTGGTTTGTTGCTGGGACCCTGGATGCTGACGATGTTGTTTGAAATGCCCCCCCCCCCCCCAAAAAATGCATGTGCAAAAGGTAAGCCTTTCACTTTATTTCCACGGTATGGAATGGCCCTGGGAAATAATTATGGGGCTTCAGACTCTGGTTTAAATGCATGGGGATTCAAGCCCTGACTGGAACATCTCAGCTGGCCCAAATATTCATTTAGTTGGACAACTGTTCAATGTTTAGCAGCTTAACTTTGACTTTCTCAGGACTATATTTCAAGAACGGTTGTTTGGCATAGGGGCTTTCCTGGTCAATTGGGCTGGTCTACCATGGCCAACTCAGGAATTTTTTTCATTAGTGGCTGCTGCAGCAGCAACTGTGTCTAATTCCAGTCTCCCTACATTCATGGGTAACTTGTTCATAATTTTCTCAGATTGTAAGGAGATATCCGATAAACAGTTCTTATTGAATTGTAATCTGTGTATGGCATGCACCACAATATGAATGCCATAAGCTTCACTGTGAATGAGTCAGCTCGGTGAGAAGACCCTGAGCCTTTGTGGAGAGTGGTATATAAATATAATAAATAAATATAATACATAAATAAATATTGGATGGGGAGCAAATGCAGTGAGCCATTCCCCAGATTACTTTGTGTAGAAAACATCATGAAATCCCTTACAAACCAGTTGGTGGCTGCGCGGTAGCTATTTCTTTGTATAATTAAGAGATGAACATGACATTCTAGTAAATTAAGTTTTCTTAATCCTGGATCTGGGATGATCTGTGGAGTGGTGAAGAGCATGTTATTCATGGGCATGTGTTTGTTTTCTGTTACCACAACCTGTTTCGAAATCCTCTAGGTGTTTGTATAGACAAATTGGAAGGGAAGCCAAAATTTGTTTTCCTGGAAAAGGGAAATTTTGAGGGGGGGGGGGGTATTCTGAGCAGAGCAGAAAATGTTTCTAATTAATGAAAAACAAAAACAAATGCCCACATTTAAAATGTCCCTAACCAAAAAGTGGGGGAAGTGGCGTTTACCTATGAAGGAATATATAAACATAAAATGGATGGCAACAGGATGTGGAAAGGCTTTCCAATGCTGGAATGGAACCAAAATTGTAAGAAATCAATTGTGGCGAGTGAGTTTCCTGTGCAAAAACTGAGCCCCCCAAAAGGAAGAAATTAACATTGGGGGGGGGGGGTTGCTTCCCATTGTTGTAACAGAACAGCAAAATAGAAAAACATAAAGTCATACAGAGCAGTGTGGGTGGAGGGGGAGAGCTGTCATATGCTGAAATGGAGCATAAAATTAGGAAGAAATTAATAAACTAGGCTTTTAGAGAGAGGGAAATATTTTCATCACAGAAATGGAGCACACAAATGTGAAGAAAATCCTCAGAGTGATAGCAGCCATGGGGAAAATAAACAAGCTACTTTCCGAAACTGTGTATGTGCATCACAGCAGCTAATTGTGTTTGCATGAGTGCTGTTGCACTTGACATGTAGCTGCCTGGCATACTCAGATGAATGACTTGGCAGTCACATAATCCAGTCATAGGCTTTCACCCTCATTTTCACTGTGCATGTCCATCAGTTTTTTTTTCTCATTCTGGATTTTCCTTCACATTTACCATACATGTCCATTGAGTTTTATTTTTCATTATGCATTGATTTCCCTCCCTTCAGAACTCAGTTTGCTTTCTGGTCACTGTTTCCCAAGTTTCATGAGAATGGTTTTATGACAATTTCCCCCTTACTTCACTCCCAAGCTAAAGGTTACTGAAAAGTATACAGAGTCGCTCAAATTCCCTTCTCCAACCATTCTGCACATCCTGCCATCCTCCCCCCATCATTGATGTACAAGCTCTACTATTGCTTACTTTTCCATCATGCACATTTTTGAGGTTTTTTACAGGCAGGATAAGTCTAGAGATATGTGTTCATTGCTAAACTTGGATCACTGGAGAAAAAATATTGAAAAAGACTTAGGGACAGTCAAGAGTCTTTCAAAATTAAAGACAACACAGCTCAGAAATTGGTTTTGTGTGTGTGTGTGCATTCTCACATGCAGAAAGGGGTAGGAAGCACCTTCCCACAAATGTGGCATTATTGCCCCTTCCCATTTTAGCAACTGCACAGATCCCCATCACTCCCCCATTCTTTCCACTGTCCTGTTTGTCTCCACTGGGTTTCTTTCATGCAAAGGACTGAACCACAAGAATCACTAGGCTCATCCTGCCTCTAAAACACCCCACAAAATGTACATGGTGGAAAAAGTAAGCAATTATGGAGCTTTTATACTGATTAAAGGGGGAGAGCTTTTATACTGATTAAAGGGGGAGAGCCATTATTTTTTTGCCAAGATGGCTACCCAAGAGTATATACAGAAAGAACAATTTCTATCATATTTCAAAAAACACACCCAGTCTGAAACTGACTAATAAGAAGACACAAACCATGTCACACAAAGAAAGAAAGAAAGAAAGAAAGAAAGAAAGAAAGAAAGAAAGAAAGAAAGAAAGAAAGAAAGAAAGAAAGAAAGAAAGAAAGAAAGAAAGAAAGAAAGAAATTAGCACTGTGACACATGTCTGTTTTTCTTCATTGGAAGGCAGAATATATACTCTGCGATTCCTAATAGAAAAATGGGGGGGGGGAGTGTAGAGTACAGGCACAGAATTCAAAGTAAAGCCTTACAAACTAGTCTTCAGTGAAAGCTGAAAGTAAGCTATGGGCAAACATGCACATAGCTGAGGGACCCTAGGTGAACATGTACATAGCTGTGCTTCTCAACCAAATTCTGCACAGTTGCACCACTTCTGGGGTTTCTTGAAGCCTGAAGAATGTTTTAGGGGTTTCTCACTGGTC
Organism: Paroedura picta; assembly: GCF_049243985.1. Lineage (NCBI taxonomy): Eukaryota > Metazoa > Chordata > Lepidosauria > Squamata > Gekkonidae > Paroedura > Paroedura picta. Next base: position 139,823,035 of record NC_135370.1, on the reverse strand, counting down.
AAAAAGTTGGAAAAGGCTGTCCTATAGTATCTGCTCAGATATATGCCAGTTTTGAAACTGATGGGCTGGGCAAGCACACATCAAGAGATATATGATGCAACGATTACTCCAGAGAATAGTCATCCGCCTTGCATCATCTTTAGAAAGGCAGATCATGAATGCTGTAAAAGGCATAAACATTTGCACATTTAAATAAGCATCTGCCCAATCCCATCATTATTTCTGATTTTAACATTAAGAACTGAGCATATGCTCATAGAAATCTATCTGCATTGCATATGTTTTTTCTTTCTGTATGGAAGGTATGTGGCTGTGCCTATTTGATGTTGCATAACTGGTGATGGACATATTAGCTTTGTATAGCTTCTGGATAGGTCTCAGGGACCCTCAAGAACCAATGATTCTATGTAAAATGTTCATATAATATATCAGTTAGAGTTCATTCCTCCTCTTCAGTTTCTCTTAAGCAAACCCCTGAAAACAGCAGTCATTTTATGTGACCAAACTTGTGCAGCAGGTAGATTAAATGCAGACTTGGTTGATAAATAGGGCCAGCCTCCCTTATCTCTTACCAAACTTAATTTATATGCATTACAGAATAATGAAAAACAATGGTTGTTCACTTCCAGTCAGATCCAAACACAGTGGGAACGAAAGGGCAATGTATTCTATGATGGACATAGTGCTGTTGTATTTTGTTTGGGTGTGCTAAGTAGCAGTTGTGTCTAAGACATTTTTTTTTCCTGTTTGAAGAATTAGATTAAAGACTTCACCAACACTGCATTTAAGACGCCAGGCTTGTCACACCCTGACACTATGCTTGTGATACAACATGGAATTCCTAGGCATTTGCCCTTTCATAATGTTTCACTTTGGAAATCACAGTGCAACAATGAACAAGCGTTACTTCCTTTTGAAGATCCTCACAACCTTTCAGATGCACACACAGTTAAGTTTGTGATTCTTCTCACTTTAGCTGGACATTTATCTTTCAGTCCAAGCTGCAACACAACTTACGTGGCACCAGCAGCCTCTGCTGGCAGAACAATTGCTTGTCTGGTCATTAATTAATGAGGGCTTTTAACAAATCAGCATAGCAAAAGGAAGATAACTATTTTAATGGTACTGGGGCAAATGCAGTATACATACAGACTTTGCTATGTGACATCCGTTTTTGTCAAATTTCAGGAGACACAGTGGCATTAAGAAGAAAATATTTTTAATCCAAATACCTGCTATTCTTGAAATATGTTTTGGAACAATATTTCTCAGTAGCAAAGAGGAAGAGTACAGTAGCCCCTTAAAGACAAAATTGTGGCAGCTTTCATGGATCACTGCTCACTTCTTCAGATCCTCTACCACAATTTTTTTTTAAGTGTTTAAGGGCCTACTGGATTCCTGCTCTTTTCTACTGCTCTAGACAGAGTGACATGGCTACCTATCTTAATATTTCTCATTGCTGAACTTCATTGTGGCTTCAGTGATCACTGGGTCTCTACTGGTCCCATCACTTTCTCTCACGGGGAACAAACAAATCAACCTGTGAAAGAAAAGAGCTTGGAAATGAAATTTGCCTGTCTAACAGAACCAGTGCATGACTACATGGTTTGCTTGTTAAGACATTTCCTCCCTCCCCTCACATTCACTGATTCTTTCACAAAGAGATCCACATGTTTTTCCAATAAAGAAAATAGAAGGACATTGCTGGCACATGATGGCATAAATTAAATGGGATGCTATGCAAGTGGATGGGCCCAAGATGATAACCATTTGCCTTCATCTAAACCAGTGGTCCCCAACCATTTTATCACCGGGGACTGGTCAACGCTTGACAATTTTACTGAGGCCCAAGGGGGGGGGGGTAGACTTTTGCCGAGGGACGTCGCTGTCGCTACCACTGCCACTGCCTGAGCCCCTGCTCCACTTGCTTGCCTGCTGGTGCCACTGACTTCCCACTGCCCGGTGGGGGGCGCTGCCAGCAGCAGCTGCGCAGTGCCGCACTGAGGGGGAGCCCCAGCCATGGTGGCCGCTAGAGAGCACCAAAGGTGAGCCAGTAGCAAAGTGGCAGGGCAACCCCCAAAGCAGCAGCCGGGGAGGAGGATGAGGAGGAGCCACGGCCCGGTACTGACTGATCCACGGACCGGCACTGGTCCCCGGACTAGGGGTTGGGGACCACTGATCTAAACTATTCTAGGTATGATTTTGCTTATCTGTTTGAACCTCTGACCTCTCACATCATCCATTATGTGTAACTGCTAATTCTATTGATTTATGATGGGATTCACATGTAAAACAAAAGTATTTGTAGTACCAAGATAAAGAATATGTTTTCCCCATGGCAAACAGCATTCTACGTTCCCTGCTGTTTCTTACACACAAGTCCCCTGTTGTCTGATGGGGAGACTGTTGATTATTTCTTTCCTGCACACTTCACCATACCCTGTTCCTGTTATTTTATATACAAAATTATTTACTTCTCAGGCTTGCCCAACCACACTTGTTTTAACCATCCTGGATAACAGGCCTATTTGGACCACAGTCCTCTTGAATGGCCTACACACACATATACACACAAAGTTAAAGCCACATAAGACTTGGATGAGAGACCACCAAGAAAGACCACTATGCTACACAGAGAAAGGCAATGGCAAACTGCCTCCATTCATTTCTTGCCTTGAGAACTTTGCAAGGGGTTACCATAAGTCAGCTGCAACTAGAGATACCTTATAATTAACTTAGGATGAAGCCTGCTTTAAAAGCAGGCTGGGAGCCTGTGGCAAGCCTCCCCCACCCTGCCAGCTCTTGCTGCATAAGGCTGGAGGGAATGATGAGAGCAGGTCAGAATACAAGGCAACCCCCACCCCCACCAGTGGTGAGAAGGTAGCAAACAGCCATGGGACACCTGCAGTGGATGCAGCCACTTGTGCCAGGGAGGTATAGATGGGTTTGCTCACCTCCGCAAGGGGATAGGAAAGGCTGCCATTCCACAGATGCCTACTTAACAGGGGCTGTGAAGGCTGGCTGGGTATCTGTGGAGGAGGCAAAGCTCCCACCATTGGCAAGAAGGTGGGGCAGGTCTTCAGGCCCTCCATGGTTGGTGTTCCCATGCATCCTGGGTGGCAGACACTGGTGCAGGCTCTGCAGAGCAGGCAGCCAGTAGCAAGAAGGCATGCTGACTGGTAATGGAGCCATGCAGCTTACCTCCTGCCAACTTCACGTGGTCAAAATTATGCCAATTATGCTTCTATATCTGTATCTAGAACTATACAAGAGCGAGCTTAACATCCCTGATAACCACAGTGGGGTAGTCACTGACCTGGAGCCAGACATCCTGGAAGGTGAAGTCAAATGGGCCTTAGGAAGTCTGAGCAACAATAAAGCTAATGGAGGTGACAGCATTCCAGTTGAACTATTCTAAATCTTAAAAGATGATGCAGTGAAAGTGCTACACTCAATATGCCAGCAAATTTGGAAAACAGTGGCCACAAGATTGGAAAAGGTCAGTTTATATTCCAATCCCAAAGAAGGGCAATGCCAAAGAATGTTCAAACTACCACACCATTGCACTCAGAGGAATTAGAGATCAAATTGCCAACATACACTGGATCATGGAGAAAGCTAGGGAGTTCCAGAAGAACATCTACTTCTGCTTCATTGACTATTGTAAAGCCTTTGATTGTGGGGAGCACAACAAATTGTGGCAAGTTCTTAAAGAGATGAGAATACCAGAGCATCTTATCTGGCTCTTGAGAAACCTATATGCAGGTCAAGAAGCAACAGTGAGAACCGGGCATGGAATCACTGATTGGTTCAAAATTGAGAAAGGAGTTCAGCGAGGCTGTATACTGTCGCCTTGCCTATTTAACTTGTATGCGGAGCACATCAGGGTTAGGGAAGCCCACATCAGGCCCTAGGGAAGCACGCCTAGCCTCGACCAGGGCCAGGGCCTTTTCGGTCCTGGCCCCCACCTGGTGGAATGAGCTGCAGGCCCTGCGGGACCCTTTAACGTTCCGCAGGGCCTGCAAGACGGAGCTCTTCCGCCAGGTCTATGGTTGAGGCTGGGGCTGCCGGGGTACATCGACTGCTCTCCCCCAGGCTTCTTGAACATCGTTGACCTCCTTCTCCTCCACCCCCCCTTTTTTAGGAATGGGGGTAGGAAGGGGATCTTATTATTGTGCTGCCATGTTGTGACATTTTAAAGTCTTTTAATGGGAGTTTTAATGGGTTTTTAAAGACATTGTAACCCGCCGCGAGCCATTTGGGAGTGGCAGGAAATAAATCGAAATAATAATAATAATAATAGATGAGTGACAAATTGGATCAAGATTGCAGGGAGAAATATCAACAACCTCAGATAGGCAGATAATTCCACTCTAATGGAAGAAAGCGAAGAGGAACTTAAAGAGCCTTTTGATGCGGGTGAAGGAGAGTGCAAAAGTTGGCTTGAAACTCAACCTCAAGAAAACGAAGATCATGGCATCCGGCCCTCTCAATTCCTGGCAAATAGATGGGGAAGAAATGGAGGTAGTGACAGATTTTATTTTCCTGGGCTCCAAGATCACTGTAGATGGAGTCTGCAGCAAAGAAATTAAAAGACGCTTGCTCCTAGGGAGGAAGGCTATGGCAAATCTAGACAGCATCTTAAAAAGCAGAGACATCATCACCCTGTCAACGAAAGTGCGTCTAGTCAAGGCTATGGTCTTCCCAGTTGCAATGTATGGCTGTAAAAGTTGGACCATAAGGAAGGCCGAGCGTTAAAGAATTGAGGCTTTTGAACTCTGATGCTGGAGAAGACTCTTGCGAGTCACTTGGACTGCAAGGCGAACAAACCGGCCAGACCTAGAGGAGATCAGCCCTGACTGCTCCTTAGGAGGCCAGATCCTGAAGATGAAACTCAAATACTTTGGCCACCTCATGAGAAGGAAGGACTCATGAGAAGAGAAGAGCCTAATGCTGGGAGCATTTGGGGGCAAAAGAAGAAGGGGACAACAGAGAATGAGGTGGCTGGATGGAGTCACTGAAGCAGTAGGTGCAAACTTAAATGGACTCTGGGGAAAGGTAGAGGACAGGAAGGCCTGGAGGATCATTGTCCATGGGGTCCCGATGGGTCGGACACGACTTTGCACCTAACAGCAACAATCTGTATCTATCTTCATGTGATCAAAATGGGAGGAGGGAGTGGGAAGGAGCCTCTAATTTGCACTCAGTGGAGGAAGGCCGTCCAAATGTAGGCAAATTAGAGGCTCCCTGCTGCTTCTTGACAGCACAGCAGCTCATCCGAGTGGCCCTCAGTGAGGAGGGCCCTTTCACCCATGAGCGAACCAGAGAGCTGGCACATCACCAGAAGCATAGTCACAATTGTGTGGTATGATCACGAATGTTCAGATAGTTGCCAGCTCAGTAAACCACCTGTTTGCTAATCATTAACAGTGCTAATTGTTCTTCAAGTAGTTTAAGCCCTGTAGTCAGGTTACTTTTCACACACAGTTTAAGCCCTGTAGTCAGGTTATTTTTCAAGTATTAAAAAAGTGTAGTAGAGTGCAAAACAACAGTCGCTGCTCTTTTCAAACTGCCTTTGTATTCTGTGTTAGTAAATTGGTTTAGCACTATAGTGCTCAACTTAAAACATTTTTTAAAAGCTGCTTTTGCTGGCCATGATAATTTAACCTACAGTATTTACTAACGAATCCGAAAGTCTATGTGCTGAGGTCAAAACATGAAACCTGAGGTCAAAACCTGAAACATAAGTCATGCATACAAAAATCTTATGAACTGTTTTGAAAGAAGTTCCCTCTTCTCCATAAATGGGCATAGCTGGCAAACTAGACTTTCTTCTAGCTGCTACTGACACTAAACATTCAGAGACAATGCTGAATCTAGGAACACTCTGTATGTGTTGGCTTCTTCAGGGGGAATGTGTCTTCTCAAGAACAAGAATGCCCTGTGTATCAAAATCTATGCTCAGCTACCATCATCATTTCCTTCTTGTCTAGGCTATCAATTTATTCAGTCCCTCACTCACGGCATACGACTGGACTCAAACCCTCATTCTTTGAGGATTTACATCATTTACTGCAGAAGTAGAAATAAAGAAACATAGATGGCTCCACACTTCAAACTTCTGATTCCTTTCACCTAACATTTTCATGCAGATATTGATCAATATAGGAGAAAAAAATGAGCAGAGGATAATTCCCTTGCAAGTAGTTTCCTAGAATCAGTTTGTGGGGTTGTCCATTGGGGAGAGGGGTGGTTAATAATAATAATAATAATAATAATAATAATAATAATAATAATAATAATAATAATAATAATAATAATAATGGCTGACCATTCTTTTGAGTACTTGGAGAAAGAGAACATGCGTGTAGACATTGGTGACCTGGTAGACATTATATACCTGCACTTTCAAAAGGCTTTTGACAAGGTACCTCACCAAAATCTCCTGAGTAAACATAGCAGTCATGAGATAAGAGGATTGATTCTCTTTTGGATAAAAGATTGGTTAAATCAGTGGTCCCCAACCACCGGGCTGCCGCTTGGTGCTGGGCTGCGAATGCTCCCTCTCCCTGCCCCCTGCAGCGAGAAGCTCGCCAGACAGTGAGCAAATTGGCCACCAAAGCGGCCGATTAGCTTGCGACCCAGAAAGCTTCTTTCTGCGGGAGGTGGGGAGAGGGAAACGTGGCTGCCAGTACGCTGGTGGTGAAAACACGCATGCTCGGACCCGGGGCCCGGCGGATGCGCAGCAGCTCCCACACAAATGTGCATGCGTGGACCTGCCATGCATGTGCGTTTGCGCCTGGTGGGGCCGCAAACGTGCACACATGGCCATTTTGCGCATGTGTACATGCGCATAGCCGTCACGCATGCACATTTACACCTCACTGGGAGCACAAACACACATGCGCTGCAGGCCCGCACATGTGCGCATGCGTGAAACGGCCATGTGTGCATGTTTGCGACCCCAACAGGTGCAAACGCACATGCGCAGCAGGTCCACGCATTTATGTTTGCATGGGAGCTGCTGCGCATGCGCCGGGCCCCGGGTTGCCCTCCCCCCCACCCCTTGGCAGCGGTCAGCAAATCTAAAAAGTACTATTTGATTTATTCATAAATGATCTGTAAGAAGTACTGGTAGTATAGTGGCCAAGTTTGCAGATGATACAAAAATATCCATGAGTTTGAAAACCAGGGCTATGAGAAGCTCCGAGAAGATGGGTCTCCACAAATTGGGTGAGTGAGCAACAGTGAAACAAATGATCTTATGATCTTCTTTTTGTTATGGCCAGTAATAAATTATTGTACTATGAGATACATACAAATACAAGTTACAAGGTTACCTTTTTACACTGGAAAACTCCAGAAAAATTATTGCAATGTTTAATTGATCTGTGCCCTTCATTCCCCCTAATCTCATTACTAATCAGTCAGTCTTACAGTTAGGCAAGGATGAGGTAGTCTGCTTCAGGCAGCAGATTTGGGGGTATCGCCAAAAGACAAAACATTGTCAATTATTTTGTTTACTATTTTAGTTTTTTCACCACAAGGAGCAATTTAGATTTTCTGCTTCAGGCACCAAAGCACCTTAAGCTTTCTTTGCTTATAATAGTGGTTTATCCATTCCTGAAACTGTTAGCTAGTGAGCTGTGTATAGTTTTGACATGTTTTCCCTGAAGCCAGAAAGGGCTGGAGTTACTTTGACATTGTAGGTGGATCATCTTCATAATAAATGCTGGAGGCTGTTTTTGAAGTATAATCATTCTCCACAAGGGCAGTTGCCTTCATTTCAGTCCCAGAACTCGGGTTTAAAGATCAAGCACCTTGTAAGGAATGGAGAGATGCTAGGCCTGTCTGGGGCAAGAAATGTCAGGCACCTTGCCCAAGTCAGGCTGGGGTGATGATGATGGTGACTGACCTTGCATTGCTTAGCTGACAGTTGACCTTGCACTGATCAATAAGAACTCTTGTCTCTGAAGCAACTGTAAATGGGGAAAAAAGAGGCGGAAGCAATCTCAGTAACTGAAGTAGTTCTAAACACAAAGAGCTTTTCAAAACTGATTATGCTCAATCCTTAAGTGGGCATATAGTAACACATCTGACTGTGATACGGAACAATAGTCCAATATATTCTGCGGAATACTTGAAGTTCCAAAAACAAATATTTTTTCATTGTTTTGGGCATAAAAGCCATTTATATGATTTGTACCCAACATTATTTCTGAAATGATTAAATAAGTCACATGTAGATAGAATGATTTCATCTTCACAATGACAAAATATAGGTTGGATCCAAAGTTTGGTTTCTGTTGACAGAAGGAAACAAAACAGAACTTTTCTGCCTCCATTACAGCTGACTGTAATTCCCCATTGCACCTGACTGAGCCAAAAGCATGCTGGCGTTTTTCACTGATTCATTAATAAAGGCCAGTTTCTTGGTAACTTTTTTCTAAGACTGCTGATTAAATTCCAATTATCATGATGTAGTTAGAGGCAGTCCTACATTTCTGTGTTAGTCTTGGAAATGGTCAGAAAGTGCATTCCTTGGCCTGATGTGATGTATGGAGATGATACGGGAGGGGAGAGTCAAACCAAAATGGAGGTTTCTTGCCAACAACAGCAGCACCTAGAAGTCATTCAGTCATAGGCTTGAATTCTACCAGCTTTCCACTGAGGGAGGAAAAATCTCTTAGGCTGATTCCACAAGGGGTGGAAAGTTCAGGCCAGTGCTTGCATAGCAGCAGGGTAATCCCCATTTAGGCATGATGTTAGTGCTGGCCTAGACTCCACCTAGCCCTGGCTTACTTTAGGGCCTTCATTGCCCAGCAGCAAGGGAACATGGATTATTCCACCTTCCCTTTTTCTCCATGGGTGCCATTGGCAGCCATGTCGGGGCAGGCCCATGCACACAGGGAAGAGCCAGGCCTACCCACCTGTCATGAAACCCTAGTTCCTGACCCAAGGTTTTGGTTCCCTTTTGAGGTTCATTTCATTTCATTTCTTGTGCTCCCGGATCTCCCACTGAGTTGTTGCACCGCCCTAGACCCTGCCAGTGCCCCTCCCATCTCTTCCTTGCATTTCAAAGGTTCATCCTGCATTCCCTTTCTTATCTCTTCACCCAAGGCTGACCTCGCTGGAAACTCAGGGCCATTCCGCACCAGGATCTATGTTGCAAATTGGTTGCGGAACAAAAAAACGCCATTTAAAATAGTGGAATTCGTTGTTATGCATACCTGCCTTTGTAGTGGAATCCAGTTGCGTTTCTATCGCTTCCCACAGGTTTCCGGTCTTGGCAAAACTCGCTAGCCAGGAAGCAATATTGCCGAGCTTTTATTTTTGGCCAAAAATAAAGGTAAAAATAAAGGGAAAAATAAAGGGAAAATAAACCAGCAAATGGGGCTGTGTGGTGCTTGGTGCTTGGTGACTTAAAACAGCTCTGGGGAGGGACTGCAATCGGGGAAGCCTTGCTGGGTAAACGAAGGCTTGCCGGTGCGTTGATCTCCGCTCATTCTGAGAAAATAAAATGGCGATCGCTTCGCCGGAAGATCAGAGGAGAGAGCCAGGGGGAGGGACTTTGCAGAAACCGCAACAATGGTAACGCACAGAACGTTCCTGCTAGTGTTGCAGATTGTCCTTGGGGTCGCGATGGGTCGGGCACGACTTCACACCTAACAACAACAAAACCCCTGTGTATGTTCAGACTGTCTTATTGGAAATTTGGAAAAGGGATATTAAGTGGCATCAAACCCAGGTCTGCTGGTGAATATGCCCTCAGCAGGGAACTGCAGACACTACTATTGTTAACTAGTTCATTAAGCATTGTTCTTTAAATATTGTTAACTAGTTAACTAGTTCTTTAAGGAATGCTATATGTATCAGTTCAAAAGTGTATTTAGTGTATTCACACGTTACAATTTAAACTATGCACTTTGGAAACCTTCGATGTCTCAGAATATGGATAATCTACTATTGGAAGTCAGCAAATAAAAATAATATTCGATGTTTGGTTGCATTCTGTTAGTAGACCATGGAAACCCTTTACGTGGGACTTAAGGCTGTGGTAGCTGAGAATAGTGCAACCAAAGGAAGTAGATCTTGGTTGCCCGTCCTGATAATTGGTAATCATACTGACCTGGGCCTGACAGGTGCTATCATTTTATTAAGTTCAAACCAGATGTCCACAATCAGCTTAACATCATGGAGCTAAGCATATAGCATTTGTTTTTATAGTTCTTATTTTTCCAAAGGCACCCTTTGTAATGCAATTGAAGTATCCTGTATTAATGTTCAGGCTCTATCTGATAACTGCAAAGTCTTATTATAACTTTAAAAGTAATCTTCATTTTGAACTTTTGAGGGTTATGATTATAGCTGTGTCAGCTTCGGTGCTTTCATATTAAGGCAGTTATAATACTATTCAGTTCCAGTTATCTCCTTATTTCCTTTTCCTGCTGACTCTGGAATTTTTGCTTTGTCTGGAACAAGATACTTACAATGAATTACCTGTCGTCGTCCCCCCCCCCCTCCCATTGCCTCCAGTTCGTATCAGCCTCTGAAACATAGCTGGGTTGTAGGGATCAGCATTCCCACACCTCTCTCCTGACCCTGTTTAGATGCATTCTGTCTTATATCTGGACTTCTATCAAATTCTCAGCAACTTTGTGGAACAGGAAAAACAAGAGTAAAGAGAGAACATTCATCTCCACTTACTTAGGGTGGGCTTTCTCCACCAGAGTTTTGTGAAACCCTGGGGTATCTTGATGGCCCTGGAAGGGTTTCCCAAATGAATAGGACTTAATTTTTTATGTATTTTGTAAATTTGTTAAACATTTATCAGGCGGCATGACCATATATGGTCATTTGGACCTGCCCCCCCCCCCAATGGCCAGTGATGGGCCTGGAGGGGATAGGAAGGGAAGGGGCCTCAGATGGGTGTGTACACAGCTATGCTTCTCAACCATATTCTGAATAATCATGACACTTCTGGGGGTTCTCAAAGCCTGAAGAATGTTTCAAGGGTTTCTCAATAGTTAAAAAGTTGTGAAAGGCCACCCTCTGCAAGTCAAGTAAAAGTTGTTGGTTTTAAATTTGCCACTGAACTCAAACTTTGTCCTATTAGATATGCTTACCAAAAACAGCTCCACTATGTCAAATCGAGCTTACTTTGTGATAACAGCACCACAACTCCCTCTATTTTTCATATCGTTGACCAGGGAGGAGGATTCTAAAAAGCATTGTTGCTGTCATTGGAAGTGGTTAGATTGTCTTGAAAATTTGTTCTGAGGGATACAGTGACAGTAACACTTCTTCGCTTACTTAATCATTGCTTGTTGTTTCACTCCTTTCCTATTACTCCATGGGAACACCATGTCTATAGGCATGCAACATGAATCTGTAAGATAAGAATGAAAGAAGTTTTGTGTATGCAATGCACATGTTTGTAAAAAAGCTGGAACCAGCTGAAGCATGCTAGCAGGAGCCCTAATATTTCCTTTAATCCTCTCTCTTTTCTTTCCTGGCTACTGCACAATATGAATTGCAACACTAAATGGTTATGAAGGGCCTGATGATGAAATCAGAGCTATGCAACTCAGATCTGATTTATGTTGCCAGAACACAGTAATCAAAATTAATGCTAAGGAAAGTAACATTTGCGGCAAAACAGCACAGCAAAGTTCATTGCACCATTTTACTTATTAACTGTCACTGCTCTTTGCTTTCAAGACAGGTGTAAAATGAAGGCAGAGATATAGAATTATTAACTGGTGCTGGGATTTTATATATATATTCAGGTTCAGCCCAATAAATTCATTATAAGAGCCTGACATTTCTGTGACTTCAAACTAATGCAAAGAGTTCTTAGATATTTATGATGACATCTTATCAGAGTGTTCGTGTAATTAGTTAGTAGGACACTAGGCTGATTTTTTCCTCTCTGATTTTTAATTATATGTATGTAGTACACCAGACTTCCCTTATTTCTGAAGGTAAAGTTGGTCAGGAAAGAAAAGAAAGGGGAAAAGGATAACAATGAGGGGCATTTCCCACGGCTTAAAAATAGCACAATGGTAGCTGATTGAAAACGCTACTAATTTGCCATAACGCACGACGTCGTAAACAATCTGCAACAATCCTGAAACCGAACCGCCAAAAGCGCTTCGTTGTAGCGCTTCTAGGGGAATCCAGAAAACTGGATTCACCCTCCGGATAGCGATACACTCCTGCAACCAATCTGCAACACTAGCGCTAAAGACCTGTGCGTTACCATTGTTGCGGGTTCTTCAAAGTCCCTCCTCCCGAGCCTGTCCTCCAAACTTCCGGCGAACTGTTCGCCATTTTTTTTTTCTCCGAGCGAGCGGGGATCTACGAGGCAACGGGACAGCGACTGGCTTTCAAGCACGATCACTTTCGGAAATTCTGCCCGGACACCACAAGAGTTTTTCACAAGCACAGTGGCACACACCGTCACGTTCCCAAAATTTGCCCAAAGCTTAAAACCCCGTCTACCATCGGCCAGTCCTAGCGGAGTCAACGTACAGGGAGCATTTTAAAAAATTTTCCTCTGAGCGTGCCAACGAACGTTCGCCGCTCGCAGTCTCCTGCTTAGCTTAGAGGGGTTCAATAGACATGATTCGTGGTGATATCATGAGGGGCGGCTTATGTGTAGTGGGTCTTTGTGTGGTTCCCGGTGCGTGCTTGTGCTTGGGTGCGGACAACCCCTTCCATTGGCGGCTAGACCTCCGGCAAGCGGAGTTGCCGTCCCCCGTTCATTTTAAAAAATTTTCCTCTGAGCGTGCCAACGAACGGTCGCCGCTCGCGGTCTCCTGCTTAGCTTACAGGGGTTCAATAGACATGATTCGTGGTGATATCATGAGGGGCGGCTTATGTGTAGTGGGTCTTTGTGTGGTTCCCGGTGCGTGCTTGTGCTTGGGTGCGGACAACCCCTTCCATTGGCGGCTAGACCTCCGGCAAGCGGAGTCGCCGTCCCCCGTTCATTTTAAAAAACATTCCTCTGAGCGTGCCAACGAACGTACGCCAGTAACATGTCATGTTTGGTTGATTTATGCTGTGGCTGGTGAATATTATTGGGGAACTGCCGAGTACTGCCGCACTTGCTCTCGGTTGAACACCGGCATGCGTTTGTGTAATGGCGGACATTTTCCTAAAATGGCTCCCGCTGCATGTTCAAACTGCTCTTCTCGCGTGTAAACGAATACGCGCATGCGTTAAGTCAAACAACAAGGGCGCCAATCTGGCCATTAGGAGCAGATCCTGTTCCCGCGCGAGGAGTTTTGAACGTGACATGTGACCTGATGTGGCCAATGTGCGTGTCCCCTGCTGCCCTCCACCAATCAGGAGCCGGCTAGTCCCTTTGTCTTTGTGTGCGGGAAGGTATATGATCCGTTGCACCCTGCACCTCCCACCACCATTTTGCTCAGCTACTAGCGAAAGCAACATGGAATCGTCTTCTCAAGCCTCGTCCGTCCCTGCAACCGGCCGTGGCCCTACTTGGAGGGACGCGGAGATCAGGGACCTGATCGGGATTTTCTCGGAGGAGAAAATCCAGGACGCGTTCCAGTCCTCCCACAGGAATAGGGAGGTTTTTGAACAAGTGGCTATTAAGATGCGCGCCCTGGGCCACAACAGGACCGGCCTTGAATGCCGGTCGAAGACCAAGACAATGAGGGCAGAGTATATGCGTGCCGTGAACCATAATAAGGGTTCCGGCAACGAAAAGGTTACCTGCCCCTACTTCGAGGAGCAGCGCCAGCTGTACGGGGACGGGGAAGGATCCGGCAGGCCGAAGCGCGTCGGCCGGAGCCTTAAGGTGGTTCGGAAGCCGGCTGCCCCGGTCGAGGAACCACCCGCTGAGGAGGATCCCGGCGAGGGAACCTCGTCCAGCTTTCGCCCTCCACCCCCCGTCCAGCAACGAGCCGCGGAATCGGTAACGCTGGACCTGATCGCCATCGCTCCTGGGGAGCCAGAGGAGGCTCCTGAGCAAACGCCCCTTGCCTCCGGTAAGTGATTTTCTTTTTATTTTATATTTCCTTTTGAGCAAATGTGTGTTCTGACGTTTGGGCATCGTTTTCTCGTGTGTTCGTTGCAACGCATAAGATGGTAGGCTGTGGAGTGCTTGCTGTGGTTACTATTTGAAACGGTTTTAATTTTATAATTTTATAATTTAATTTTTAAAAGATTTTAAAAGAAGGTAGGCTGTGGAGTGCTTGCTGTGGTTACTATTTGAAACGGTTTTAATGTTATAATTTAATTTTAATTTTTAAAAGATTTAATAAGATGGTTGGCTGTGGAGTGCTTGATGTGGTTAGTATTTTAAACGGTCATGTTTAACCCACAGCCCCAAAATATTTGCTGCATGCCTCGCCCATAGGCCTTCTGCAGTACTTTGGCTCACTACTTTGGGAGCTTGCTTTGTGGTTCATGGTGTATGCTTGCTCATTTTTCACTATTTTCTGCTCTTGTCCACAGAGACACAGTTGCCAGGGACGGGGCCCCTAGAGTCTCCAGCAGCACCTGACGTGGATAGTGATTCGGGGGCATCAACTAACATTGGTAAGTATTAGTAAAAATAGGGGGGGGCTGTTTTAACTGCTTTGTGCTTTTCTGTTTGTGCAGGGCAGCAGCACTGCTAAGAGAAAGAAGAGAGTCCCTCTGCGTTGCTGGTGTAGGCTTTGAAGCTGGCTTTGCCACCCTTTGGTCCTAGATCTTTTTTTTTTCCTTTTTTTGCAGATTTCATACCCGGAACACAGGAGGAGGAACAGCCTGGGGTGCTTGGACCTCCTGCCCGGCGCAGGCGGATACAGATTCAAGATGGTGAGCGTGCATGACCCGTTCCTTTCGAGCCATAGCTGCAGGACAATGTCGCTAGGCACTAACCATGTGCTCCCTTTTAATTGTTGAGAGTCCTGCTGTGAAAGTAGGCAAAAGTAAAAGCACAACATGGGCAAACAAACAATAGCCATGTGCTCACCGGGGATTGTTTAAATTCTTGGCAGGAAAACACGGGGACAAAAAAGGACACCATGTCCACCATGGTGTGTTTTGACTTTTTTGATGTTACTAACAGTTTTGTTTCTCATTTTTTGCCAACAGAGGTTCTTTCAGATGAGGAGGAGGAACCACCCCTGCCTCCAGGCAGCCCACCACCTAGAGGTGCGCTCCCAGCAGAGGAGAGGCTTACGAGGGAACGCGGCAGGCTGAGGCGCGTCTCCGTCTTGACAAGCGTGGGAGAGAGGCTCCTTGAGCACTGCTATGAGGAGTCACGGCGTGCCGCGGCCGCTGACCAAGCCATGCTCACACTCATTGCCCAGGAGGGGAGAAAATTGAGGGCAGTCCTTAGAGAGACAAACCAAATCCTACGCGAAGGCGTGGAGGAGGTGCGACTGATAAGGAGACTCATGGAGAGGGCAGTAGCGGTCATGGAAAGGGCCTACCCTCCACAAATCGCCCCCCCACCACCACCCACACCAACACCACCACTTCCAGCACCCACCCCACCAACTCCCTCTCAGAATGCCTCCACCCAAACAAGAAGGAGGACTATTCTCGGAAAGAGAAAAATTAAACCAGCAGACAAGTACTCCCCCTCCTAGTTTTGCCCACTTTTTCTATTTCATGTTATCTGTGTTTTGTTGTTTGTTGAATAAAGTTTATATTTTTGACTCTGTCTCTGTGTACCCTACTGTAGAATCTGCAAGGCTGAAAGCGGCCTCTCTAGTGATTGTGTATATTGTGGTACTGCTGTGTGGGTTGGAGGTTGGAGGGGTGTTAGTTCAAGGAGTTTTAGGAGTGTGGTGTGGGGTTAAATATGTGCGAGTTTAAGAAGTCACACTGGAGTCTTGTTATAAAATTTGTAATAACATTTTATTTTAAACAACATTTTAACAGGGGAAAAACATTAGGGAATGAAACTTGGAGCCCCACCAGCACCACCACCCCCCACCCCCCTGGAAAACCTATTTTTTTTAACAAAGGTATACATTTAACAGGGGAAAAACATTAGGGAATGAAACTTGGAGCCCCCCCCCCAACCCCTACCCCAAAACACAAACAGGAAACAAAACTCAGTTCCCACCGCTCCCCTCCCCAGCCCCTTCCATCGCCCTAACTCTCCTGCACAGCCGTCCCACGGTCCCCCTAACTTTGCGCCGGAAGAGCTCTTCGTCCTCCTTCTTCTTAACTGTGGGGAGGGAGAAAAAGTACACATTAGTACCACACATATTTTCAAATTTCTTTAGTTTACATGCATACACTTTTAAGTGGCCTTAGCCACAGTGTGAGATGAGTTGGGCAGTGGGGAACATAACCTACGTTCTTCCGCCTCCCTCTGTTGCCTGTGCTGCTCAATCTCCCCTTTCAGCTCTGCCACTTGAGCCTCCAGGGAAGTAACTCTGGCCTCCATGGCACGCAGCCTTGCCTCCACAGTTTCAGCTATAGAAATCAAACAAAGAATTTAATAACACTTCAAATGGGAGCATCACAGCAGGCTCCCATATGGCTCCATGGGGGTACACACACATGGGTCTCCCGCACAGGCATAAAACTCTCACCTGCAGCCTGTCCCGAGGTGGAAGGTCCCTCTTCCTCCCCCTCCTCACGCTCAGGTGCTGTTGCCAGCTTGGATGGTGATTGTGTGGCTGGGCAAAGAAAAAGACAAATCATAATTAAAAGCACACAAAACAGAGATGAAACACAGCTGGTGGACACACCACAGTTAGAGTCTAAGCGCATAACCAAAGTGGTTCTACAGTACTGGCTGGCTAAGTCTGAGGGGGTTGACAGCATATAAATACTTTCTCGAATTTCATTGGGGACAGTAGGGGAAAGAGGCAGCTAGTCATTCCATGCATGTTTAAGGGCAAAACACAACGAGGGCAGCACTCACCCATATGCCTCCTCATGTCCAGGGGGGGCTTCCCAGCCTTCTCCCATATTTTAACCATCTGGTCGTGGAAGACCGTCCTCCCACTTGGCTGCGGGATCCCCCCCCACTGTTCCAGACTGTTTAGGAAGTCCAGCTTAAGGCGCTTGAATTTTGTCCGGACCTGCTCCCAGGTCCGGACGTAGCCCCTCTCCCTCAGCTTTGAAGCCAACACCAGGTAGGCACCCTTGGTGTGGCAATGGGTGCTGGCCATTAGGCGGCCAACACTTTTTGATTGTAGCACAAGCTCCAGAAGTGCCTCAGCCTCGGCGCGCTGCCAGAAGGAGCCCTTCCGTGGCTTCGGCATCTTCGGAATGACGGTTAGGGAACGAACGTGCGTTGCTCCGATCGACCACCCCGTTTTTTAAATGTATCAAAGCTGCCCACCAATAAAATTATTCCTTGGAACATGAGTGGATTGATCCTCCGGTTTGACAGGGGTCGCCAATACTTCCTGGCTACCCGCCTCCCCGAACTTTCCCCATTCAGCGCTTCCGTATTGTGTTTGTCAATTTCAGTGGGGAGTTAGCATTTAGGGCTGTCAAAGTGCTTTTGGACCAGAGAATCCCCGTTTTTTTGCTGGCAAAGTACACAAACCGCACAAGACAAGGTTAAACAAAGAACACAAAACTTTATTCAACAACAGAGTAGGAAAAACAATTAAACACGCCTCCTGTTTCTGTAGATGTGGGTGGCTATGGCGTCCCGAACCTTGCACCCCTCAGCATATATCCTTTTTCTCCTTGCTTCAGGGATGTCCTGTGTATCCTGAAGGACTACAGGTTCAGGTTCGTCCTCAGGGAAGGGGATGTTATGTCCCTTGTCCTCGCATATGTTGTGCAAAATCACACATGCGATTATCAGCGGAGTCACATTGTCAATATGTACATGGAGTCGTGACATTAAACAACGGAACCGTGACTTCAAACGTCCAAAGGCACGCTCCACTACATTCCTTGCCCGGGAGTGACTGAGGTTGTAGTGGCTCTGCACGTCCGTCCTTGGCCGCTTGTAGGGAGTCATGAGCCAGCGTCGTAATGGGTAGGCTCCGTCCCCGAGGACCAACGCCGGCACACGCACGCCCTCAATGGTGGCGGTGGGGTTTCCTGGAACAAAGACCCCTTCGTCCATGGCTTTCCTGAGGTTGGATTCCCTGAAAACAAGGGCATCATGCCTCCTGCCACTCCACCCCACCTCGGCATCGATAAACCGGCCGGAGAAGTCCACTGTTCCTTGCAGGAGAACAGAGCAAAAGTCCTTCCTGTTCCCGTACTCTTTTATGCTTCCCCCGGGGGCACGGATAGGGATGTGGCTTCCATCGACGGCCGCAAAACAATGCGGGAATCCAAGCCTGGCAAACCCGTCCATACTCTGGAATAAGGGAAAGAAAAGAATATAAGCCATGGCATGTCAGCGTGGGGTGTATCGCGTCTTCGTTGCTGACCTGTCAAACAAGAAAAAAAATTTAAAGGGCAAAGGGGATAGAATGACACTCACCGCTCCAAGCCGGTCTCCGAGGCACACGACTTTGCTGAACAATTCCGCCTCCATGGCGAGGCAGAACTCCTTAAGGATATCGCCAACCGTAGTGACTCCGAGTCCGAATTGCTGGGCTACTGTCCGGAAGTACTGAGGGGTGGCCAAGTACCACAATGCGGCAGCCACCCTTTTTTCAACTGGAACGGGGCGCCGCATGCCAGTGACTTGCCTCTCCATGCGTCCACGTAGAGCCTCCACGAGTTCAAAAAATGTCCCCCTCGACATCCTGAAGTTGGCAATCCAGTGGTCATCATCCCAGCGAGTCCACACAAAATTCTCCCACCAGTCAGAGGATCGTTCGTCCACCCAGAACTGTCTGGGGAACCGGACCTCTGCCAGAGCTTGCCAGCGTTTCTTGGCCGCCATGGTTACCCTTACAGAACGTCTTCTGCTGCTGGTCAGCGTTCCGGCCACCCGTTCTCGGTACTCCGCGATAGCAGACGTCCGACGCGACAAGGCGATATTCATGCGCTGGACCACCGCGAGCATGTAAGCCAGCAATTGAAAAATAAGCCTCTCCATTGCAACGTTGACCTGTGCTGCGGGCAGTAGGCTACGCAAACAAAAGAGTGAGGCCGACCGCGTGTCTGCCCAGGTGCATATAAGCAGGTAACCTGTGGGCGTGTACTGTGGGCGGGGATTAACCAATCAAACATGTCAATGCATCTGGTTCCTAGAAAACAATAGAAAACACGTTCCAAGGGCGCCAATGATTGGACGATAACGCGTTGCTACGGGGTTTCCTGGGTTTTTTAAAAAAAAAGGGAACCCCGACAAGTTCGGCTTCAGGGTCGAGGTCAAAGGTGTGCCTGCAGTTTGATTGACGGGCACGGGAGGCCAGAAGCGCTAAAAAGGGACCTCCTTTGTAGCGATAAGACGGAGAACCGGAAGCCTGTGGGTTACGAAAGTGGCGAGAAGTGAAAGTGCCAAATTCCGCAAAAACCGCAGCTGTGCGTTACGGGCACGGCTAGTTACATTTCGCTACTTGAAGTAGCGCTTTCACAAACGGCAACCAAATAGCAACTTTGAGCTCTGTGCGAAATGGCCCTGATACACACTTTTTACCCCAAAGTCACTTAATTTTTTTTTTTTTGCAATGACTACCATTTAAATAGCATTAACAGAATTCGAACAGCCATATATTAAAACACAATTCTATTCCATGCCAAATGGAATTGGAGAAATAAAAAAAAAGTGGAGTGATATGCTTTTTTGATAGCACTTCCAATGCTGGGTAACTGGATTAATCACTGGCATATTGCACAAGTGTGCTCTGTGTATATTATACAGAATCCTTCCCCAACATTTCCTGTCTCAGGAGGACGTTTCTATGAGACTGTGGAGAACTGGTGCCAGTCAGAATAGATCACAAAAGGCAAGCTGAGCCAATAGTCTCAATTCAATACAAGGAAGGTTTGTAAGTCTCCTTCTTCCAACCGTGAAGGAGCTACAAAAGGCCAAATAACTTTCAGTTGTGGGTGGATTGATTCAAATGTTTTGAATGTTTATCCATAGTATGACAGTGTGTCATACTCTTCCTCAGGAAGGGTTATGACTAGTTTATCTTGAGTATTGCTTTAGGTGAAATTTGGTGACAATTAATTAGGGCAATGTTTTATAACTTGGGCTGTTCTTTGTGCAGACTATTCTCATTATGTCCTTTTATGCACCTCAGAGCTGCCACTGTTTTCCAGTGAGTTCAATCCTCATCTGAAAACTGTAAAATAATATATGAAAGGGAAAGAAAGATCCAGAAAATGCAGGGTAATGGGGAAGTAAATTTGGAGCTACTCCTGGAGCAATCAAAATTTTGCGGGAAGTTTTACAAACATTGATGATTTAAGAATGCCAATTTGGCAGTTTGCATGTGTGTGGAAATAGTCTCTATTAGGGTGTACATATACCAGGTTCCCTCCAAGAAATTAAGACTTCATATTTTTCAAGTGCTTAAAATATCTGGGAACTTTACCAAGAACAGATAAGGATGTCGCCTTTACACTATAGGACTACAGGCATGAATATATAGTAGGTACTTCTATAGTACAATTATAATGAGAGAAAGTGAATTGGTTTCTTTTAATAAACTAATTCATCATCTTAACTATTATTATTGCTGTTATTTATTACTAAGAACTTGCCCCCATTCTCTTTGGCTGCCAACACCATAGCTTACAATATTCTACTTATAATATTCTACTTCTGCATATTCTGCAGGATGATATAAAACACAGCGTTTTTTGACATTTGTATGATCATTTGATGCAGGACTCTAACTGATCAGCTTCCATGCTATTAGTCCAGATTCTTGTAAAATGTTATCTTTTGGTGATCCTTTACCAATACTGCAAGCTGGTTGGTCAGCAGCTGAGATATGTAATGGTATGTTTAGCTTTGGCTGAGGCTATTTTTCAGCTTGCAAAAAAACCCTTTGATCTAGGCAGTGGTCTCTAAACACAAATACTTGGAAGAATTCTAGTACTTGCCAAGACAACCACTGATTTAGGAAGTACATGGTCACAGAGAAAGGAGTATTATTTGAAGAATAGTTCAGACAAGGTGTTAAGTAAACATCCTCTGTTTAAGGTGGGTACCATGTTGGTCTAATGCAGCAATGAAGCAGTATGAAAGTGCAAATGTGTGAAATATTCTTGATCTGAACACTTTATTTGCCATTTAGTTGAAAACAATGCAGGCTTAAGGAACACAACACAGCCGTTTTAGGTCACTGTAAAATGGTACTGTTATTTTTCTTTAATATGGTCCATATAACAGATAAGAGGAGGAGACATGCAGGGAAGCTAATTGAGATTATGAGTCAGATTTTTGTTGTACAATCAGACAGATCTGAGCAGTTTAAACATCCATCAAACAGGGATGTGCAGACACACACACACCATGGTAATATTGTGGATTGTAAACTAAACATGAGCAGGCAGTGTGATGCAGCGGTAAAAAAGGTGAATGCCATTTTGGGCTGTATCAACAGGGGCATCACATCAAAATCACAAGATGTCATAGTCCCATTGTATACAGCACTGGTCAGACCACGCCTGGAGTACTGTGTGCAGTTCTGGAGGCCTCACTTCAAGAAGGACATAGATAACATTGAAAGGATACAAAGGAGAGCGACGAAGATGATCTGGGGCCAAGGGAACAAGCCCTATGAAGATAGGTTGAGGAACTTGGGAATGTTCAGCCTGGAGAAAAGGAGGTTGAGAGGGGACAAGATAGCCCTCTTTAAGTATTTGAAAGGTTGTCACTTGGAAGAGGACAGGATGCTGTTTCTGTTGGCTGCAGAGGAGAGGACACGCAGTAATGGGTTTAAACTTCAAGTACAACGATATAGGCTAGATATCAGGAAAAAGAATTCACAGTCAGAGTAGTTCAGCAGTGGAATAGGCTGCCTAAGGAGGTGGTGAACTCCCCCTCACTGGCAGTCTTCAAGCAAAGGTTGGATACACATTTTTCTTGGATGCTTTAGGATGCTTAGGGCTGATCCTGCGTTGAGCAGGGGGTTGGACTAGATGGCCTGTATGGCCCCTTCCAATTCTATGATTCTATGATTCTATCTCTCAAGTTTTGGTATATTGAACAACCTCCTCCCCCCACATATTTCCTGATATTCCCAAATCTCAAGATGGAGCTAGCTTGGTGTAGTGGTGAGGAGTGTGGACTTCTAATCTGGCAAAATGGGCTTGAGTCCCTGCTTCTCCTCCACATGCAGCCAACTGGGTGACCTTGGGCTCATCACAGCACTGATAAAGCTGTTCTAACCAAGCAGTGATATCAGGGATCTGTCAGCCTCACCCACCTCACAGGGTGTCTGTTATGGGGAAAGGGAAGGGAAGGCAATTATAAGACAGTTTGAGACTCCTTCAGGTGGAGAAAAGTGGCATATAAGAATCAACTCTTCTTCTTCAATACCAATATGATATGCAGACTTCATAAATATTTAGGAAAGCCAAATTTTATGACTCCATTTTACCCTATGGGGACCATTATAGTCTAATGGAGAATCAATCCATGGTCTCTGGGTCTTGGGGAGGGAGTTGTCTGAAAAAGATTGGACCAAGGGGGTCAAATTCTGTGGCCTCCAAAGATTGCTTTCAGTGGAAGGGGGGGAGCCATGGTGTGTGCAAATGGTGAGGGTGTTTAAATGCCTTGCAATCACCTTTTAAACACCTTAAATGCCTTTTAAACACCTTCTCCAAATGATGTTTACACAGAAAGTGTCTAAAGGGACTGCAACTCTTTAAACACCCTTCAAATTCAACTATCTGGTGGATAGCCCAAAAAATATCAAAATCTATATCCTGCTGAATAATTAAAGTATTTTTTTCAGCTCTAATTACCCAACTGTACACTTCTACCATTGTGCTATTTGTCTAATGTTCTGTGATATTGATCAAAACTCACAAGTGACCTGACAAGTGTGTGACAACTAGAATCAAGTTCAGTAGCAGAGATCAATAAGATTTTGGGGTATAAGATTCCAAGAGTTCAAAGCTCTCTTCATCAGATACCCATCATGACTTCAGTGTATGTAACAGCCACAGGAGTGGGCAAAGTGAATAGGCATCTCAGATGTGCAAAACTAATTGATTTCAGATTCATAATTGGTTCTTTCACTGTTCATTTTAAAATTGATCCATTGGATAATTAGTTCTAATTGCTTTAAAATAAATACAAGTGTATAGCAGTAAAAAAAAAAAAAAGCCTGTATGCTAGTTCAGCAAAAGGACTGCTCAAAGAAGGATGGGAAAATGACTTCATGAATCAACCGGCCACTGGGAGCTTTGACAATGTTGGCATGCGAGTTTTTCCTCCTCTTCTAGATTTTCCAAGCAGACAATGAAGGGTTATTTTTTAGGTAAAAAATGGAAAGCACATTTGAAGAGTGCCCTACTTTGCTGAGCTAGATTGATTTTAGCATTTTTTGGAAATACCTGACCCAAAATGAAACTGGGAATTTCAGGTACTTGTCACAGACACACCTCCTAATCTGTTTTGTGTTGAGATAAATAAGTGTCAAACAATACAACATATAAAGGTAATATATGCCAGTTTGGTGTAGTGGTTAGGAGTGCGGACTTCTAATCTGGCAAGCCGGGTTCGATTCTGCGCTCCCCCACATGCAGCCAGCTGGATGACCTTGGGCTCGCCACGGCACTGATAAAACTGTTCTGATCGAGCAGTGATATCAGCGCTCTCTCAGCATCACCCACCTCACAGGGTGTCTGTTGTGGGGAGAGGAAGGGAAGGCGACTGTAAACTGCTTTGAGCCTCCTTTGGGTAGGGAAAAGCGGCATATAAGAACCAACTCTTCTTCTTCTTCTTCTTCTTCTTCTTCTTCTTCTTCTTCTTCTTCTTCTTCTTCTTCTTCTTCTTCTTCTTCTAATGTATTGCAGAATACAGGGTGATTATTAAATTATGTAAAATGTCAGGCCAGGCTGCAGAGATAGGGAACAGTAGATGGGGATGCACAGGCTTTCATTCCACATGAACATATGAAGCTGCCTTATACCAAATCAGAGCATTTGTCTATCAAGGTCAGTACTGTGAATTCAAATTGGCACTGGCTCTCCAGGGTCTCAGGATGATGCCTTTCACATCACTGGCCATGTGATTCCTTTAAGAGGAGATGGCAGGGAGTGAAGCTGGAACCTTCCACACAGAAAGCAGATGTGGTACCACTAACCATGGCTGGGGCTCCCCCTCGGCATGGCACTGTGCAGCTGCTGCTGGCAGCGCCCCCCAGTGGGTGGCTGGAAGTCTGGGGTGCCGGTGGGAAAGCAAGCAGAGCAGGGGCTCAGGCGGCAGCAGCAATGTCCCTTGGCAAAAGCCTACCCCCCCCCCTCGGGCCTCAGTAAAATTGTCAAGCGTTGACCGGTCCCCAGTGATAAAAAGGTTGGGGACCGCTGTTTTAAACTATCCCTCTTTCCCCCTGCATTTGGGTTTTTTCTGTGTGTGGGTCTGTTTGTTATGGGAGCCATTCTGTGACTGGCACTGCTTCCTGCGGCAACCATTTTGCAGTTGCACCCATCACTCTGTCAGAATTACAAAGGTTATTCTTGAGCCCCAAAAGTTTGGGGAGTGGGATCCTGTTTGACTGCAATGCTACAAGTATATTTTTTTCCTAGGCAGGCTTCAATCAGCTGAGATTGAAGAAAAATGCTGACAGAAATTGAGAACAGTTAAGTAACACACAAAGGTAGGATTTAGCTGCCCACGTTTTCTTTCTTTCTTTCTTTCTTTCTTTCTTTCTTTCTTTCTTTCTTTCTTTCTTTCTTTCTTTCTTTCTTTCTTCCTTCCTTCCTTCCTTCCTTCCTTCCTTCCAACATGTAATCTTCCACCAATCACTATGTGAAGATTGTAGGAGAGGAAGAAAATATTTCTTCACATGTTACTTAATGTCTCTTGTGCCTACTAAGCATATGGACATTTTTTTTTCTCTCTAGAACAGGTATGCTTTCTCCCATCTGCCTGAAATTTGGGAAAAGAGGATCTCTTTCCCGAGAGGTTCAGGATGCAATCTGAGTTACACATAGAAATGTGATGTCCATTGAAATTCATGGAAATTCTTACTTTTACTTCCAATATTAAAACATCCAACTCCCTTTTTTTCAAACTCCATTTCAAATGTAACTTATAGGAAAGAAGCATACCTCAATAACATTCAGCATTTTATGTTCCCCTAAAAAGTGGCAAAGCCAGAATATTGCCTCTACTTGAATAGGCAGATTCTAACATTTTAAAAAAGAAAGATTTGTTTAGCACTTAAACTAGCAAAGCTAAACAAGCCACCTCATTTATAGGCATAACTGGGATATTAATGATGAGGATATGAAAAATGACTCAGAGATGCCAGGGCAAAAAAGTATGATTAAAAAGGAACTACAAACCTAATCTGCAGCCAGACATTCTAGAGAGGCTAAATGCCTTTTTTGCCATGAGTTACTAAGGTTATGAGTCATTATTTCAGTACCAAGGTAATTATTTCAGAACCCCTCTAATACTTAGTACATGTCACAATTTGTTATGGAGATAAAACCAAATTGGAAATAGCCAGTTTATTTTCTCAGTAGAGTCCCATTCTCTCTGCCCCTCCCTCAGAACAGGCACCGGGAAGATGACAGCCCTTGAAAAGCCAGTAATATAGATACCACCAGGCATTTGCCCCATGCATTTGCATTTGCCCCCCTTTTAACTTCATGGGGACAGTAAAACAGCACATCACTGCTCCAGCACAGTGCCCATTCACTCCAGCAGAGTTTGTGCAGGAGAACTGTATAGTGCAGGGGGTAGTCAAACTGTGGCCCTCCAGATGTCCACGGACTACAATTCCCATGAGCCCCGCTGGCAGGGGTTCATAGGAATTGTAGTCCATGGACATCTGGAGGGCCGCAGTTTGACTACCCCTGGTATAGTGGGTTGTGCCCATGGACATCTGCCAGCCAACCCTGGGGATATTTTTTTTTTAAGATGTGCATGCTAAGTAGATCATATGGTTGTTAGAAACAGTAAAACATTGCACAGAAAGGCAAAACAAAATTGGAAATGCTAATGCAAATGCTGGCAAAAGTAATTTACAGATTTCATTAATTTAGAAATATGTCAAGATAGGTTTTGGTAACTTCCCTTTAGACAGCTGGTAAGCAGTTCTTAATTTTTGTGCAAATCCGAACAGGGAATATTAATTCTGAGCCCAAATCAGTTTCCGTTGAATTGAACATCCCAGACCCCACCTTCTGCTCTACTGGGATTTCATTCATTTCAACAGCAACTTCATTGGGCAACTGTACATTTTCCCTCTCCTATTTCCTGAAAGTTTGCAGGAAAACAAACTTGCTTAGCATTTGGAAACTTCTGGAATTCATTTTATGTCTTCTTCTCTAGTTTGCTCCTGAAGTGTCTAACCTATTGTGACATTGCAAGCTGAATAATTTATATAACAAAACAATGACAACAAGGTCAAAATGAGCACATGAGTTTTACAGTAGGGAACATCGAGTGACATGATGTTGAGCAAGTTGCAGTCCTGAATGTAAAATGATACTGTTTTGCCATATGTCTCATTGCAGCTAAATGAGAGCTGGTAAATCCCAAGGAACTTTGGAAGGGAAAGGCACAGATCTTATATATTTAAAGGGCCAATATACACAAGGTAACTTTAGTCTTATTTTTTACAATGTAAAACATACCTCCAAGGCTTTTTTAAAAAAGGACCTGGTTTGGAATCATCTGGATCTCTCTATTTTTATTACATGTTATGCATAGCTGCTCCTTGTTGTTTCCTTGTTGTTTCTTTGTCAATCATCAAAGAGTGGGTATGTGACCATCAACCTCAATGTAGCATTACCCCACTCCCCACCTGATACTGCATATCCAAGGCAGGTGGCTTAAAAGAGATCTACTCTCTCTTTTCAACAGCCCTCAGTCTTGTGAGGAGGGGAACAGGAATGGCCTTTTGAGCATTCTCACACACCAGGTACAAGTATCCATGAGTTGAACACATTGTGCTGCATTATACTGAATTATAGCAATGAACTCTCAATATCATTACTGTCTACTCTGATTCTATGAATTTAGGCACAGTGGCTGGGCAGAAGGGACTGTGTCGGTGCTTGGCTCTTGTGGCCCTTCCTTACATGCACAGGAAAATGCCGATCTCCACTTAGGGGTTGGGAGGTGAATTTCCTCCAGCCTAGACTGGCCAGAGATTCTGTTCTTTTTTGGGGGGAGGGGGCATGATCTGGGCATGGAATTGAAGTCGCTGTGAGAGGGCAAGTAGTTGTGAACTCCCTGCATTCTGCAGGGTGTTGGACACGATGACCCAGGAGGTCCCTTTCAACTCTATGTTTCTCTGATTCTAAGGTCTCCAATGCCTCAGGAAGAGGTCCTTCCCATCAACCACTACCTGATCCTTTAAACTAGTGTTATCAGGGATTAAACCTAGAACAGGACAGATACTCTGACACCACACATAAGCAAAACAGGGTATGTTTTCTCCAATCTTGAATTAGGGTTGTATGAATATCATTGTGTTCATTGTTTGATACTTCTGCAAACTGTTTCTCTGACCTCATTTTCATTACTGCTTACAGTTGGTTTGCTTCTTTACAGCATCCTATAACTACTTTGCACAATTTATTACCATTTATATATTATACCATTTGCAGACCATTTATGTTTAATTGATGCAAAAATGCTATCAAAGTAGATTTTTCTGCAACAAAACTCAATTCAGTGTAATGCCCAATTGCGCAAACCCATGATATTGTCACACAATCATTTCCTGTTCTTATCATTACATGGCATCTCTAATATTTACAACAAGAGTGGATTGAGAAACATATTCTTGTCTGCTTTGCCAGTTAAATGGAAATATGGCAGTCTCACACAAAGCAAGTGCAGTGCCATTCTGAGCAGAGTTACAACTTCTAAACCCATTGAAGTAAACAGATTTACAAGGGTATAACTCTGCTAAGGTGTTATGTATGGTAGGACCCAGCCCTATAGGCTGGGATACTGCCCCTAACAACCAGTGGCACTCTCCAATAGTCTAGTTTTATGCTAAAACCAGATGCTGTTAAAGTCTGCCAAGACCCTGCTGGGCCAGAATCCATTCTCTCCCCCCCCCAGCTTTTTCTTAGCCATAGGTTTGACATGGCAGCTGCAGCCTGAAACACATTTTGCTCTTCTCATTCCCCGCTCCATTGTATTGCTGATTCCTAGGCAATCTCCTAGGAGAGTTGTATCACATTTATGACTCACCCTAAGCCAATCTGTCAGGAGAGATTGCTCCCCCACCTCTATAGCTAGACAGGATGATTCTCTTTGTTTAAACCCATTAATGTCCATCTCCGACCCTGGAAAAGCCAACTTCTCACCTATAGAAAATTCCATCCTGTGCTTACCTGGTTCCCAGCACGTACCCCATCTCCCAAAAACATATTTAAACATTGGCTTTCCCAAGACAAATTGTGCTTCTGATTTGGGACCCATTTGGAACACCCTTCATGCTGCTGGTTGGTCATGTCGCTCTCTGCCTCTCTGTTCTCCAGGACTGGTAAATATACTGATTGCAATCCTCTTCCCCCTTTATTTTCCAACCTGCTTGACTGTGCCAGATGTATGTTTGTCTATTTCTTTTTATTATTTTCTTTCTAATAAAGATTGTTCATTATTTAACTATAACTACTTGTTGTCTGTCTTGAGTTTTAAAGGGTGCAATCACCTCGTAAACATTGGCAAACAATCAATTAGCTCCATTGCCAAACCTCTCACAAAGCAATTTCCCACTGCTAAATATACACAGGTCTTGTGTGTGCAATTGCACAACAAAGGGTTGTTCTGGCAACAAAGGGTTATACTGCAGGCCTGTAAGTCACAGCAATGACTCAGATGGAGTCTACATTGCTGATATTCAACCAGGCAAGGCCAGATTTACCAACAGACTAACTAGGCTGAAGCCTAGGGCCTCAGAATCTAGGGGGCCTTCAGCCAAGGTGAATAATATTTTTACACTGTCATAGGCCTTTCTTATACATGCTGCCATAACACACTTCTCTAAACAACAATTCAGCAATTTATTTCATGCACTGGTCACTCTTTCAATTTGGCGCGCTGTTTGGCTATTGAATGCTGCCTTGATATTTTGATAAGATTAGTGAAATTATACCTTCTTTTCATCCTCCACAAAGAGATGGGCAAGTCAAAAGTGCCTAAATATTTATCAAACACTAGGTGGGTGGCATGTGGAAGAGCCATAGAGGACATTTTGGAAAGTTAGTGCTATCACTGATGCCCTCAGTCATTTGTATTAATGGGAAGGTTGATATCAGACTTCAAACTAACAATCTTTTGCAGAAAATGGAAGAACCTGAATTTGTGTTCATGCTGCATTTTGGACCCATGTATTTTCATAAGGTCATTTTCATAAGGTCAGCAAAGCATTCAGAAAATAACTGTTATCAAGTACTTGTACAAGACTGTACAGTTCACTCCAGGATTTTTAAAGGAAAATTAGAGAAAGTTTTGATGAGCTTGAGCAACAAGCGAAAGCCACCTTGCCAAATGTCAGCTACAGAACTGTCACAAGGAGTAAGGAAATGGCAGGGAAATGATGGAAGTGCATCTGGTCCTGATGCTTTGGATGAACTCTCTTCACGATCCTTTATTCCTGTATTGATGCACTTCAAGCCAATTTAAGAAGAGCCACTGTGTACAAATGTTTTCCATACACACAAGATGTTGACCTGAAAATTACTAATGACCTTTTGCACTTTCTATGTGAGACAGAGCCATAGGCCTATAGAAGTGCACTCTCTCATATAGACCTTTATTAAATGATATACAAGGAAAATATTCAGATGGCCTCCCCTAATGTGGAAGCAATCTTGAAGTTGTGTCTTAGCTTAATGGTCACT
Organism: Paroedura picta; assembly: GCF_049243985.1. Taxonomy (NCBI): domain Eukaryota; kingdom Metazoa; phylum Chordata; class Lepidosauria; order Squamata; family Gekkonidae; genus Paroedura; species Paroedura picta. The sequence continues at coordinate 139,793,131 of NC_135370.1, read as the reverse complement.
AACTGTTTGGGAGAGAGGTTTTTTTTTTTTTTTTCAAGATGCAAAAGAATTAAAATTAATTAAGGGCTACAATGTCTCACCCCCTTCAAGGATCGCTGCCTTGTTGTGGCAAGGGGGCTTGCGTAGTTCAGTGAAGCTATGAGCTATGCCGTGCAGGGCCACCCAAGACGGACAGGTCATAGCTGAGAGCTCTGACAAAAGGTGATCCACTGGAGAAGGCAATGGCAAACCACTCCAGTATCTTTGCCATGAAAACTCTATGGACAGTTCCAATAGGCATAACGATATGACGCTGGAAGATGAGCCCCTCAGGTCGGAAGGTGTCCAATATGCTACTGGGGATGAGCAGACGGCTAGTACGAGTAGCGCCAGAATGAATGAAGCGGCTGGGCCAAAGCCGAAAGGACGCTCAGTTGTGGAAGTAACTGGTGGCGAAAAGACAGTCCGATGCTGTAAAGATTTTTATTCCATAGGAACCTGGAACGTCAGATCCATGAATCAAGGCAAGCTGGACGTGGTTAAACAAGAAATGAGAAGACTGAACATCGACATTTTAGGAATCAGTGAACTAAAATGGACAGGAATGGGTGAATTTAATTCAGATGACCATCAGGTATACTACTGTGGACAAGAATCTCGCAGAAGAAATGGAGTAGCATTCATAATCAATAAGAGAGTAGGAAAAGCAGTCTTGGGATACAATCCCCAAAATGACAGAATGATCTCAGTTCGAATCCAAGGCAAACCAACATCACAGTGATCCAGGTCTACGCCCCAACCACTGCTGCTGAAGAGGATGAAGTTGATCAGTTCTATGAAGCCCTACAACACCTTCTAGAAGCAACGCCCAAAAATGATGTGCTGATCATCATGGGGGATTGGAATGCTAAAGTAGGAAGCCAAAAGATAACCGGGATAACAGGCAAGTTTGGCCTTGGAGTACAAAATGAAGCAGGGCACAGGCTGGTAGAATTTTGTCAAGAGAATACAATGGTCATAGCAAACACTCTTTTCCAGCAACCCAAGAGACGACTCTACACATGGACATCACCAGACGGTCAACACAGAAATCAGATTGACTATGTGCTCTGCAGCCAAAGATGGAAAAGTTCTATCCAGTCAATAAAAACAAGACCAGGAGCTGATTGTGGTTCAGATCATGAGCTTCTTGTTGCAAAATTTAGGCTTAAATTGAAGAAAGTAGGGAAAAGCACTAGGCCACTCAGGTATGAACTAAATCATATCCCCGACGAATACACAGTAGAGGTGACAAATAGATTTAAGGAATTAGATCTGATAGACAGAGTGCCTGAAGAACTATGGACGGAGGTTCGCAACATTGTACAAGAGGTAGCAACTAAAACCATCCCAAAGAAAAAGAAATGCAAGAAATCAAAATGGCTGTCTGAGGAAGCTTTACAAATAGCTAAGGAGAGAAGGGAAGTGAAAGGCAAGGGAGAAAGAGAAAGATACACCCAATTGAATGCAGAATTCCAGAGAAAAGCTAGAAGAGATAAGAATGCCTTCTTAAATGAACAGTGCAAACAAATAGAAGAAAACAATAGAATGGGGAGGACCAGAGATCTTTTCAAGAAAATTGGAGATATGAAGAGAACGTTTCATGCAAAGATCGGTATGATAAGGGACCAAAATGGTAGGGACCTCACAGAAGCAGAAGAGATCAAACAAAGGTGGCAAAATTATACAGAAGAACTATACAAGAGCGAGCTTAACATCCCTGATGACCACAATGGGGTAGTTACTGACCTGGAGCCAGACATCCTGGAATGTGAAGTCAAATGGGCCTTAGGAAGTCTGAGCAACAATAAAGCTAGTGGTAGTGACAGCATTCCAGTTGAACTATTCAAAATCTTAAAGGACGATGCAGTAAAAGTGCTACACTCAATATGCCAGCAAATTTGGAAAACTCAACAATGGCCACAGGATTGGAAAAGGTCAGTTTACATTCCAATCCCAAAGAAGGGCAATGCCAAAGAATGTTCAAACTACCGCACCATCGCACTAATTTCTCATGCTAGCAAAGTTATGCTCAAAATCCTACAAGCTAGGCTCCAGCAATATGTGGACCGAGAACTTCCAGAAGTACAGGCAGGATTTCGAAGAGGCAGAGGAACTAGAGATCAAATTGCCAACATACGCTGGATCATGGAGAAAGCTAGGGAGTACCAGAAGAACGTCTACTTCTGCTTCATTGACTATGCTAAAGCCTTTGATTGTGTGGAGCACAACAAATTGTGGCAAGTTCTTAAAGAGATGGGAATACCAGAGCATCTTATTTGTCTCTTGAGAAATTTATATGCAGGTCAAGAAGCAACAGTGAGAACTGAACATGGAATCACTGACTGGTTCAAAATTGAGAAAGGAGTTCGGCAAGGCTGTATACTGTCGCCTTGCCTATTTAACTTGTATGCAGAGCACATCATGAGAAATGCGGGATTAGAGGAGTCACAAATTGGGATCAAGATTGCAGGGAGAAATATCAACAACCTCAGATATGCAGATGATACCACTCTAATGGCAGAAAGTGAAGAGGAACTAAAGAGCCTGTTGATGCGGGTGAAGGAGGAGAGTGCCAAAGTTGGCTTGAAACTCAACATCAAGAAAACAAAGATCATGGCATCCGGCCCTCTCAATTCCTGGCAAATAGAAGGGGAAGAAATGGAGATAGTGACAGATTTTATTTTCCTGGGCTCCAAGATCACTGCAGATGGGGACTGCAGCAAAGAAATTAAAAGACGCTTGCTCCTGGGGAGGAAAGCTATGGCAAATCTAGACAGCATCCTAAAA